>NC_056522.1:162841404-162894317 GCF_019175285.1 Sceloporus undulatus | reverse complement strand
ATTATTATTATTATTATTATTATTATTATTATTATTATTATTATTATTATTAAGCTTTATTTATATAGCACTGTAAATTACACAGTGCTGTACATACAATATTTTTAGTTAGACGGATCCCTGCCCTCAGGTTTACAATCTAAAAAGACACGACACAAAAGGAGAAGGGAATGGTGGTGGGGAAAAGGATCAGATCCAGCATTTCTTCTCTCCCTCTGAGGCCTGGACCAAGGCAGATGGACTAGAGGGAGGGCTCTTTTTCTTAATCGAGGCCAGGCCCAATAGAGTTGGGCCTGCCTTTTCACTCCCTCCCAGGCCGAATGGTGTCAGATGCCATGGAGGGAGGGCTCTTCTTCAATGCATTGTTAATATGAAATAAAGTAAAGAGGGAAAGTGTGGGGAAAGAGAAGGTGAAAAACTAGCACATTTTAGAAACATCTGAAAAAGTTGGATGGCAGAAGATGAATTGGGATTGTGCTTTCCAAATTGGGACCATTGGAGAATATGTAACTGTAATGTGAAAAGGCCTCTGAGGTGTGGCTCAAAGTGCTTCCATGAAGTTTACATGAACCTGAATTCTGGATCAGGAGTGGGTAAACTTTTGTCCTTTCAGATATTGGTAGACTACAATTCACATTATCCTTCATCCCTGACCATATTGGCCAGGGCTGTCATGAAACCCAAAAATATCTAAAGTAGCACAGGTTCCCCACCTCTGTTCTAAACCAAATCACTTGCAGTAGTATCTCCATTGATGGTAGTGGCCTGTTTTTTAAATTCAGAAACAGAATCATAACTGCCCAGATAAAGAATCTATATTAATATGCCAAACAATTCTCAGGAGAAATGATTTTCAGGTGAGCTCCCTTTTTTCTAGCCATGATAACGGGGATCATAATTTATGTTGGGAACAGCAGCTTCTCAATTAAACAATAAATACAACAGGAGATTCGATTTCGGTGTAAGCTGGCAAAACTGTGTAAAAAAAGTTCATTCTTTGGGAATAGAGCACTATTTTAAAGGCAAGTTAGCATGGTTTTACAAGGTCTGCTATTTCTAATTAAGTGGACTATGAATCTAACTTTGCTGGTTCCAAGTTAAGGCATCAGAGGAATGTAGATTGAAATTGCATCTTTCTAAAAGTCCCCAATGGCTAATGCAACATTTACATACTGTTTTAGGTTTATATACCAAGGATCCATGCCTCTATAGACATATTAATGGTACAGACATGTAAGGATCAGAATAAAAATGCCAAAATATGTTAGTTTAAAGCTTATCCTGCCAGTAATTTTGCCTTAGAAAAAAGCATTTCAATATTTTAATGTGGGAAAACACAAACAGTTGGGGAACCACTCAATTATGGTCTCATGGGGAAAGCTTCATGGCTACTTAAAGTCCTAGAATGCCAGATTTAGTTCCAGGGTCTGGGGCTCCTACACCTGTGTGAGTTTCAGATGATGCTATAGTCCCAGAAATATTATTAGATGCATTCATGGGCCTATCAGACAGTAACATTTCACAGCCATAGGCTTACCCTAGGAAAGAGTCTTTTAGTGTAATGTATATGCAAGTGTTAGTGTGAAGAGGTTGGCAACTGTTGAGCTTCTCTTTCGATTCTGGGCAGCTGAAATACAGGAGACTGCCTAAGCATAAGGAATGTGGTCGACCCATCAGAAGATTCGGAGGCCTGTGTCAATTTAGGATTTTTTTTCTGAAATGTTTTAGCACAATTTTTTTTAAAGAAAGGAATTATAAAAATGGTTGCTACATATATTATCCATCAATTTAAATTTTATAGCTGTGCAATGGTAAATCAGCTATCTCAATTTAGCCTCAAATGAATAGACACTTGCTCTATTGGTCTTTATCCTCATGCACAGGTCTCAAGAATTCATCGTCTCATTTTCCTTCTAAAATTTACAACCTGCATTTATGGCTGTTTATGTCTATGCACAAATCTAAGCCCACCCAGGTCTATACTGGGGTGATTACAAATGCCTCATAAAGACAGACAGGAAAGTGGTATAAATGAAAACGTAAAGGATATTCAGAGGATAAAATGAAGTCATAAACTGTGTTTCATAAACCTACCCTAGGATAGGCAAAGGAATAATTGCTTCAAGGATTCATCCTAATTGGTTGCAGCTACATGAATAGAAAGCAAGTGGAAAGATCCAGGAGGAAAGCTCTTTTGCAAAACTACAAAGTTTACCTTGTTTAGGACAAGAATACTTTTTTACCATTCCCATTCATTTCAGTGATGCTTGCACAGCATAATATCCCGCTAATTTGTGCCAAAGGCAAAAGAGTGAATGGTCAACAAAACTTCAACAAAGCTTCTGGCAGATCAACTTTTTCTATGTTTGTGTCCAGGAACAGATGAAAAATGTATGTCTACCACCATCAAAGCAAAAACAGAGCTTTTTGAAGAGAAGGAACAGAAATCATCAGACTAGAAAAATCATCAGATCTATATACTAGTTTTTGTTTTGTTTTGTCTTACTAGGAAGGAACTGTGTGGACATATTGTACCCACAATATTATAAGTAACAAATGCACACAATACAACACTATGAATTCCAACATTGTGTTTGGCTTCTCCATTATTTAACTTTCTTTCGTCACAGAGCAACACTGGAAAATTGTAATCATCAGCTACCCAGCCATTCTGGCTCCAGGATTATTTTATTTCCATTGAATAACACAGTGCTGGGGTAAAGAAAAGATGGATAGTCATAGTAGTAAATCTGAATACTGCTCTGTTCTGAGAAATTGGGGTAGCAACTGATAAATCAATAGTTATAGTATATATATACTGGAATTCAGAGAGCACTTTAAAACATTGGTGTGATCAATGGTTTCTTTTGTTGAATTGAAAGATTCCAAATGCCATGTTGATTACTATTTTGCGGAATCCCCTTAAAAAGTTTTTTTTATGGAGTTCTTCGGATCCAGGGTATATACCATGAAATAATATTCTTCTGGCCCAAGCCCTGGCTACCAAATATTAGTTCCAACATAACTGAAGTCTTAGATCTATGTCTGGAATGTTTTGAGCTGAATCATTCTAGAGCAAGGTAGGCACACATATAGTGCTATCCTATGTGTGCCTACTCAGAAATAAGTTTCATTGGATTCACTGGGAATTATATTCTGCTTCCTGAATATGTGGTTCCTGACAGTAAGGGCTGTTCAACAGTGGAACAAACACCCTCAGAGTGTAGTGGAGTCTCCTTCCTTAGAGGTCTTTAAACAGAGGCTGGATGGCCATCTGTCAAGGATGCTTCGATTTAGATTTCCTGCATGGCAAAATGGGGTTGCGTTCTCTTCCAACTTTATGATTTCTATGAATTCTATGATTCTATGACTCCTTAGCTCCACCCATTAGGGCTTAAATGTCACTCTGCCATTCCAGTTCAATGCTGGATGACCAATATACTTTTCAGGTAGCCATAAGGAGTCCCCAATCCATGTGGCAACTGCCACTGCAAGTGAAAGGTTTTTTTGGTGGCCTCAATGAGGGGCCATGTATTGTAATGTGCAGGAGGCGAGAGATAGCCTATTTAAGAATGGGTTGCCTCCTAAAATGTTCTTGCAGATTCCAGTGACCCACCCACTCACCTGCCCACAGTGCAGTGTGATCATTGCTGGTCACTTTGGGGCCAGGTAGGATTTATTTCCTTACAAGGGTGGAGATTCACTTACCCAACACTGTACCTGTTGGGACTTTAACAATTGGCATGTGATGTTGTTGTTAAATAGGCTTCCATTTGGCAGGTAATGAATGGAGACGATATTAGATCGGTATACACCTTGGCACCCAATTGTGATGGAGGGTTGGACTCTGGAACTGTTTTCATGGGGCACGGGCCCACAGGGCTTGTGAAGGAGTCAGCCCTGGGCCTGATGTGTGTATTTTCTCTCTCTTATAAAGTCACAGGACTTGACTTTCCAAAACTGGCCATACGAGATAGCAACCAATCTCATTGGATTGCCCTTGGAGTCTGGTGTTTTGCCCAAGGTTTGGCTGGGAAGGTGTCATATTTTGACATCTGGGCCTCAACTGGATCTGCTTCACGTTATCCCCTTATATATACACACACTTTTGCTTCTCGTCCCCAGGCTTAACATGTAAATAGCTGTTAGGTCAATAAAGATGGCCTTTATCTAACCCAATTGGTAGTGTCTGGTCTCATTATTTAATGATTGGTCAACCAATGTAGCAAGCAGTGTCATATAGAAATTATGCTATATAAGTGTGCCACAAATATGCCTTCCAGATACTTTGAATTATAGCCCCCCCCCCAACATCTCTAGGGAGGGTATCCCTGTCTCTGAATTCATAATGTGAGATAATAACTCCATTTTCCAGACACTAGCTATTTGGAGTCAAACCTGCTTGGTTTAATAAAGATTTATGTTAATTACTGAGAGAGTAATATAAAGATATTCCAATCCTTATTTTTAATCCTAGCTGAGATAGACAAATTTTTCAATTTTAGTTTTCCCCACACTTTTCATTTTAAAAAAAGTTCTTTCCATGCTAGATTTGGAGAAACTTGGAAATGTTGGCAAATTGTTATCATTAAAAAAAAAAAACCTGGCAAAATTATTGTGCTATCTGAGATAATTGCCTCTCCCTGGGCAATGGTAGGGTATGGCAGAGCTAAGTCAAGTATGCATTTGGACCTCAGATTAGGGGTGGAGAATAGCTTGGAGGCATGACTTGGAGCTCAGAAGTGGTAGCTGGAGAGTAAGCTAAGCACCCAAGCCATTAGGACCTAATAAAGGAGCCCTGGTGGCTCAGTGGTTAAATGCCAATGCTGCAGCCACAACGTTGTAAGTTTGATCCTAGATGACGGATCCAAGGTCCATTCAGCCTACTAACCTTTTGTAGATGGGTAAAATGAGTACCCAGCTTGTTGGGGGCAATTGCTTTACACATTATAAACTATTTAGGGAGCACTAGTTTACTAACAAGTGGTCTAGAAATGTACTTGGTATTGCCATTACTATTGCTATTAGAAATGGCAGTGGCTGTGGGTTTTGCTGACCCACTCAGGAAATACACAAAACTGAGGCGTGAAAATGGCCACTTAATATTATCTATTTAAATCTGTAACTTTAACTATGAACTGCATCAAAGAGGAGTAACTAGTGTAGGATTTGCTGAGGCAGGTGGTAAGCCTTAGAAGCACTCTATAATAATGAATTGCTGCTCAGCCTTCCCTAAGGTGTAGCTACACTGTAGAAAGACAACTGTAAGCCTTAGCTCCATCCTATAGAATCCTGGGATTTGTGGTTCTATAAGGTCTTTAGCCTTCCATAGCATGCTGGTGCCTCACAAAACTACAAATCCCAGGATTCTATAGGGTGGAGCTATGGAGGTTGAACTGGTATCAAACTGCACTATTTCTAGAGCACTGATGCACCTAGTTGAAAGGAAGGTCCACCAGAAGGACCTCCTCCCTACATCTCATGATTTAAAGAAGGCTGAGCCTCAAGCTAGCCCCAAAGTTAAGTCTCTTTGTTCACTCTTTGGGTTCTACTACCAAAAGGTGTAATTCCAAACCTGTCTTTAACAAACTGCTTTCTATTGACGCTTCCTGGGATCTTGCTCCTGTGCAGAGCCCTGCTGTGTGCCCAAACTCAGTAAAATCAGAGGTCATTGGCAAAGACAGTAGTAATTGATTCTGGGTGTAAACAAGAATGTTTCAGTCTTACAAAAATATGGGAATGAAGATTAGATAGTGGTCAAGTGCCTTAGGCATGTGTAAGTTCCCTGTGAGCTAGTTTATCACTCTGCAATAACTTAATACATTCCCTGAAACTGTCCTGGTATGTTTTCATACTGTGCATCCCAGACATTTCCTTGAGTACATGGCTCTATCTTCATTCCATCCTTCTACTTAGGAGGACAGTTGCCACAGCAAACCTTTTAACTGGACACTTAAGAACCCAAGCTTACATCTTCTTGGATCTGGTCTTCATGGTCAAGTTATCTTAATCACCTTCTAGCTTCCTTTCAATACAGAATTGAGATGCCAGTTAGAGATTGCTTCAGAAGGTAGGAATGATAGATTGGGCCAAACTGAGCCACAAACAGCCCACTTAAGGAATCCATGGTGCATTCTTAGAAGTTAACTTTACAAGGCAGTATAAAAAGGCAGCTGTCACAGCGGATCTAATTTTAAAATGTTAAATACGGTGTGACAGTAGGCTATTAAGATAAAAGGCACAGCAAATATAACATTTTTTTCCTTCTGATGTATGCTAGCAATGGCCATTTTAGATAGCTGAGGACTAATAGAATCATGGTTGAAGTGATTTGAGGTGACTGTATCCATTACAGCATTCCCAGCAATCCTTTCTCCAGAATTCATCATTTTGAGGGAGATTGTTAAAAGATTAGCTAATCGTTCCAATTTTGGGTTGCCATTTAGAAAGCATTGTTTATCTGTTTTGGAATAAAAAAAAATGGAACATTTTTAGACACTGTGTCTTTTGGCAGACAAAGATTGGAAGAAATAGTTTTAAGGCAAGATTGTGCCACAATTTTTCTTTTCCCCCATCCTTGCACCCAGTCCCTCACCCATGGTTTGTCTGAAATGCATTTCTCCACTTTAGCTACCCACTAGATGTGAAATAGAAAAGAAGGAAGCTGAGAGCAAAGAAAGGAGGATGGGGAAAGAAGCAGAGAGGGAAAGAGGGGGGAGAGAAGTATTCTAATAGTGTTTCAGGCTTACAAACATATGGAGAATGATAATTAGATAATGGCCAAGTGTCTTATGTATGTATAAGTTCCCTGGTCGAAACAACTGGACATCTTGTCCTGGTGCAGAACATATACATTTGAAAGTTGAAGAACTAGTGATGGGCATGTTGTGCCATTGTGCATGCATGTGATGTGCATGAGCATTTGATTGTGCATTCAGTTGTAAATTGAATGCAACATGTAGGTTGTGCAGCATAATCAGTGCATAACTCCACATATGGAGATTGATGCTACACAACCTGGATGAAATGTCTTGGCCAATATCTATTATTTTCTGATATATGGAGGAAGGGGTTATGTGATTTGTTTCAAGGTCAGAGTTGTGCATGACAGATCTGGAGTCCACTTCCATTAGAGGCCCAGGAGAAATTGGCTCAGTTCATTTTTTAATGTTAAACATGGGCCCCATACAAACAGGCCAAAATAAAGCTGCTTTGGGTCACTTTGGAGGTAAGCTGTTTAAATGATACATGCATCCTAAGCATCTGGAAGCCACACCAAAGCCACAATCCAGTCCTAAGGACTGGAGCACAGCTTTGGCGCAACTTCCGGACTCTTAGGACACATGCATCATTTAAACAGCATACCTCCAAAGTGACTTGAAGCAGTTTTATTTTGGCCTGTCTGTATGGGGCCATATTTTGAACAAATAATAATAATAATAATAATAATAATAATAATAATAATTTATATTCTGCCTTTTCTGTAGATAATCAAGGTGAATTACAACAATTATAAGGACAAAACATCATAAAAATAAAATTACAATTAAAAAGAAACAATCTGTATCCTGACCCTCCTCCTATCATAAAAACATTAATCACAAACTGTAAAAAGAATTTAAACAATAGAATAAGTTTTTAAAAACCCATTCCTGTTGGGAATTCATTTTTCACTATAAAATTTTCATTTGATAGTGAAACTCAGCTCTAAGTCCCTCCTCATGATCCTTAGCCATTCCTGAGTTTATAGTCAGTTTTCAGAATCCAGTTTCTATTGTAAAGAAATCTAGCGGGAGATAATAAACAATGAATATCTGGAAATTATCCAGTGTGCCTAATGAAAACAGTAGGAAGAAGAATTGCCTCATTATGTGAGTGGCTCACAGCCACATCATACATCTGTGCTACAGATATCCTAAAACAAATTATTAATTCTTTGGATATCGATTTTGTGATTCAGTTTTTATAAATCCGACAAAGAGCAGTTCTGCATATATTAACATGGTTAATTGATTTAAGCACATGCGTTACATACACAAGTGTTTTTGTATAGATGTTATCCTCTAGTCCATAGAAATTCAGATACTGTTTGAAGGGGTATCAAACACTTGCTGGAAATCTCAAGAGTTTATTATATATGTCTTATCACTTGAAGCACCTTAATTTACCTATAATGTTTTATGGTCTTAGCTTTTTTAGATTTATTCAAACAATTGAACATCTTTCCTAAAAAGAAAAGGGACAGTCTATAACTGTTAATATTCACTGGTGCGTTACCATTCATTTCAGAAGTTTCTGGATTTTACTAAGAAGATAGATTTTTAAAAGACCCATGCTTTTTATTAGGCATAGATAACTGACAATATAAAGCTTCTACCTAGATGAGTGTTTGGAAATTGCCCATGGTTATAATTATAGATGGAAAAACGTATTTACACTTTAATTAAAACTCTGTGTTACTGATCTCCAGTTGCATAGGAGAGCCTTGGTTTTTCATGGAAGGAACAATTTTGCATGTTCTCTCTCCTCCCACTACAAGTTTATATTAGCAGTGTTTTAAATTTCAGACAAAGCCCATCAATGATATTGTGAGGTTGCATGAAGGTTAATGTAATTTAGGCAGATGGGGAATTGCAGATTCAACATGTTGTCACAATAACAAATGTGTTTGAAAGGACATTCCTGTGGCAAACAGGAATAAAATTAAACTCAACACACACACGTGTGTGTATGCGCACAAATTTGGTATTACTGACTACAGCTTTCTATATTAAGGAAAAAGAAGGCAGAAGGTATTTGAATTGTTTTCACCAATCAATATCAGAAGCAGGTTTATAGATTCCCTCTCCTTAAAGAATGCACCTTTAATACTGATTTGCCATAATTTTGCCTGACAGTAATGACAGAGCATTTGATCTGAGTCAGACAAAATTTTATAGCTCTATTAAATATGATTTCCCTTCCTCGTCTCACACAGATATACCTTTTTCTCTCCTTCTTCCTTCGACAGGACATAGCCCTATGCAATAGCCTTTAAAATAAATCCATTTCATGATGAGTGTCCAGAGGGGTGAATTTTCTCCTTGCTTGTCAGTATATAGTATTGTTTATTAATCAGAAACTATAATAGGGTCTCCAGATGCTGCCACACTGAAGAATTAATGCAGTTTGACCTGCTTTTAAATGGCATGGCCCAATCCAGGGATTTGTAGATTGATGTGGCACTAGAGTTTTCTGACAGAGAAGGGTAAATGCTGTATCTCACAAAACTACAAATCCCAGATTTCCACATCATTAAGCCATGGGAGTTGAAGTGATGTCAAACTGCATTAATTCTGCAGTGTAGATGCAGCCTATACGGGTATATAAAGAATTAAATAATGAAAGTTTGGGGAAAGGTTGTAGTTCAGTACATATTTTGAATGGAGAATGTCCATGATTTCTTCCCCAGCTTTTCCAAGAAGGCCTAGGAAATAATAATAATAATAATAATAATAATAATAATAATAATAATAACAACAACTTTATTTTTAGCCAAAAGCAAATGCAATCAATAGCAATTGCAATACAATAGCAATTGCTATACAGTCAATAACAATAACAATTAATACAATTAAAAACAACCATAGTCTCCAGTTATAAAACATCAGTCTAAAAAGCTATTACAATACAACAAATAGTCCAACTAGCACAAAATTGCAATGAGGAGATTGCAAATCCCCCTGTCTGAAATGTCTAGGAGCCTTCCTATGTGGGTCAGATTGCTGGAGCACAATGGGTGACCTGAGTTTTCAAAAAAGATTTCTTGGGAAGAAAAATAATATGGAGAAAGAGCAGCCTTTCCCAGAAAAATTCAATCGCCATGCAGCATTTTGTGCCTCTGCTAGCACAGGGCTTGATCTAAAGAGGGAGGAACTTGTGGAGCAGTTTATGACATGAGGTACAGCCTTGTATCACTCTAGCAATCTAGAAGAGTGCTATCCTATGCCAACTGGCACACACTGCAACAGTGCAACTTTCCTGTAGATCAAGAGTGAGCACAATAAGTATTTAACTGGAGGGCAAAGTGAGCATCTGCTTCACTGCTAGCTGGGCAATTGGGGCAGTGCAGCCATTAAATGAGTAAGTTTAATGGGTATGTTCATTAAGATGTTTTGCTTACAAAAACATTTGCTTATCCACAGGCATTATTTTTTTTAGCCTTTTATTCCTCCATGCACAGTGGGCGGTAGGGGAGAAGGATTATTTGCAATACAAAACTGAACCTCTGATGATAGCAGCCCAATAATAAACAAGAAAGACAAGATTGGACCGTAACAGAATGCTACAGTGTGGAGTGTTCCTTTATTTAGCCAATCTGTCAGGCCCTCCAGCCTATTCCATCCCATCCTATGCTCCTTCTCTCCTGTTCTTCTTCAAACAATAGTTGTCTGTGGTTACTGACATCCTCCTGAAGTCCTCCCTGCCCTTTAAATGTTATATTCCTAGAAACTTTCAGGATCTGCCAAGCTTTGGAGGCTCCCACTTGTACATAGGCACAGTAAATACTACGACTAATAATATTATATTTTTATTTCCTACCTGCCTCCCCCCCAAGGCTCAAAGCAGGTTACAACATAGATTAAAATGCCATATATAACTGACCATTAAGCACATAAGTTGAAACACATAAACAGAGGATAAAATGACCATTGCACATTAAAATTATGCAGATTATATATTGATTTAAAATCCAAAGTTTAAAATTTACTAGGTAGGCCTGCTGGCAGAGATAGGTCTTTAGTACTGTTTTAAATTCAGACAGCATATTTAGCTGTTGAATCTCTCCTGGCAGGTCATTCTACAGTCCAGGGGGAACCAATGAAAATGTCCTCTCCGTGGTGACAAACACACACACACACACACACACTGAAAGGTCAGAAATGGGGAAATGAATTATTTATTTGTGTCTGAGGTACACAATCTTTCAACCCTGATGGTCCTATCTATTCTTAAAGTGGGGGCTGGGGGACCTTGCACACACAGAGGGGGAAGGCTTTAAATTCAACCCCCCCCAATCCTAGCAGTTGCACAAACGTGGGTGTGGGATCACTGGAGGAGCAAGATTGGCTTTAGTCTTTCTCCTCCAAGTCATCCCAATGAGCATAACTACACAGAAGGAAGCATGGAAGGAGTATTACCATCTGCTTCTAGGGCAGTTGTAGCTCTTACTTTTCCCAGCAACACTGATAGGGACTGTTGTTTTTGAAATTATAACACTGATTGTCAAAGGAGAATTTGGCAGTGAAGGAAGTATGAGACCACACTACCCATGTCTATTAGATTTGCATCTAATACAGCTCTGACTCTTGAGTTAAATTGTGCTTTTCTTTTGTACTTGGAGCATTTGACACATAAGGATTAAAAAAATAGAATCATTGGGACTAAACAAACCAGTGTTTAACGGCAACCTCGGGGCAGAGTGGGGGCACCCTGATGCCTCCCCGATGCCAGTGTCATGTCGCACCCCCAATCAGATGGCAGATGCCATCACACCCCTTCTTTGGAGCAGCGTTTAGACATGCTGCTCCAAAGAATTGGCAAAAAGCCGCCACTGCTGCACTTTTTTGCTGGCGCTAAAAGAAGTGGTATTTATTGTTCTTTTTAGTGCCGGCAAAGTGCCGGATCAGGGCCACAGTGTGCGGTTGCCATGGCCCCGATCCCACAGGGAAAAGGATGCGGCAGGACACCACTCCAAAGGGGTGGTCTGTTTTGCCTCATTATGAATAAGACAGTAATGCAAATGGCACCAAGAAAAACCAACAGCATGAAGGCTTCATTCCCCAAAGCTCAAGGCAGTGTACAATAACAATTGAAACAAATGATGTTAGACATGAAAAGCACTTTGAAATAAATGTTTTCAGTTTCTAACAAGATTCACAACCTCATGCTGAATTTATATGCATTAATGTATGTGGCAATAAGGGTACAACATAGAGCCAAAAGTATGTTTGGTAGAAGAAATAGATCCTTTTCAGATTCTTCCTGCATAGCTATTATGTGTAATGCTCTAAAAAGCAAGACCTAATTGTTAGAAATCTTTAACTTAAAAATATGTTGAATTTTTGAATGTGTGCATTGAAGACATCACCATTTGAAATCTTGCATAATTATTTGAATTTTTAAATGACTAAAATTCTTGAAATGATATAATTATAAAGTGCAAATGACTTTGAATGAGCTGGAGTCACTGTTTAGAAAGTCCCGGCTGGGATATTGCTGAAGCTGAGCTGGTAATTGCCTCACTGAAGTCCTAATACCTTGCTCTGTGTAATGATGGTGAAAACACTCCAGGGATAATACTTACTTAGAGATAACACTTTAGGAACAATGTATATAATTTTTACTTTTGTGCTCCTGTAAACCCTGGCCTGCTGACCTGGTCCCCACTGGAATTTGTTTTCTTCAGAATACTAGAAACATATGAATTTTGTGAGACCAACGGTTTCTTCATCACAAAAACTTTCTTCAAACAATCAAATAGGCAACTGTATACTATGCTTGCCTGCTCAGGAAACAAAGCAGATAGGATCATATACTGACATGCCAGAGCTATGTTATGAGATGTGCTATCGTTGTTTTAGGACAAAGTATAGCAGCAATGACACAAGTATGTTCAATTCTACCAGTGCTGTTTCATTTGTCTCTAGTCAGGATTTACCCAGCCTATGACCCATTTAGGGTTAGGGGTGGAAGAAGCAGTAGAGTGATCAGATGACCTTTTACTAAAAAATAGAATAAAAAGCTGTCCTTCTTTTATTCTTCCAGCTTGATGCCAACATAACCAGCTATAGACATTCCCAACTGGTTCCTATTGGAACCATTTTGCTCTTGTATTTTTGTTCTTCTCCTTGTGGTGATTAAAAACATACTGGCCTTGCCTTATCCCAGGGGTCCTTCAAAATCACTGCAGATCAGGGAAATACAGCAGGGGCCAAAAATAACTTGGTTGCATTCAGAGTTCTGACTCTATTTCTGTCTGTGCCACAACAGAGACCTATATTCTGTTGGATATATATTTCCTTCTTTCAGCACCCTTCCTGGAGCCTTTATAATTCCTGCAGGTCTTTGATCCTTTCTGAAACACATTTTATATTGTATATATTTTTGTGTCCCATTTTCATGAAAGCACAAAAAAGAAATATAACACATCTGTAGATGTAGTCTGTTTTTGCCCATTTGCTAGTTGAACATGCTTAAGAAACCCTATGCTGTTGGTGTTGCTGTCAAGTTCTTTCCAACTTATGGAAATGCTGAGGTGAACCTATCATAGGATTTTCTTTGTCTCTAGAGCCATAGTCCAACACTCAAACCAGTACATCACACTGGCTTTTGGAAAACTCTTAGGCTCTGCTAAAAGTATACAGAACAGATCAAGGAGAGGGTATTGCTTGTACTTGTGCTTGTAAATAGAGATGATAGAGGTTACTCCCCACCAGTGATGAGCAAGATCTCGGTCAATGAGTCCATGAAAAGAAACAGACACTAATTTTGCTTTGTTGAGCATGTGCAGGTCCCCCCACTAAATAAAAGAAAAGAGTTGCACTTCAAGGCAGCTTTCCATCAATCTGCACCTCTGAAGACTAAAAGAAAGCAAAGCAAATATTTCTTCTCCACTCCTTGCACAGTGACACTGCAGGCTTTACTTGAGAAAGCATCTGTGAAAAACGGAAACTGAAGCATCGTTGGAACGCACCCGGTCAGGTACCAAGGCATTAGCTTGGAGAAGATTGGTCAGTTTTCCCATAAGAATCCACTGGCCAAGCCTGTCAGTCTGACAGTGCTCCTCTGTTCTTGAGGTCTGAAGCTGGATTCATTTATCAATACCTAGCATTTATGTGGCAGATTATGAGCTATCAAAATACTGTGTGTGTATTATCTTGTTATAGTTGCTGCTGCTGCTGCTGTTATTGTTTGCTTTAAAGTCATTTCCAACTTATAGCGACTCCAAAGTCACAGGATTTTCTTGACAAGTTTCTTCAAGGGGGTTGCCATTGCCATACTTTACCAAAAAATATACCTGTAAGGTATGTCAGCAGTATTTAACATTAGAATGAGTATCTCCCCCCAGATCTTATCAAAATTCCTTCCTTCCTTCTTTCCAAAAAAGAGAAAAGGTACCAGCAGCTACAATACATCATAGTCTGCGCAAGTAATGTCATGCCATCTCATACAGTAATTCTCAAGGCATTCTTGAGAAAGCAAGATTGTTGCCCCCTTGCCTGGGGCAACAAGGTTTCTTTTGTAAAATAAGGCAGGCAGGCAGTCTCCCATGTAATATTTACCACTAAAGCCACAGCCGTCCACTAAAATCCATTGAATTAATCTTCCCACAAGATTGATCCAAGCTAGGGGCAGAGCTTCTTAAGTTCCCAAACTTACAAAAACCACTGGGTCAAATGCTTCTATACAGCACTAGTATTATGTCCAAATGGGGAGAAGGGAGTTGGAACTGAGCTGAAATAATGCATAGCTTGTCTTTCTACCACTGAAGAGTTTGTGGGAGAGATTAGATTCAAATCAGGGTCCTTCTTAGCATCTGGTTCACTCTCTTACCTACCTCTGTACAACAGCTCTTATATTTTGTGGCAAAGGGGTTTGTGAGCAACTAAAAGTGTAAGCAAGATAGGTATAGGAATCAATATTAAATTTGGTCAAAGGGAAGTGAAGTTAAGTTTGAGAAAAGAGAAGTTCAATTATGAATTCAGAGCATAACTGCCACACACTTTGAACTTTCCACTCTGAAGACAATCCAAGACCTCCGGTTTCAGTATGGAACAGAATAAATGGATGTGAGGGCGATCTGGCTGAGACAACTGTCACCCCATTGATCGCCAGGGTTGATTCGGCTGATCTGGCTGGCTAGGCGGGTGTCCCCTCCCTCCCTCACCACTCCATGTGCGTCCCTCCCGAAGCTGCGCGCTCGTTGGAAAAGGACGACCATCCCAGATAGAAGGAGTGTACCGTTCTTCGGTCAAGGGTATACGAATAAATAAAGTTTGTTCCATGTTATGCTACCTAGACATCTTGCCATATTCTCTATTTTTAAATTGCTGAATTAAAAGAGAAAAAGATTTCTAACTCAAGCTCTTTTGGTACTAACACATTAATTACCACTTAGATCTAAAACACACTGCAAAAATAATCCAGTTTGAGACCACTTTAACTGCCCTGGCTCAATGGTGGGGAATTCTGGGAACTGTAATTTTGTGAGACATTTAGCCTTCTCCATGAGAGTTCCCAGGATTCCCTAGCACTGAGCCAAGGTAGTTAAAGTGGTCTCAAACTGGATTATTTCTGCAGTGTCTTTTGGACCTTGGTTGGTTATCATGGCTCTCGTTGTTGTAATTTCATAGCTGCCCCATTGATTTTTAAATGACTTAAGTCAATCTGAAAACCTTTGGGCTGTAGTATGTTAAAAAACAATCTATCTAGTCTAGTATTCTGTTCCCACCATGGAAAGCTCTGAAGCCTACACTGAATGAAATGCAGGCTCAGGGAATTTTGACTTGGTCTGTGATGTTATGTGTGGAACTCCTCCTGGGGAAATTTTAAAGAAATCCTGGTGTACACAGTAAAATCCTTATGACCTCCTAAGGGATCTTTGGATCATGGCACTGCTTATCTACCTGATTGTTTCTCTCTGGACATCCATAATGTGGAAAACAGCAATGCAATGTGTTCAGATTTTCAGACTGAGAAGAGGAATAATAGAATCATAGAATCATAGAGTTGGAAGAGACTGCAAGGGCCATCCAGTCCAACCCCCTGCCATGCAGGAAATCTAAATCAAGGCATTCCTGACAGATGGCCATCCAGCCTCTGTTTAAAGACCTCCAAGGAGGGAGTTTCCACTACACTCAGAGGGAGTGTTTTCCACTGTCGGCAACTTAAACAATGGGCTCTGTCAAAAAATTTTAATTTTTGACACTGAGGGTGTGTCTGCATTGCAGAAGTTGTGTAGTCCGACACCACTTTAACTGCCATAGTCCAATGCTATGGAATCCTGGGATTTATAGTTGTTGATGCACCAGAGTTCTCTGACAGAGAAGGCTAAATAGCTCACAAAACTACAGTAAAAGCAGTGTCAAACTGCATCATTTCCGCAGCGCAGATGAAGCTTTTGAATAGTATTATAGCGTTGATTTTCTTTCATCCACTGAATGTGCTGTCAACATTCTGCAAACCATCATTTAGGGCAAAACAATGGGAAGGGAATAAATTTCCATGCCCAACCACTTACATCACTGATAAGTTTGGGAATAATTTCATTTGGATTGTACTTCTACATGTTGTTTCCATTTTTATCCTAATTTACACTACCTGTACCAACATGAAAATTTGAACACACAGGTTGGATCCCTCACTTCTACAATTTTAGCAGCACAGTGCTCAACTGCATAGGCAAACCCGTGAGATCTCATGCTTTTGCTTCCTCTTCCTTTCCACCTGTTCAAGCCTATCTAGGATACCACCAGCAAGAGATTATGGGGAAGGACTCTTATTAGGACCTATGTCAGGAAGTGAACAATTTCAAGGCATGGCAGAGCTATATTCTCCTCAACAGACACAGAACCCATGAGGACTGGACCTTATCATCTTTGCCACCATCAAATTTACTGATATGGCACCAAATCTCTGTAGTACGTTAGTTCTCTCCCCCCCCCCCAAAAAAAAAACCCCTGAGGAATTTACCTTTAAAATACATAGAAAGACAAATCACAGAGATTCAACCTGAAAACAAAGAATGTGCTCTCAGACCACCTTATATCAATGGTAAATTGCTGTGTCTTTTACCATTGCAGCAGCCAACATGGCACTGGGGTTGCAAAGACAAACTGGGGTGTATGTAGAAGGTTTGTTGCCCACCTTGTTTTCAATGCACCTATGCATGAATTAAATTCTAGAAGCTTTTGGGGATTCTTGGTAGTTTACCAAGGCATAACAGAGCCTAGATATATGACCCACCAACTCTTGGAATTTTGTTTTTATTTATCTCATTTGCCTTTCTCCCAAAAAGGGACCCAACGTGGCTCACAGATAAAAACACTAGAAAGTACCTGGGAATATATTTGGGAAAGGAAAGGATTATTAAAAGTGGCTTAAGGATTTGCAGGGCAGTGATGGAGAGGTGGGAGTCTAGGAGTGAAAATCATATTTTTAAAATATTTAAACATGGTTTTTTTAATGTGTTTCTCAAGAGTCAGGAACTCTTAAGCAAGGAGAAACTTGGACGGAGAAGATTCATAGTACAGGGTTTGTTGGTTGGTTTGTTTGTTTTCTTTCGGCATAAAAAAGGCCCTTTTGGACAGAAAACA
This sequence comes from Sceloporus undulatus, assembly GCF_019175285.1. Lineage (NCBI taxonomy): Eukaryota > Metazoa > Chordata > Lepidosauria > Squamata > Phrynosomatidae > Sceloporus > Sceloporus undulatus. The sequence goes on along the minus strand of NC_056522.1, from coordinate 162,876,960 downwards.
GTATTTTCTGTTCAGGAAACCTTTTCCATAGGAGAATAATATTTCTACACAACAATATCATTTGCTGTACATAAAAAGCTGATTCATGCAGAGGAAATGCTGGTATATGAGCAAGAATCAAATGTGATTTTTTGCATAGAATAGAGCAAAATGGAAACTGGAAATATTTTTCAAAAGCTGCAATTTTTCATGGCATGAAGAAAATGGCTAAAATTACTTATTGCTTCCTTAAAGAATGAAATTAGTGAAAAATTGCATCATTAGGAGAGACTCAAAGTACTGCTGAGGGGATCTCTATTTCCCATTGACTTCATTGGGAAAAGTGACAGGGCTTGATCCAGAATAATCTTGACTGAAAACGAATGTTTTCACTCTTGATTGATAAGTAAAAGTATCTGCTCCACTAGTTCTGGGGTAAACTGCACTTGCTGGGACATTCCACAATTTTCTGTTCCAAATGGTACAGATCACACAATATTTCAAACTACAGAACCTGTAATAGTGAGAGTGGCAGTTCTGTGCCAATGCTTGTTTATCATAGGTTAATATTTGCTCTTTATTTACCAGATGTTGTTCAGAAAACATCTCCTTTTCAAACCAGTCAGCACAATGCAGAGCCCTCTTCTGTTAGACTTTTTGTGCGGTAAACTACTTACTGGTCTTTGCTTAAAAGGGGATTTATGTATCTGAGGGCATGATTTTAAGAGAAAGCAAGTATTTAATAAATAAATAAATATAAATATAATGAATAAATATTATTATTTCCTGCCAGAGGAAATTGACCAGCTTGGTCAACATTTGTTTTCTCTTTCCCCTATCCCTTGGCTAGAATGACTTTTTAGTGCTGCATGTCTGTTAACCTATCAGGATCAACTTGATTTTGACAAGGAGGAAAATATAGAGCAATTTACTTTTGAGGAACTCCCATCGCCATTTTGATGTTTGGTGTCATATGGTCATAACAAAGAAAATGTGAAGACATTCTTTCATTCACATTTGGGGTCTGCTGTTTTCTTTTTCTCAGGGAAGCCCTGACATTATTTTAATTATTCTCTTCATGCGTAGCCAGGTGTGGAGATTACTAAAGGCTCAGCAGTGCATTTCTGCTTGGATCCATGGAGAATGAAAATGCTGACATTATATTCAGCCTGCGCTCAATGCTTCTCTCTCTCTCCCTCTTCGCTTTCTCTCTATCTCTTCTTCTCTTCATTATTCCAGCTAATTACTTTGGCCACTGGTGGGGCTGTTCAGCACCATATCCTTCATGTAAACCTAGCAGCTTTCAGGATTCATTTAATGACTTAACTTGATCTTGGCCCTTTATTTCTGTCCATGAGCAATGGAAAATCCTATGATTGTCATTAAAAAAAAATCATTTCATTGCTTAGATGTTACTTTTTGACAGTGCTATCTTTGACTGACATCTTAGGAAGATACATATGCTAATATGGAACTGTAATAATGCATATGGTTGTGCTAAAGCATAACTCCTATTCTGCAGTGTTTTCGGGGTGGGGGAGACATTTCCTTTATTTGCCCAAGACAGAGCATCCGCTGCAGCCTTGAATCCTACCCCCTCACCTTTTCTGTTCATCCTCCATCATTTTTAGCACTTTTCTTTCCAGCTCAGTTGTGGAATTAAAGATGGACTGGGAGAAAAATGCCTGCAGTGAGAAGGCAGGAAGGCAATGGGATATGTCTATCTATGTCTATCAAACACTGTGTGCCAAACACTGTATATCCATGTCCAGGACACAAGTTGTCAAATGTTGACTACACTGCTATTGCAGAGTCTTTGAATGTGAAATGCTGGCATTGAATCTCAAAATCCACCAAAAAACACCCACCAAATAATTTCATAACCAGCATTCTCAAAGAAGGAGACCTGAACTCCAGCTCTTATTCAGACAGTCTTCATTTTTCATTATGTTAATGAAACAGAATTAATAACTCAATTCACATGTCAAAACCCATGCAAAGCCCCCCTTTTCTCCCCATTTGTGTTGTTTTCTTTTACCATAACTAATGATTATATCTTGGAAAACAAGGAGAAACATACATTTTTTTTTCTTTGTGTGCCAGCAAAAGTAATATGTACTTTGTTTTTCTGAAATTCTTCTGTTGAGTCTTGAGCTACACATACAATTGCACTTTTAGAGTCTTTATGACGGAAAACCTACAACACCATATAAATAATGAACTTTTCTTTTTCTATTTTTACCAAAAAGTATTTTTATTAAGCATAAACACTTTCACAAACCCATATTATAGATATATCAAACATTATTATTATTATTATTATTATTATTATTATTATTATTATTATTATTATTATTTAAGCAATAATGAGAAACAATAACTAAACAAGCACAACTAAACAACTCATACACTACTGACTCCCTTTCCCAAATTGATGGATATATGCCACTATTATTCTACTTCCTTGTATAAAATAATATACTTAAGCCTGTACAATATATCAATTTTGTTTATTTTTCAAAACCTAAAATTGATTCATATCCCTAATGTGTCAGCAAATATATAATTTTTTTAAAAAATCCCAATCTTTCATAAAATTGTTCAAAGGGTTTTCTTTGATGAACATTGTCAATTTATCTGTTTCAGTGAGTTCAGTCATCTCCATTAGGCAATCCTCTTAGTATATCAATAGTGGCCTTCTTTAATGGGTGTATCTAAAACCTATTGCTGTTCCTTACACTTGTAAACAATGATCATTATTCAGAAAAACAACCCTGAATTCTGAATCTCAAGAATACTCTCATGTTACCCTAACTTGCATTGTAACCCCTGAAATATGATTAAGGGATGCCAGGCTGCTCATGGAGTCTGGATATACACACTGTCCCCTCTTGGTAATGGCTGTCAGGTTTGGAGCTGAAATAGGCCCACTGAAAAACAAGAGGAGGGAAGTATTAATACTGTATGTTGAAAGAAAGCAGGGGCTGCAGGGAAAAAAAAGACATTTTTAAAGGTAGCAAAAATGCATTTAAATAGCCATCTGTGTATATTCAGTAGCCACAGAACATTAACAGTCAGCAAGAAACTAAAAAAAATATGTTAAGTTGCAATTAGAGATGGAAAGACTATTCAAAATATTAGGGGGGGAGTCTTGTTTGGTCATGTTTATTACATGTTAGGAGATACTGATGAGAACAGTGAACTGAGGAGAAGCATTGCAGTTCAGAACTTATTCTAAGTGAAATTTGCTCATGTATTTTTGTGCATGCAACAGCATTTTATGTGCGCAAAGATAATATTTCTGTGTAGAAAATGATGTTGCTGGCACATGAAATGGCTATTTCTGGACCAAAAAAAAAAATCCTCTGAATTTTGCATGGAATAAGCTCCAAACTGCAGCATTTTTCTGTACAGGAATGCTGTTTTCTATGCAAAATTTCACAAGCAAATTTTGTGCAAAATTAATCCCAAACTGGGAATACTGTGCAGTTTCCAAAGACCTTCTCACAGTTCAAATAAAATTACTGAACTTTGTTGTTTCCCTTGAGAAGAAAAATAAGATAAGAATTACATGGTAGGGGAGTATGGATCTACTGCTTTATTTCTCACACTTTATAGTACTAAGAAAACATGGTTGGTTGGCTACAGCCAGGGCTAGTAGCCCATTGCCTATCTACTGCAATATTTTGTTAAACATCTCATTTGTATTCTTCGTAGACAGCATTTTTACACATTGGAGATTATCACACAGGAGGCACAGCATCCTTCTCCATTGCTTAAACTGATAATCGCACAATTGGGGACCGAAGATTATCACACCCAAATGGTTCTGCCATCCTTCTCCCATGTGTAAAATGCAATGGAGCCATCCCCACGCACTTCTCCCATCAGTAAAGTGTAGTGGAGCTGTCATTAATATGAATGGGGACTCCCGTTGATACCAAATGACAGCTCCATTACACTTTACTGACAGGAGAAGCATGCGGGGATGGTTCCATTACATGTTACACAAGGGAGAGAGATGGCAGAAACATAATAAAATAATAATAATAACATTTTATTTATAGCCCACCTCTCTATCAATGATAATTGGGGGTGTGATAATCTTCAGCCCCCGATTGCATGATTAGTAGAGTTTAAGCATTGGAGAAGGATGCTGTGCCTCCTGTGTGATAATCTCTATAGTTTACAGAGAGAAATAATGATGTTAAGTTTTACAAGCACTGCCTCTTGGAGCTTAACCCAGTCACAACACTTGATCAGCATAAAGAAATCCTCGTGGAAGTAAGAGGAACAAGGAAGGCAAGTACTGTTGATATGAATGAGAATCTTGCTTACGATGATTAGGATTCTAAGTTTGATTTGGAGCTCCAATTTCATGTCAATCTGTTCCACCCTCTACAGCCATTTATTTGATTATAAAGTGTGTATAGAATGCTCTGATTCTGATTGACCAATGACTTATGTAGGCAACCAATGTGCAGAAGAGTAAGAGAGAGTCCTCCATTTCTAATTGGAAAGACAAGTTATCAGCATGAGACATTGCCAACATGACAATGCCTGTTAGGTTTCCAAAATATAACTTTCTTAAGGAGAAGAGAAATTTCCAAAATGTGATGACTGGTAGGGGTGTATTTAGTTTCTTGCAAGTAACAGAATCACCTGCTGAGGTGACAGGAAATTCCCCAAGAGCCCTCAGGAATCCATCTGGACTCGTCAGCCTCCTGGGGCGGACCATTCTAATCAGTCTCCCACCCCTGCAGAGGTTCTGAGTCCCAGTGTGTCTAAACCTGACCAGAAAATGGTTTGTCCATGTCAATGGAACTGTGGAAAGTTCCTCCACACCAAGATCATCATCACCCTACTCAGCACAGAAAACAAGGTCCAGATTGTGTCCAGCAGTGCAAGTAGGGCCAGTTACCACTTGGGACAGACCCATCATTGTCATGGTGGCCATGAAGTCCTAAGCAACTCCTGAAAGGCACAGTCTCAGCATGGATGTTTAAGTCCCCCACCACTAATAGATAAGAAGACTCCAACACCAAGTCCGAGACCACCCTGGCTAGCTCAAGAAGGGAGACTGTTGGACAGCAGGGTGGGCAGTACACCAACAAAATCCATATTCTGTCCTGGTTACCCACCTTTAGGTTTCTTTTTTTGTTGGTAGTAATGTTAGGATGTCTATGGAAAAAAAAGAAAAAACAACCCTGTTATATACTTAAGAAACTGAGCAAAGTAAATGGGTCCATAAGTCACACACATTTTTCATCATGCATGCATAATATTTACTTTGTAGCCTCTGTGTTCAAAACAGTCTCAGCTACCAGGCAGTAGCAGACCTCTGGCAGAAAGCCTGGAAGATGCACAGCTAGCTCAGGTAGGCTGTACCAAACTAAATGGAACAAAGGTCTAATTCAGTTTAGCAGATCTATATGCATTCCATTGGAATTAAGGTTGTAACTTCTTATTTTGCTTAATATACAACAGTACTCTAGAATTTATTTGATGGTTTACTATTATTTAATTAGCAATCCCATATGGGAACATCAAAAACATTCATCCCATATGGAAACATCAAGTAAAATACATCTCAGATTTCTTTCTTTTTATATAGAAACAACAGATGTGTTTATTCCTGAAGCACTACCTTTACTGTCTTTCTACATTACCATTTCAAAAATAAGCCTCAGCAATTTCCCAAAGATGGATGTGCCCTTTTATTCTTGTATCCTCTGGGTTAGTGGGAAACTGTGAACTGGGAATATTTTAAAATATTTCAGTAAGTAATGTAGGGGTAATGAGCTGGGTCACATCTCCCTGTCTCTTTCCATGTGCTTATGAGGTAGTTAGGAAGAACTCTGTACAAGTCAGGTCATTTATCCATCTAGTTCAGTACTGTTTATCCCAAATGGCTGCTGCTCCATGGAGTTTCAGGTGGGATTTCCCTCAGCCCTACCTGGAAGTATGAGAGATTGAAGCTGGGGTCTGTGCTGAGATGCAGCCCTTTCAAAGGTGGCATAATGGGTGTTCAACATGCACTTGTCCCAGGTAATCCATAGATCACTGTGGCATCAGATAACTAACCAGACGATTGCAGGTTTGATCCTTTTATATTTATGGGGAATGCTGAGGAGTGGGATAATACTTCTCAACTGCCTGATACATTACCTGAGCTGATAGTCAATAGAATCTGACTTTAGGGTTCTGGTACTGATGTTAGGCTCACTGTGGAAATGTAGAATTATTCATGGAAAGCAAAGACATCACAATAATGGACACCCCAAAGCCCATTCATCGATCCTTTGGGATCCACGGACCACAGGTGAACCACCCCAGGTATAGCTTTTGATGCCTACTTCCACCTGTCATTTTGGTGCACCAATTACATTGACTCCTTAATTAAAAATGCTGAGATGTTTCATAACTAGTTGCATGGGATGTATCACTAGTGAGGGTTTTTTCCTCAGTAGGTAACTGACTTTGAAAAATGATATGTTAAAAGGATATCTGAGTCCAAATCAAAACTAGATGCTTTGTTTATTTTCATTTACTACAGAAGGGTGCTAACCAACATATGTCAATAGATATGGAAAACAAAATGATAGCCAACAGATTGGAAACTATCAATATACATTCCAGTCCACAAAAAAAGGAGATACAAAAGACTACAGCAACTATAGGACCATACTGTACCTCTAATCTCTCATGCAAGCAAAATCATGCTTAAAATTCTGCAACATAGAATTCTGCAATAAGCAGGATTCAGGAAAGGAAGAGGCACTAGGGACCACATTGCAAACATACAGTGGCTAATGGAGCACACCAAAGAATTTTTAAAAAATCAACATGTGCTTTATAGACTACAGCAAGGCCTTACACTGCATAGATCATGAAAGACTATGGAACACCCTTAAATACATGGGAGTGCCAACACATCTGATAGTCCTAATGAGGCAACTTTACTCAGGACAGGAGGCCACTGTCAGGACAGAACACAGAGAAACAGAATGGTTCCCAATTGGCAAAGCAGTCAAACAAGGCTGCATCCTCTCACTCTATCTGTTCTACTTGTATGCAAAACATATTGTATGAAAAGCAGGATTGGACTCAGAAGAAGGAGGAGTGAAAATAGGGGAAAGGAATATCAACAGTCTAAGATACACAGACAATACCATACTACTAGCCAAAAACATCACAGACTTGGAACAACTACTAAGGACAATCAAGGAGGAATGTGCAAAGCCAGGATTCAAGAAATCATAAGAAGACTAAGAATGGGGAGGACAGCTATGAGAGAACTAGAAAGTATCCTAAAATGTAAAGACATACAACTGAGCACAAAAGTTAGAATCATACAAGCCATTATATTCCCAATTACCATGTATGGATGTGAGAGCTGGACAGTTAAGAAAGCGGATAGGGAGAGAATTAATTCATTTGAGATGTGGTGCTGGAGAAGAGTTCTGAGGTTACCATGGACAGCCAAGAAATCAAACAAATGGGTCCTGGAGCAGATCAAACCAGAAATCTCAGTGGAAGCCAAGATGACAAAGACTGAGGCAATCATACTTTGGCCACATCATGAGGAGGCATGACTCAGTGGAAAAAACAATAATACTAGGAAAGGTGGAGGGAAACAGAAAGAGAGGAAGGTCACATGCAAGATAGATGGGCTTTATTAAGGAGGTCAGGGGTATGAATTTGCAGGACCTGAGCAGAGCAATGGAGCATAGGGAGTCTTGGAGAGGTCTCATCTACAGGGTCATCATGGGTCGAGATTGACTTGAGGGTAGATAACAACAAAACAGAAGGCTGTTGTTGTCCTTTTTTTTTTGTATAATATATCTTGCATGTACATTTGCAGAATTTTGCACAAGCCCTGAGGTAGTTTTTGTAAAAATTGCAGTTTGTATAGGCATGAACTGTACTCATAAAGCCTGAGGGAAGTAGCTCAATAATATATCACCCAGAACGTAAGCTGAACAGTCCTAGAATATGGAGTTTGTTGGTGTCTAGTTTGCACACAGCAATTATTCAACAGCAGAGGATGCTTCCATCTGTTGTCAAAGTGTGATACTGGGATGAAAGGTACAAAAGCTGGCCTGCAGCTTTAATACATACAGCTGTCTGACTGCATTCTTCCTGACAAAGGAGAGAGAAAAATACCTACTCCAGTTTTTACATTACAAGGATAAAGAATGTATAACTGTTTTCTCAGGTCAATGACATTATGTTTTGAGAGGAGATCTAGGGGAAAGCCTGGTATGGAAAACTGGAATAAACATAGCCAACTGTCTATGTCTGTATCTCCATTACACTGAAGGGATGACTACAAACAAAATCTGAAGATGTTTCTGAAGTAAATTATGGCCTTCCAAGGATTTAGGAAAACAAGACATCCCTCCTATGCATTGGCATTTGCAGTATTTCAATATCACAAAATTCAGATCACTATACTGTACAGTTTGGCTGAAGTTGTTGAGAGACGCTTTGTCTGAATCCAGAAAGAACATCCCCCTTCAGTATTCTGTTATAACAGAAACGACACAAAGTCCCATAGCACCTGATCTATGGTACTATAATCTATGGTACTGGTGATGGGCTGCTTACTCAGGCCATTGAGGCTAGTAATCTAACCCATTTTTACAATCGTCTGGATTGTGATATAGAAATCCTTACAGTACTAAGAAGCTTGTAAAGGAATATCTTAGTTAACAAAGCCTCCGACAAAGAAGTTCCTTTTACAAAGTCTTTTTATGCCTAGTCAGCTACCTCCCTTTTCCTTTCTGTCCACTTTCTAGCCAGAACTTTTGTTGTTATTTTAAATCAGCATTTAGAAGATGGTGAAGGAGGGGTGGAGAAACAGAGATTTTTGGTGACAGGTTAACTGTCTAGCTCTCACATCCAACACGGTAATAGGGAATGCAATGCTTTGTATGATTCTAACTTTTGTGCTCAGTTGTATATCTTTACAGTTTAGAATCTGCTAGTTCTTTCATAGCCACCATTCCCATTCTTAATCTTCTTCTGATTTCTTGACTGCAGTTCTCATTTCTATCAATGTTTGATCCCAGGTATGGTAATTCTTTTACTATTTCTATTTCTTCACTGTCTACTGTGTCATGCTGATTTTCTTTTGGAATTCCCTCATGCACTCCATTAGCCATCTTATGTTTGCAGTGTGGTCCCTAGTGCCTCTTCCTTACCTGAACCCCGCTTGAAGCTCTGGGATTTCTCTCTTCATGGATGGTTGGAGTTTATGTTGCAGAATTTTGAGTATGATTTTGCTTGCATGGGAGATCACTGCTATGGTCCTATATTTGCTGCAGTCTCCTGTGTCTCTCTTTTTGTGGATGGGGATGTATATCGATCACTTCCAATCTGTTGGCAATTGTTTTGTTTTCCGTATCTGTTACTCAGCACTAGAGTTGACTCTGTCAATGTGGATTGCAGCAGTTCAAATGGAATATCATTTGTTCCTGGTGACTAGGGTATACCTGTATTAAAAGCCACAGGCAGTGTTTTTTCCAGGTTTTGTTCTTTAGTTTTTTAGCTGGTTGGGCAGAATGCTTTGTGTGGAGACTGAATAGGTCTCCCTTGCTGTTCACAGTTGCATGTGCTTCCTTTCTCTCTCTAATCCTGAGCTGTGTTTCTGCCCAGAAGAAGCTGTGGTGAGCAGAGGATGTTTGTTTCTTCTTCTTGCTGGGCAAAAGAGAGGGGCAGGGTGGCCCTTTGAGATCCAGGAGGCTCTGGGGGTTAACAATGTCCTCTGTGCTGAGTTGAAGGAATTTGCAGGTGAGCACTAAACAAAAAGTACAGCTGCACAGTTAGGCAAAGTGAGGCTTCTGTATCAGGAAGCAGATTTTTCAATGTCTTAATCAGATTTGTTGTTGTTGTTGTTGTTGTGTGCCTTCAAGTTGTTTCTGATTTATAGCAACCCTAAGGCGATCCTATCACAGGGTTTTCTTGGCACATTTCTTATTTGGGGGTTGCCTTTGTCTTTCTCTGAGGCTGAGAGATTGTGATGTGCCCAAGGTCATCCAGTGGGTTTACACAGCTGAGCCAGGATTCGAACGCTGCATTCCAGAGTCGTAGTTCACACTCAAATCACTACACCATGCTGGTAGCATATCATTATTTATTTTATTATGATTGTTTGTTTATTTTACCATCAGAGAAACTGAAATGTGTCTTACAGGGTTTTAGATTTGTGTGCCAAGTTAATTTGACTCACTTTGGCTATTAGGCACTTCAACTTCTAGGAGTAGAGAAGGTGACATTGATTGCTCTGCCTCAGGAAGCAAAAATGTCTTGGGCCATTGGTGTTGCCAGAATACAGGGCTAGTCATGGTAATTGATCATTTATTTAAATTTCACTACTGGGTGCTATCCGAAGTTGTTTAGCAAACCACTACATTCCAGAAGGCTCTTAAGAAGTCATACATGTTCAGAGCAAACATAAAAGAAAATGAACTTCATCTGTACAATCCAGGTGAGTGGCTTAACATCTCTGCCTACAAGTCCTTTTTTTATTTTTAGAAACCATAAGGGAAATAAACCAATGGCAATTGGTTGCTCCCAAACCAATGGAGACAAGGAATCAACTTCAGGATTTAGTTTTAAGTTTAGACAAGCTATCCAAATGGCTTCAGCTCCATGGATAGCTCCTTGACCCCAGAGCAGATTCACCACCAGCTCCCTGAAAAGGGAGACAGCAGCTGACCCTGAAAGTCAACCAACTATATGCATATACTTTATTATTACATAATTACTTCTTAAAGAGTTCAAAACACATCTTCTATTCTTCTAATCTCTCTCTCTCTCTATCTATCTATCTATCTTTCTCTCAATCTCTCACTCACACACACCAAATGAACTGTAATTCATTCACTGATGAAAGGATCTTTTTTACCCTTTCTTTTTAGCGCTTTGAACGCCTAAGCTTGATTGATCACTTTTCCTATTATCATAGAGCAATGGTGAAATGGCTTTCATTTTTATCAACTCCCTGGCATGGAAAGATGATTTAGGAAAGTAGACAAAAGTGGCAGGTTGAAACAGTATGATGGGCAGAAAAAAGAAATCACATACTGTAGTTTTGTGGTGGGTGTGCATTTGTGGACCAAACTCAGAATGCTGATTCAAGTTTAGAAGTTGTTTTCAAAGATCTCCCAAAGCAATGAACATATAAAAGCCAATTAAAACAATACTATTTCTCTCTCTCTCTCTCTCTATATATATATATATATATATATATGGATGTAAAATATCCTTTAAACATCCCTAAAAGCATTCTTAAAACATTCATAGAATCCTGTTTTAAATCAGTTAAAACAGTAAGCATTTTGAAGAAAAGGAACCAGCTCTGGTTTAAAAGAAAAGTAGGTCATTTCTTACTATAAGCTCTCTCTCTCTCTCTCTCTCTCTCTCTCTCTCTCTCTCTCTCACTCTCTGCCACATGCACTCTTTTACAGGTTGCTGTTTTTCAGTAATTCCAAACACACTCTGTGAATGGTAAGTCCAGGTCACATCCAAAGGCTATTGTGTCAAGCTTGACATACTGGGCAGGGCAGTGTCATCCTGCCCTCTTGTGCTCAAGAAACAGCAATGCTGTTACAAAGGAGATTCCAAAATTTTTAAAAAGTACCTGGCCTGTATTTCATTCATTCCATGATTGCTGGAATAATATATCGATCTGTTTATGCAAGCAGCTGAAACATAGATCCATGATATGATCCCCCTGGGGATCCATCTCTCCCTGTTCTGTTTAGAATCCTCTAGCTCTTTTAAGACTAGTCACAGAGTCCAGAAACCTTTCCACTAGGGATTGACTGTCCCTCCAGCTTACAGCCCTATACAGCAAATGCAGTGGAATTGTTTAATACAGAATTTACTTGTAAGGTTGATTCATTTTCTGTAGCAGCAGGTGACATTTAAGAGAGCAGTCTCTTGATCTGGGTATGGTTGGAAGTTCATGAGTGAACATATTCAACAAAGCATGGGTAGAAATCACATGGCTTCCAGCATTCCTCATCTCTAGCTGTGATAGCTAGGGCTGGTGGATTTTACGGCATCTAGAGGTCCAGAGGATTCTATCCCTTCAATATAAAGTAATTCACTTGGCAAGTATACAAACTACAGCTCAGAAAGGGTACTTTTTAGATTACAATTTCCAGAAGACCGCAGACAGCACAGGAGATTATCGCACCTGTAAATCCCACTGGGATAGCTGCAGGATTGAAAAGTCAAAACTGGGTGTTATCGCACATAGCCAAGGCTGGGTGTATGTAACCCATCTGCAGCCCGGACCCCAGCCATGCTTATCTAGCAGCTTTTCAAAAAAGGCAAGCTCTGTTTTTTTTTTAATAGCAGCTAGATAAGTGCATCTATTCCAGTGGAATTTGCAGGTAAAATAATCATCATAGTCACTAGGCACTTTCTCAGTTCATATGTTCTTACCCTCTCTGTTTACCTTTGGCTCACTTGACAATTTAGACGAAGAGGGCGATAATTCAATTTTTCAATAAAGAGAACTATATTTCTACGAAATTCTTACAGCCGGAGTCTCCGTTGTCCAGAATTCCAAAATCCGAAATACTCCAAAGTCCAACAACATCCACATGGATGGCTGAAATAGTGATACCTTTGCTTTCTGATTGGTTCAGTATACACAAACTTTGTATCATGCAGAAAATTATTGCAATGTTCCTTTAGGCTACATGTATAAGGGCCATATGAAACAGAAATGAATTTAGTGGTTAGACTTAAATAATTTTTTTTAAAAAAAAACCTTTAATTTATTTCCCGTTTTTTGTTACCACAATCAAAGTGGCATACCACCTTTAAAAAATACAACAATATATACAATTTCCACCCCCTTAAAAAAGATTAAACAATTCTATCCATTAAAATTACAGACAATAAAATCTAAAAACAGTAATACAATAATAGAATAACGGTGGGCAAAGTCTTCACTTATATATGTCTGTGGGGGTATCTACGTGGCCGGGTTCTATTCTGGGAAGGCCTGCCAGAAGAGATCCGTCTTGACAGCTTTCTTGGATCTCTCTAGGTTGGTAATTTGATTGATCTCGTCTGGCAGGCCATTCCATAAATTGGGAGTGATCGCGGAAAAAGTCCTCTGGGAGGTCGCCATCAATCTGGTCTTTGTGGACTGCAACAAATTCCTTCCAGAGGATCTGAGTGCATGGGGAGGATTATACGGAAGAAGGCGATCCCTTACATAAGTTGGGCCCAATCCATGGAGGGCTTTAAAAGTAATGACCAATACCTTGTACTGTGCCCAGAAACTAATAGGCAGCCAGTGGAGTGATTTCAATATTGGTGTAATATGGTCACTCCTAGTTGTTCCTGTAATCAATCTGGCTGCCATATTTTGTAACAGTTGAAGTTTCCGGACTAGGCACAAGGGTAGCCCCATGTAGAGCGCATTGCAAAAATCATGTCTTGAGGTTACCAGTGCATGTATTACAGTTTCGAGGTCACCCGGCTCCAGGAAAGGGCACAGCTGACATATCAGCCAGAGCTGATAACAGGCACTCTTGACCATTCCATTCACCTGTTTTCTCATCTGAAACGACGAGTCAAGAGGCACCCCTAAGCTGCAAACATAGTCCTTTGAGGGGAGCATTAACCCCTCTAGGACTGGAGGTTGCAGCCCGATACCTGGTTTGGGGGGCCCTACTGTAAGTACTTCCATTTTGTCTGGATTCAGCTTGGGCTTGTTTTCCCTCATCCAGTCCATTACTGCTGCAAGACATTGATTGAAGGGAGAAATGCCATCTGTCGTCGTTGCTGATGACTGAGACATGGAGAAGTATATTTGGGTGTCATCATCTGATAACACCCGCTTCATGTCTGTGGATGATTTCTCCCAGTGGCTTCATATAGATGTTGAATAATGTCGGGGACAGGATGGTGCCACAATTAAGCTCAGTTTTTGAAAAGCAACTGTCCCCAATCATCCCACTGCCAGGATATCTCATTATGTATATGTAAATATTCCAAAATCTGTAAAAATACAAAATACAAAACACTTCTGGTTCCAAGCATTTTGGATATTCAACTTGTACTAGAAAAATAGTTAAACAATAATGGCAACAAGTTGCCTACATCAGTAGCTAATTAGTAGCCTAGAATGACTCTTTAACCCTATAGGCATGACAGTCCATTGATTCAGTTCTGAGAAGGCTATAGTGAACATTCTGGGTCTACCATGAACTAATAATTTGGGGCCTTTTCTAAATGAGCATCTGCATGGTGTACTGGTTTGAACATTGGATTATGATTCTTGATGCCAGGGTTTGAATCTCCACTTGCCTCTGGAAATGCACTGGGTAACCTTGGGCATGTCACTCTCAGCTTCAGAGGAAGGCAAAGGCATACATTCTCTGAACAAAATCTTGCTAAGAAAATCCTGTGACAGGTTCTCCTTAGAGTCTCACCAATAACAGCAGCTTTCTTTAATACAACACAGTGTATCACATATTCAATGTTTTGTAAGATTGCAATACTGAGTGCAGTAGCTAAACAGTTTTCAATAATGAAACCATAAAGAATAGACAAGGGTTTCTCATGACATGGTTATTTCATTGTTGTAAACACCAATCTCTTGGCTTGCTGTAACACAAGAAGTTAGACTGCCTTCTGACCAATGTACAGTAAGTTTCAATGACCTATGGTCTGCATGATCATTCCATCCTTCTTTTGTTTCCCTGGGATTTGTGGTGTGTGTATGTATTTAATTATTCCAGCTTCGAGGCAAAAAACTACAAATCCATTTGTGTTCTTCTCTTGAGCATTTCTCTGTGAATGACCTGGTAAAATTCCATGCTAAACACAAGCAGTCAGTTACATGGATACCAATTACAGAGGAATTAGAAAGACAGGATGTCACATTAGAGTGGCAATGTTTGTTCCTGTTTTAATTTAATGAGAGCTAATATTCACTGCAATACTTATGTATAAAACCTGCCGCTGAAACTCTCACCAGCTAATGAGGCTTTTCCAGCATGCTTTCTCTGAGAGATATATGGAAGGAGTAATTTTTTGCCATTAAGTGGTATATACTGAATATTTGCAGGCCAGTTTTTATAAGTGTAGAAACTGGTTTCAGAAAGAAGCAAGCAGACTTACTAGGAATTATTTATTATTGGAATCTTCTGAGTGCATATACATAGGGAAATAATATACAAAATGGATAATTGGGAAAGGAGAGAGAGAGATGGATGGATGAATGAATGTAGGGTACGGGTTTATACACCAGACAGGTGAAGGAGTACTTAAAATCTGATCATAGAGAGGACTGCACTTTTTAAAAAAAATAAATGGCCTTATTTTCTTCACAAAGTTACATAGTAAATGGTATAGTACTAATAAGCTGGACAAGTAAACAAGAGGTGTAGTTTAAAAACTAACAAATTGTATTGCTGAGTGCCATCTTGGTGTGAACTCTGGAAGGCTAGAGTTCAGCCATGGAAACCTGTTTGGTGGCCTTGGACAAGTCACACTCTCTCAGTCTCAGAAGAAAGCAGTGACAACCCCCTCTCTAAACAAACCTTGCCAGGAAAACCTCATTGTAGAGCCATCTTAGGGTCACCATAGGTTGGAAATGTAGGGTCACCATAGGTTGGAAATGTAGGGTCACCATAGGTTGGAAATGACTTGGAAGTATACAACAAATTTAGATCCCCAAAATTAGAAAAAAATTCTTCATTTATTGAGAAGAAAGAATTTCAGTTTTTCTTTCAAGTAACTAAACAATTAGCCCAATGCCTTTCTGAAGGCAGAGGACAATGAGGGCTGAGTCCTTAAAAGACAGACATTGGCCTGTTACAGACTGCCAAAATAAAGCTGCTTTGGGTCTCTTTGGAGGTATGCTATTTAAATGATGCATTGGTCCTAAGAGTCTGGAGGTCGCACCAAAGCCACACTCCATTCCTAAGCACTGGAGTGCAGCTTTGGTGCAGCTTCCGGATTCTTAGGATGCATGCATCATTTAAACAGCATACCTCCAAAGAGACCCGAACCAGCTTTATTTTGGCAGTCTGTAACAGGTGTCTGAATCTTTGTATTTTTAGCCACATCTTTGGTGCCACAAAATGCTTCCCATCTTTATACCTGTTTGGCATGTAGATACAACATGCTTCTCTCCATATTGATGGTTTTGAATTTCACCTGGCTGATGTTTGATAAGGATTTTATAAAATTTGCATATTTATTTATATTTTTTAGATTGTAAGCCTGAGGGCAGGGAACCATCTAATTAAAAAGATTGTATGTACAGCGCTGTGTAAATTTATAGCGCTTTATAAATAAAGGTTAATAATAATAATAAAAATATTTTGATGGAAACAAAATGGGGAAAAGGGAAAAATAGCATGTTCATCCATCCCCAGTTGAGTCATCTGGTGTTGCAAACATACCACCTCTGAACACAGAAAAGTCATTTTGTGCTTTCATGACTTAGGTGTGGTTGGGGAACTTAGCATCTTCAAATCCTGTTTTGATACGCATTTTCCAGTATTCAGAGTAATATGGAGATCACAATATAGCTGCTCACCAGATTTTGCATTTCTTTGAATGCTGTGACATGGTTCTTGACAGCTAATACATACTGAACTATGCCTTTTGCAATATCTATTTCTTAAAAAGATGTAGATTAATGCCAAAGTGGAGCAGAACAGTATTATAGGTAAAGTAGCATAGAGAAATAGTAAGAGTTACCCATCTGTTTATATCTTGTTGTTAGAATCATAGAATCGTAGAGTTGGAAGAGACCACAAGGGCCATCCAGTCCAACCTCCTGCCATGCAGGAAATCAAAGCATCCAGCCTCTGTTTAAAGACCTCCAAGGAAGGAGATTCCACTACACTCCGAGGAAGGAGTGTGTTCCACTGTCGGACAGCCCTTACTGTCAGGAAGTTCCTCCTAATGTTGAGGTGGAATCTCTTTTCCTGGAGCTTGCATCCATTGCTCCAGGTCCTGTTCTCTGGAGCAGCAGAAAACAAGCTTGCTCCCTCCTCAATATGACATGCCTTCAAATATTTAAGCAGGGCTATCATATCATCTCTTAACCTTCTCTTCTACAGGCTAAATATCCCCAGCTCCCTGAGTCGTTCCTCATAGGGCATGGCTTCCAGACCCTTCACCATTTTAGTCGCCCTCCTTTGGACAAGCTCCAGTTTATCAATGTTTATCAATGTCCTTTCTGAATTGTGGCGCCCAGAACTGGACACAATATTCCAGATGGGGCCTGACCAAAGCAGTATATAGTGGCACTATTACTTCTCTTGTTCTACTTTTATTGATGCAGCCTAAAATTGCATTGGCCTTTTTAGCTGCTGCATAACATTGTTGACTCATGTTCAACTTGTGGTCTATTTGGACTCCTAGGCGGGTTACAGACCACCCATTTGGGGCAGGCTGTACCCGCCCCTTTCCCCTGTGTATCGGGGCCTCAGCTGCTAGAACGGCAACCGCTGAGGCCCCGATCTGCCGCTTTTCAGGCTGCAGGGAAGCGGCAAAAGGCCCCTTCCCTGCAGCCTGGAAAGGGGTTTCCTTGGGGCTTCAAGCCCCAAGGACACCCCGCGGCTGCGGGGAGAAGGAGAAAGGGGTCGCTTGGCCCCTTTCTCCCTTGCTTCACTGGGCGCAGCTGTCTGAAGGCTGCGCCCAGCAACGCAAAGCGGCGCCGCAAACCAGGAAGGAGCTCCGAAACGGAGCTCCTTCCTGGTCCGCGCAAAGGGCACACTAAGCGCCCTGGCGCGGACTGACGATGTCACGTCCGCGCCACCCCGTATAGAGGCGGCACAGTCGTGACGTCGTCATGGCGGCCCCCATGTGGAAGGGGAGCCACCATTTTGTATGGACTCAGTCCGTACTAGGTTTAGGGGGGTGCGGAAGCACCGCACCTTCCTAACCCTAGTATGGACTGACTCTGTACTTTCATGGCGGTTTATAACCCGCCCTAGATCCCTTTCACATGTAGTTTCATTCAGCCAGTGCAGTATTTCTCTGTGTTGAATTTCATTTTGTTAGCTTTGGCCCAGCTTCCTATTCTATTCAGGTCATTTTGAATTCTGATCCTGTCCTCTGGAGTATTAGCTATTCCTCCTAATTTGGTGTCATCCGCAAATCTGATGAGTATGCCCCCAGTTCTGTCATCCAAGTCAGTGATAAAGATGTTGAATAGCAGTGGGCCCAGAATGGAGCCCTTTGGGACCCCACTAGTCACTTCTCTCCTGTGCTGTCAAGTTGTTTCCAATTCATGGTGACCCTAAGGCAGCCCTATCACAGAGTTGTGTGTGTTGTTGGTGGTGGTGCTTTTGGGTTTGTTTGGGTTTTGTTTGTTTTTTGCAAGATTTGTTCCGGGGGGGGGGGGGTATTGCCTTTCCCTTTCCCTGAGGCTGAGAGAGTGTGCTTTGTACAAAGTCACCCATTATGTTGGATGAGTGGGGATTCAAATCCTGGTCTCCAGCATTGTAGCCTAACAAATGAACCAGTACACCACAGTGGATCTCTAGTGACTTGTATATGTATTCACTTTGCCCTTTTTTCTGCCAAATTCTGTTAATGTCTGTAATAAGAGAGAACTAAACTATCAGGGAAAAGTGCAGTGATATTATGCCTAGGTAATTGCCACCCAAGTAAATAGGTCTGGGATTCATTGTGGCCGCATAGATCCTGTGATAAGAACAGTTTTCATGCCGACATGATGTATGTTGCTTCAGAAATGGTAGCTGAGTGCCTCTTATGTTTTTTGAAATTCCTGATGGCAGAAAGTACCAGCAAACATGCATAGAACTGCATGGTCGACTGTTCCCTGAAAGACCCAGTCAGGCAAGCAAAGGGCCAGAAAACACCCAGATTGTTTAAAAAACAAAACAAAACAAAACAAAAACATTTAAGCAGGTTTCCATGCTCCTTCATTTTCAACCTGACTTCTCCCCCTCCATCCTTCTTTGAGAAGATGCAACAGTGGTGAGGGGTGACAGGCCACATACTAGCTGCTTTTGCCCAGTCTTCCTTTCATTTCTGTATTCAACACCCCCCCCCCCCACACACACACATTATTTATGTATTTATTGCAGTGGTGAAAGAGAAACGGGGAGTAGAGGGAAGGACGTTTACCTTCCAGCTCTGTTTGGTCTCATTACATGCAGGATCAGGTCTGTGCTGTTCCAGACTTCTGCACAGCAGCTTCAGCCAGAGCTCTCTGGAGAGCTGTCAGCTTTCTCATCTCTGCCAGTCTGGTTGACAATGCAGTACATGAAGTTATGAAGCATAGAGAGATGCTACGTTTTAAGGGGATTTTTCACACACATACACCCCTTTTTTTTAGCACAAAGGAATATTTTCAAGAGTGGAAATGGTTCCTTTTTTCTCTCATGTGCTGGTAAGATCTGAATTACACGTTTCCAAAACCAGACCCTTCTCAGTAATAAACCCCCAGCTGGTTATCTGTTGTTCACTGCATTTCCTTTATAGAGTCATCCATCTCGTCTTTTTCATATCTGTCAATCAATACCCCTGCCCTTACTTTCTCTAATACAGCTATTGATATCTTATTACAAGTACATTTGTAACCACAGCCCCAGCTGATGGAACAAGTAAGAATCTATAAACTGGGGTTGAGAAATTTCCCTCCTCTCCTCTCTCCTCACCCAGAAAGGTTCTTGTCACAGCAGCGAGATGGATTTTCTTGGTTATGGCTCTGGTGCACATATGGAGCCTTAACCCATTGCAATGCTCTGTTTCATCTATTAAGTCATGGGTTTCAGTTCTCACCATGGCTAGTACATAGAGACCACCTGGCAGCTTTCATTCTCCTCAGAGAAGTGGGCATTTGATCTTTCCTCCATAAACACAATGCTTCTTATATCACTTCCCACCCCCACCCTTGGCTTCTGCCATCCTGTTTACTTTTAGAGGCTTTGGCTTCTTACATTTTTCTTTTTCAGCACTGGCTTTGCATTCATGCTTTGTTAGTCAGGAGAGGGGTTGAGAAAGCATTGCAGTCTGCCGGCTGCCAGATTAAGAGGTCACTGTAAGCGAAAACTGGTGCTGTTTGGAGGAACAATTAGCAGCCGTTCAGCAGTACCAGTGCTGAAACAAGGGTGCAATGAATTTCCCAGTACACCTGTGTTTTGTATGCATCTTATACACATAGCCTGAAGGTAATTTTATACATAATCTTTTTAATAATTTTGTGCATGAAACAAAGTTTGTATACATTGAACCATCAGAAAGCAAAAGTGTCTATCTCAGTATTTCAGATTTTGGAATTCCTGATAAGCGAGACTCAACAGACTCAACTTGTAATAGTAATAATAATAATAATAATAATAATAATAATAATAATAATATAGCACCACATCAAAATATTACAGTCCTTCACAATAAAATAATTTCAGAACTGGCAGGGAGATAGATGAACCTTCAGAGGGAAACAGGTATTCCAAAGCTTTGGTGACATCGCTAATATGTCCCTGGCTCTGTGTTCTTTCTGCAGAACTCAAGGCATGTGTTGGGTTTCAGAGAAGCTCTTATCTAGAGACTGATCAGATTCACACCTGACTTTTAGGATGCAGTTGGAGGGACCATAATTGGCAAGCCATTTATTAAACTGAAAGGACTCTAAAAGCATTTTTGTGATATGGGAAGGGCAATAAAGTAGACTAGGGACAAAATTAGACACGTACACAACCTTCAGATCTCAGTGATTTTAACAGAGATGAAGATGTCATAACTCAGAATACTGGCAGGGTTTACAGTGTGACTATTTTCATTCTATGTATTTCTTTTCATGCAACTACAAAGCGAATCTTTCCTTTCTCTGTCTTCATGCTTTCCTGCCCCACTCTTTTAATATACTTGTAATCAACAGCTTAGCTGTCTCTCTGTCTATGATGGCCACAACATTTTGTGGGTTTTTAAAAAACCTTTTTCTATACCAGAATATGTAATTTTTTTAAAATCCTGGAGTCTTTGATGGACTTAAGCATGAGAGAAGTTGAGTCTCCACACATAGTTCTGAAAAGGGGATCATGAATTCTGCGCAGGCTAACAAGGAATTAAAGGCATTTTACAGGAAACTCAACTCTTGTACCAACCCAGCTCTTTAGTGGAAGGAAGAACATCATGTGTCATTCCGTAGTGAGATATTATTTTTATTACTAAAGAAGTACTCTTACACACATGTATTTTATCTTTTAACATTTTACACAAAGGCACTGGCCCATGACTTTCCTCAATAAATGGTACTGTGTTGCTCAACAGTGATCACTTATAAGGAAAAACAACTTGTAGATGAAAGATGTCACAAAACTCTCTTTTATCTAAAGAGCTTCTGCATGACTTTTGTGTTATTGGTTTATTTTGTGGAATGATCTTAATAATTTCAAAAGTATTAATAGATGAAAAACAAAACTGGTTTAAATTTGCCAGTCTGATAAATTCTGGAACATGGACATTATTTCCTCATATTAACTTGTTTTTATCTTGACAACTAATTGTGTGGGAGGAAAAATGAATCTTGTTGTATGTTCTTAAACAGTTAATGCTTTATAATCCAACCTTGATGAAAAAGATGCATGGAACCTGATGTGAAATTTTGGCAAAGAACTTTGAAATTAGAGAAGTTCATTTTTTAAATTCTTGTTGTTGTGTGTCTTCAAGTTCTTTCTGGTCTTATGGCGACTCTAAGGCCTACCATGTGATTCATGGCAAGATTTGTTCAGAGAAGGTTTGCCATTGCCTTCCCTTGAGTCTGAGAGCATACGACTTATACAAGTCAACCAGTGGGTTTCATGGCTGAGTGGAAAATTGAATCATGGTCTCCAGAGTCATAGTCCAACACTCAAACCACTGTGCCACACTGGCTCAATTCTGAAAAATTTATTTTTTCTAGATCCCTTATTATTTTATACATAATTTTTAAAAAACCATTTGGGCAACTCCTCTGATATAGCATCTCTTTTCTCGGTAGGACCTCAGAATTCCCATTACAGCTGCTTACAGTTTGAGGGAAGAATGGTGAGGAGGGAATCCAATAGATCTCAAGCACTTGAACAAGTTACTATAATTTCTAAATATTTGGAAAGGCTTCTTACAGAAATGCAGTCTCATGATCCATTATGCACTATTTCTTTGGTTCATTTGATCTAATCATTGTGTGTTCTTGTGCACATGCATTATGTAAATTAAGTCCTCTACTCTGAATGAAACAATACTTAGCTTCTGTGCAGGCGCATGTGCACTTGTGCGTGCACTCATGCACACACACTCACCCTTATAAGACTTGATCAGTCTGCAATAAGTAGAAGAGGAAATGTTAGACTGCATTCCTCTTAGTGACATTGGCGCAGTACAGACCTTCCGAAAATGGCGGTTTGCAGGCACCCATTTTAACTCCAGAGGGATGTCGCAGCCGCTAAACCCAGGTTTTTTTGGTTCTTTTACCAGTGCCCCAGGTTACAGCGTGAGTGCGCCAATGGCATACTCATAACATAATGGATGTGCCATGGCGTGCGGATGCTGTACATCCATTATGTGAAAATGGCAGTGGCTGTGCAGATGGGACGCTGCCATCAGTCCGCCGCCATTACATTCTAGGGTTCTGGACCATGTGGTTGCTGTGCAGTCTAGAAGCCTAGTATCGCCACTACTTAATCCATTGTATGTCCCATCACCATGTACAGATGTGAGAGCTAGACAGTGAAGAAGGCAGACATGAATTTCCTGCTGTAATCTTTAAACACCACAGCTTACCCATTTGTCGTTGCCTGTTAAAGGCAGCCCTTCTCTTCATGGGCCTTGTGATCTTTCTTCTTGGCTTGGGCCTCTGGCAAGACATCTCCCCCACCCCATCTGTCTCGGGCCATAGATACATTCAGACACATGTATGCCTTTTTTTAAAGCAGGAACCAAAAAAGAAAAAAGAAAGAAAGAAAGAGGTAAATCCCTAGATTAGCTTTTCACCAAACCAATCCAAACTTCAAGGGAGATTGTGAAATAGTGTAATAAAACTATAAATGATCAAAAATAATGCCTGCTGCAATTTTTACAGTTATGCTATGCACTACAGTATATTTAATCTATATTGATATCTACACACACACACACACACACAGGAGAGGAGTATATATTATCTATAACTATTATCTACATAACACACACACACATATATATATAGATATATATAGTATATATATATATATATATATATAATCTCATGTATATAATTCTTAGTGACATAACATTTGTGCACATATGTATGTCCTTTTCCTCACTGGGGTGACCTTGGGAAAGTCACACTCTCTCATCCTCAGATGATGACAATGGAAACCACCTCTGAAGAAATCTGCCAAAAAAACCATTATAGGTTTGTTTTAGGGCTTCCATAATTAGGAAATGACTAAAGGCACAAAACGACAACAAAAACAATGTCCCTTTCTGAGCAGGTCACAAGAGGCTATGCTCTAGCCTCCTGCATGCCATTCAAAACCCCTGGGGCTATTTCTACATGAGAGAAGAGAGAGGGGAAATCAATTGAGCAGCAGGGATGGCCTCTTATCACCCCCACCACCATCATTGGTGTTCATGGAGGAAGTAAGAAAGACAAAAGAAACAAGTCTGGCGCACCCGCCCCAGGAGTGCCGCCCATCGGACTGAAGGGGCAACCGCTGGGGACTCTGTTTGTTTGGCGTCCTGGCCTTGGGCGTTTGGCGGCCAGTGAGTGGGGCCTTTAAGAGCCAGCTGGGAGGGAAGCCCAGGGAGGAGCTCGTCGCCTGTGAGGAGAGGCGAGCATAAAGCCGTGCGTCGGACCTTCCTGACACAGCCCTCCTTTGCCTCCTCGCTCTCGCCGGACCCTTACCACTGCCAGCGTCGTGCACTTTCTGCAGGGCAGGCCTCCTCCCGGGGTGTCGGAGGTGCGCCATCTGCGCACCTGCCCGCGGAGTGCCGCCCCACGGACTGAAGGGGCACCGCTGCGAAAAACGGCTGCAGGTGTTTATTGGGGCTAGGGAGGCTTTGGACTAGCCCGAGGCAAGGATGCCTGTGGTGGCTAACCTCTGCTCTTCCAGTAGCCCATAGAAGGGTGGGGGGAGGATAGGGATGCGGGGGGGATGCCTGGGCCGGGGAATAACATCACGAGGGCGGAGCTCCAATTGGAGGTTGTGTGGGGCAGGGGGAGGGTATGGTGGTGGGAGAAGGGACTTGCGGTTCCAGGGGAAGGCGTGATCGATGCATCAATCTATCTCCGCCTTCCGTGTCCCCCTCCCAAACCTAAAGGACCTGAGGGTCACTCCAACCGTGCCACAAACCCTGTCGCTGCTCCTGGTGCAATGCCCAGGTCTTTTAAACAACAACCCACATCCTCCACGATATGTTGGAGGAACAGTAAGTGTGACCTGGCTATGCAATTACCGAGAACCTGGCTTGGGCCTGAAGGAGATGCGTGTGTGGGCTCAGGCCCTGCCTGCTGGGTTCTCGGTGAAGGACCAGCGCAGGTTAGGTGGGGCGGGGGGGGGTGTGCCTTGATACATAGAACGAAACACCGTGTCCCTCACCAGGAACCACATCTCGACAGACCTCCTATATCGAGTGTATTTACCTGACCCTAAAGGCTAGGGACAGTCAAGGGATTCGGTGTTAGGTGTTCGGCCACCCCGTGCATTAGCGGACTCCCCTAACGAGCTGACACAGCTGGTCGCTGAGCTGATGTTGGAGACTGCCCGGCTTCTGGCTCTCCTGGGTGACTTCAACATCTCCCTCACGGCCAGCCATGTTCCATCTGGTGGCGGCTCGGGAATTCATGGATACCATGGCGGCCATGAGCCTGTCCCAGCTGATACAGGGGGTCCTACGCGATTGTGCGGGTAGATACTCTGGATCGATTTGGTCTTCTGTTGCGAGGCGGAAAATCCGTGGGTGGAAATATGCTAACGTTTCCTCCCCCCTGCCATGGACGGATCACTTCCTGGTGAGGTGTAAAATCAAGGCGCTCTACCCAGATCCCCCCTGGGGGTGGTGGACCTGTTAGGATGGTCCACCCTCGAAGGCTGATGGAACCTGAGAGGTTCCAGAAGCCTTAGAGGGGCTCACGGTTGGAAATGACGCGATTCTGTTGATGCCCGCACCGGTATTTGGAATACCAGGTCTTTCTAGGGCTATACACAGTAAGCGCTCCCAAGCGCCCTCTCAGGCCTGCTTACTAAACGTAAGCACCTGGTATAACGGAAGAGCTCCGGGCAAGGAAGCGGGCTCTGCGACGGCTAGAGTAACCGTTGGCGGAAACACCTTTGCTTAGACGACAAGGCTCTCTCCTAGACCAACTGTTAAAGGACTACGGAGAGAGCATACGAAGCAACAAAGAACTCGTTCTATGGTGCTCGTATTGGGCTCGCAGAGTCCGCGTCCTGGCAGAGTTGTTCAGGGTGGTCGGGAGCTAACTTCAGCTCTCCCTCCCGCCCTGAACCAGATCCTTGAACCTTCTAAGGCCTGCTGTGACCTGTTTTAACAAGACGACTTTTGTTGCGGATAAAACCTCTCGTATAAGCGAAGGTCTGAACGCCGACATTGTTAGCAGAACCTAGGGTAGAAGTGTCCAGAGCCTCCGTGGACTTTGTTAAACTGGATCAGTTTTTGAGAGTCGGTGAGTACCGAGGATGTGGAACAAGATCCTCGGAAGTGTTTCGAAGACAACCTGCTCTCTTGATCCCTGTCCGCTCGTGGTGTTAGCGGGGCCCAGGGGGGACCGGCGGTACATTATTGTTTACGCCGGATAGTTAATACATCTCTGAGGGATGGGCTGATTTCCATCTCAATTGAAATTGGCCATTGTAAAACCCTACTTAAAAAAGCCCTCCCCTCGACCCCCTGGTACATAATAATTATCGGCCTGTTTCGTCTGCTACCACGTGTTGGGTAAGGTGATCGAGAGGGCAGGTTGCAATCCAGCTTCAGGCGGTCCTTGGATGAAACGGATTATCTGGACCCATTTCAAACTGGCTTCCGGGTGGGTTAACGGGGTTGAGACGGCCGATGGTCGCCTTGGTCGATGATCTCCGTCTGAGCATCGACAGGGGAAGCGTGTCCCTGCTGGTGCTCTTGGACATCTCAGCGGCTTTCGATACCAAGAGACCATGGTATCCTTCTGGGACGCCTGGCAGAGGTGGGGAATCGGGGGGCACTGCGCTCCAGTGGTCTGCCGTCCTACCTCTCCGGAGAGTCCCGATGGTGCAGCTGGGAGACGTGTGCTCCGATGAGCGGACCCTTAAAACTGGGGGGGTCCCTCAAGGAGCCATTTTGTCTCCCATGCTATTTAAAACATTTACATGAAACCAGCTGGGAGAGATCATCCGGAGACATGGGGCGCGGGGTTATACAGTACGCTGATGAACACCCAAATTATTTTCTCTATGTCCTCCGACTGGATGCAGTGATCGGGGATGGGCGTCTCCTCTCTCGTGGCCTGTCCCTAGAGTCAGTAATGGGCTGGATGAGGAAAACCGACTCAAGTTGAATCCAGAGAAAACGGAGGTACTAGTGATAGGTTCGTCCTGGTCCAGGAATGGCGGTGGTTCCACCCGGTGTCCTGACGGGGTCCGCTCCCCTGTGAAGGACTCTCCGTGCGCAGTCGTGGGGTGCTTCTTTGGACTCGTCGCTCCACCTGACTGCTCAGGTGGAATGCGACGGTCAAGAGCACCTGTCTATCAGCTTCGGCTTTTATTCGCCAGCTGCGCCCATACCTGGCCCAGAGGGGACCTAGAAACTGTTGTACAGTGCGCTGGTAACTTCGGACTGACTGGATTTCTGCAATGTACTCTAGCATGGGGCAAACCCTTATACCAAACTCGGAAGCTGCAAAGTGGTGCAGAATATGGCAGCACCGGCTGGTCACTGGTGCTTCCAGGACCAGCCATATAACACCGGTTTTGAAAGATCTCCATTGGCTGCCGGATCGCTTCCGAGCTCAATTAAGGTGTTTGGTTGAGTTACCATAAAGCCCTAAATGGCTTGGACCCAGGATACCTAAAGGACCACCGTCTCCCCATACATTCCCGCCTCGCACCCTCAGAACGTCTGGGCAGCATTGACTGAAGGTGCACTGGGGCTAGGTTATGCCTCGCACCACTCGGAGACATTCTCCCGGCTCGCCCCAGCCCTTTGTGAATAACGCTGCCCACCGAGCTCCGCTCGACTACCACCCTGGCCCAATTCAGGAAGGACTTAAAAACCTTCTGTTTCCAACAGGCATTTCCCCGACTAAAAATCCTGTGGGCCTCCCTCCTCTTCCGTGGCCAAGAGGTTGGGCTAAGGGGTTTTTAATTCTGTTGGTTTTGTTGATAGTTTTTATTGTTTGTATGGTCAGCCTGTAGTTGTATTTTTATATTGTTATAGGCACCATTGTTTTATAATCTTTGTGATAAGCCGCCCTGATTCGGGGGAAGGGCTGGGATATAAAGAATAAAATTTTTTATTATTATTAGTATTGTATTACTCTGCCACCCCTTTCTCTTTCTTTTCTAGATCGTGTGTGCAAATTGGCAGAGAGACCAGCTGCCTTATCATCCCCCTCCCCAGCAAAGCTAATGGTCAGAGCAGTGGCTTCTATTTTTTTACACACCAGAGAGGCAAGGAAGAAAGAGCTCAGACATACATTTTTTTAGGCTATATATCCCGATTCCTCAGACCATGACTGGTGAGGGGTTTGGAGAACTGTAAGTCAAAAAATGGGTATCTTCTTGATGCACAAGCACATGCAAACACAGCCTGCCCCCATGTAATGACCAGGAAGAAGGGGATAAGCTGGCATGACTATCCTTTCCTGGCTCACTGCCTGCCCATCCCACTACCCCATGATATTGGGGAGGGGGGATGATGAAGGAAAACCAATAATGCTTGGGAGAAGCTATAGCCTCACCATCTGTGTTCTGTTTAACTGGTCCATAATAATACAGATGTCGTCCTATGCACTGACTACAGCCTAAAATAAACCATCCTCCAGGTATCTTCCCAGTTTTTCTGGCTTGGTGAGGGATGGCAGGAAAGCTGGGGTTCGAGAGGGCAAGAGTAGCCATTGGAGTCCTTTTGAGGACTGTGGGGAAAAACAAGAAAAGGCCTTGATGAGATTCCCCTAACTGAGGTTTTTGGAGAAACTCAGAAACCCTTTTCTCATTCCCTCCATCCTTTGAGTGTTTCAGATATTCTTTCTATCCCCTACTATTTGCAATATGATTTTTAGTCCTCAATTCAATCAAGAGTGGGCCTGTAGAGAAGATACCTATGCTTAAGGAGGAAACATTATCAGTACAATCTCAGTGGAAATCTTAGAGCAGTTATTCATATATATTTTTTGTGAGCTGCACAATGGACAAATAAACAAACAAAGTTTCTGTTTGCCAAAGGCTATGGTGAGAAATAGCACTAAGGTTATCTTAAAAGCCGCCAGGTGGCCTGAAGATAGATGCTGGCAATTGAGGATAGCGTTTTATTTTATTTTTTTCTCTTTTCCTGTGGAAAAAAAAGCAATTTTCTTCTAAGCTTAAGTTCAGCTTGTCAGAGAGGTCTGTGCTGATTTAAGTGCCCTTCCGGCGACCTCAAGTCTGCATGCAGCGTGAGATGTGAGAGACACTGTTGACACAAGCAAAAGCCCACGTTCCCTCAGGCTCAATGGATATCCAGAGGCGCCTGAGCGTGGCATTGTTTCAGATGGTATATTTTCCATCCCCCAGACACAATGGCAGCAAAAAATTATTGTGTCGCGATCTAGAGAGGATTGCTAAGCAGGATGGAAGACCTGGTTTTAGAGGGGTGGGGTGGGGGCCTTCTTCTACTCTGCACTATTTCGTTCCCTGTTGACCTGGTGGACAAATGAATGAAAGGGAACAGGTGATAGCTGTTTTTTTTAGACACATGCAAGAAGCCTGTGTTCCTGAAAGGAAGTTAGGCTTCCTATTGATGATAGATCAAGGGAATGTGTTTTAGCAATTAATCTAGCTGCTTTATCATGTAGCAGCATATTGTTCATCATTTCTAGCATGAGATAGATTGTGGTTAACTCAGTTGAGATAGAGGAAAGAGAGGTAGGCTTCCTAGGGAGAAAGAAAAACAGGATGCAAACAGTAAAGTACAGCAGACAGGGCATGCAAGGAACTCGGATGTAAGGCTTTGCTTATTTTTGTCCTGGCTTGCAAGAGTGAATAATTTACAAATTTCCCCAGATTATAAGAGTTCCCATACATCTTTTAAAAAACTGCATGTGCAGTACTTTTTTTTCTTTTGCACAAAGTTGGTGTGGTAGCCACACTGCAGAATTAAAGCAGTTTGATACCACTTTAAGTACATGACTCTACTACAGAATCATGGGATTTGTAGTTTGGTTAGGCACAAAGTTCTCCCACCAGACCAGCAGAACAGTCACCAAACTATAATCCAGGATACACTCTGATTTTAATTTGAGTAGACACTTGCAATTTTTTTTGGTTGTTTTATTTATATACAGCTATCCCAAAGATCATAGCGGTGAACAGAAGTAAACTAATTAGGCTAATTTGCCCCCAACAGTCAGGTACTCATTTTAGCGACCTCGGAAGGATGCAAGCTTGAGTCGAGCTTGGGGCCCTTTGCTGTCTTGAATTCGCAACCGTGGTTTGGAGTGAATGCTGCAGTACAGGCATTTAACCACTGTGCCACCAGGGCTCCTTGCAAATTTCTTTGGCATCTCTGCCAAGAAGTAAATGAGAGCTGTGACTAGGCAAGAACGGTAATTACATGGCATTCTGGATAGGGTTCCTTGTGCTCAGCAGGAAACCAGTACATAAAAAGCAGAACTTTATGAAGTATGGGGCGGTACAGCCAGATGGGGGTGCGGCAACCACACACTGCGGCTCTAATCTGGCCTTTCACTGTGCAAAATAGAGCCACAAAAAGTGGCTCCTTTGTTGATTCATGGAAGAAGTGCCATAGTGCTGGCACTGCAGCTGTTCAGCACTCCTTTGGCACAGCATATGTACATGCTGCATCAAGGGAGCATCATGATGCCTCCCCGCCATGTGGGTGAGGAGTAACGCATCACACCAGCTTTGGGGGCAGACAGGGCATGTGGCTTGAATCACCCACTCTGTCCGTTGCTGGTGTTCTTCCCCGGTCTTGTACAGCCCGACATCTCTTAAATCTACTGGCCTGATCACTGCTCATGTTGCCTTGGTGGTTCAAAGTCACTATAATCCATAAAGTTAATTTTTCAAAACTCTGCAAGTGATTTATCTTTGCTGCTCAACTAAAGGTGGTAGAATATACTCTTATGGTGATGTTAACAACATCCTTAAGCATTTGGGGTTTTCTAAGTGTTGCAGTATCCTGTGCAAAATATATTCTGTTTGTAGATGACTACATGGTGACTGGAGGGAAAAGGCCAGCTTTGCTTTCCTGGGTCTCCAGTCACGGTTTGAGGTGCTGGGAAGCACTCAAAAGATAAACAACGGGATTCCATGTGCTGACTCAGGCTGTGTCACACAAGGATGGGGAAACCCAAACACTGTTGTGGGCTTCCATAACCATGGGGAGGATGAACATTTTGCACACCAGCACCCACAATGGGCTGAACTGGCAATACTGGTCCCCACAACCCTCTGGATTAGCAGCTCATCTAGACCAGGACACCCTGACTGCTTCCCTCACCCACTGTTGCGTCTTCTCCCCCATCTGGGCCTCAGTTTTGCAGTCTGTACAAACACCCAGAGAATTGTCCAGAGTTTCAGGCCTTATTAGTGGCAAGTGGGGACTCTTTTGACTTTGGAGAACAGCCTTGGAATGTGGATTGACCCTGGATTACTGCACATTTTGGCACTGTTTTGTCTTCTCAGTGGATCAGTGTGGGAATCTGGCATGAACATTCCTTTTCCTTCCACATGGTCAGTCTGAGGGGAGAATAAAGCCAAGGAACAAACTACAGGTGGACCCTTGTTATACACTGAGGTTTGGTTCCAAGATCCCCCCTGGATACCAAAATCTGTGTGAGGCTCAAGTCCCATTAAATATAATGGCAGATCAAAATGGTGTCCCTTAGAAAAAGTGGGAAATCGAGGTTTGAATATTTTGAAATTTATACTTTTTTTTTAACAGTTTTCAACACCGTGGATGCTTGAATCCATGTATAAAAAATCCGTGTATAAGAAGGGCTGACTGTAGGTAGGACAGAAGCGAAAAACATGTGTAAAGATCATCCCAATAAATATTGCCCTTAAAGCCATTTAACACCTTAAAAACAGGTGCAGGACGCCCAGTATGTTATGTTTCTCTTTAACTTCAAAAGAAGTAATACAAGAGAAATATTTCCCCCACTTCCCACATTGGTTTTTATTTCCAACCTTTCTCCTGGAGTGGGATCCAGGTGGGTTCACAAAAAGTAAATCAATTAAAAATCTACCACATGCAATTTTTAAAAGCACTTAGAATTTTTCACAATAAAACAATATACATTTAAATTTAAAACATACAGCAGATACACAAACACACACACCACCTCAATCATTTAGTACCATAAACAAATTTGAGGATACACTGTGATAAAGCAAATGAGAAAAGGCCTTTGTTTCTCAATTGTGCCAGTTAGAAAAAATCGGTTTTCCTTTGACTTCTGGGTTGAGAAAGTGAACAATGTTTCTGGAGGATTCTACATAATCAGCTGAACACACAATTACCATGCACACAATTAAAATCGGAGCAGGGAAAAGAGAAGTTCATTGGCCAGGGGAATAAGTTGTGACCTCTTGCTTCACATTCTTGTATTGACCTATGTTCAGACTTTCATGTTATTCAGTGGCTTGTGGATAACAAAAACAAGCTATTACGCTCAGAGATAAGAAGAATAGCTTAAATGTTACACAAGGGTGAGTTGTTTGAATAAATCTATTAATAGGAAAATCTGTTGCCGTTTTTTCAAATGCCACCTACAAACAACTTTTGGGAGTTGTAAGGTTACATTTTTTAAAAACCCACAACTGTGTGATTAAAACTTGATGCTAGGTTAATTATCAGTGTGGTTAAATCCCTTAACCATACAAAATTAAACACAGTGAATATCAGAATGCATTTCAAGGATTTATGACTTCTTTAATTTTCCAAAATATAAGTCCTACTATATGATAAATATGTACACTAGGTATTGCCTATGCTTGCTTACACAGAAATATTGGTTTATTGTGGTTGGGTAACACATGCATGTGCAATTGTCCATCAGCACTAACAGCACTTAGTTATTGATAGCCTTTATGAATGTGGTATCATCCCGTTAATATAAAAATTAGATATTCCCTGTGTTCAGTCCTTAAGCAATGTTGTCAATTTCCACATTTATCTGCAAATCATCAGGGAGCTTGTTCAATATGTCCTCATATATGGACGCAGCAAAAGGGCCCAAGCGTCGACTCAGGCTTCAATTGCCATCCTTCCGAGGTCGCTAAAATGAGTACCCAGACGGTTGGGGGCAAATTAGCTTCGTGCTAATTAGCTTACTTGGCTGTTCAATGCGATAATCGTTGGAATAGCGGTATATAAATAAAACAAATTTATTATTATATTATTATTATTATTATTATTATTATTATTATTATATGATCATGGCTTCACATTAGGTGGATGGGGCTCGCCTGTGTAGACAGACCATCTCAAATATGATGCCAAGAAAAACCTTTCAACCCCTTAGCAACCTCATGTAAATAGATCCTGTCCAACAGCTTTTCAGTGATGTTTAAATATAATTCACACATTCATGTGCTAGAGTGGTAGTCACACTGCACAAATATAGCAGTTTTGATACGTGCTTTAAACTGCTACACGCTCCATCGTTGTGGAATCTTGGCATTTGTAGTTTCAGAGAAGGATTGTTGACTTTTCTTCTGCCAGATTGTACTGGTTCCACTCCACCCTGAACTAGAATTCCCACATTATTCTGAGTGCCGTTCCACACTACAGATTTAAAACTGATTTAACCCTCAGTTATCTTTTCATATTTTACCTTGGTACCTCCTAAACAGTTCACAAATTGCAAATCCAGGGTGCCATATGGATGGAGAGATGTCAATGAAAGTGGTGCAATCATTGCGGCAGTGTGGGTAAACTGCTAGTCAAAAGAGTACAGTTACAACAACTGTTTAGTAAAGGACCAGTCGTTTCCTGTTTTCATTCAAACATGGACACGAGTTGAAAACATGGCACGGTGCTGATGAAATGGAAACAGGACTTATCACAAACATTTATTAAAATTGTTTATATTAGGCATGTGAGAGTCAATATGGTCTAGTATTGGTTTGAGTGCTGGACACAACTCTGGAGATCAGGGTTTTGATCCCTTGCTCAGCAATGGAAACCCCTGGGTAATCTGAGGCAAGTTACACATTCTCAGTCCCAGAAAAAAACATTACAGAATTGCTTTAGAGGGCACCATAAGGTGGAAATGATTGTGAAGGGCACACACAATATATTATGCACCGGACAACTCATGGAGTACTAGTCCCAACATCAGTATCAATTAATTGGGGTAAGTAATGGGCGAGTAGCATAGCATTTGGGTACTATTTATAAAGACGTTGAAAATATCACACTGGACTGGGGCACTAGTGGAAACACGGAATCTGGACTGTATAGACTCTTGAGTTGAAACCAGCAGGGCGATTTTTATAGGTTCTTACGACTGTAATACCCATAGTAATTTTTTCTTTGATTGTTAGATGTTTCAGTGCTTAACACAATATCTATACATTTACATAACTCAAATTATGTTTTGTATCGTTTCAAATTAGACCAATTCTCTGTCCCAATCTCCATAATTCCAATGTTTATTTCCTTAGTATGTTCGATATACCTTGTGCATACAGAGAAAAATCTCTGCTAATGGGAAGGACAATAGTATCCAGCCAGCTTCTCATACTGACAAAACTTATAATTTTTACTATCTTAACCATGCAGAGACATTTGTAATGCTTCGGTCGTATTACATTACTGCCTCATGCTTATAATGAGGGAAATTCAACCAAATTGGTATTTATGAAGCCGCTGTAGAATTACAGCAGAACGCTGTATACATGCAGCCTTGTAGTTAGAACGGTCCCTGCCCTCAGCTTACAATCTAAAAAGACATAACACAGAAGGAGAAGGGAGTGGGTGACGGGAAAGGGTAAGAAGTCCAGCATTCCTCTCAACCTCCGAGGCCTGGACCAAGGCAGAATGGACTGAAGGGAGGGCCTGGTTCAAAATGGAAGGTTAATCATTATCCAGGGAAAAATACAGACTCCAAGTAGGATAATGCATAACAGTACAGACAATACAGAAATGGATCGATAAACAGCCAACAACAGAACATCAGATAGTAAGACCGAATGATGCGATGCCCTGGGAGGCTTCTCTAATAGGGAAATGGTTTCAACTCGTTTTGGAAGCGGGTTAATGGAAAAGTGATGGATCTTGCTTGTGGGAGGAAGAAGGTTCCAAGTGAGGGGCGCAAGTGAAAAGGGGCGAATCCTAGTGTTGGGGCAGAGGAATTGGCGGCGTGTGGCGGGGACAGGAACCCTTGACGACCAGAACGAAGGCCCCTGGTGGGAAGTGAGGAGGAAAGAAGGTCTGATAAGTAGGGAGGGGCCAGTCCATGGATGGCTGTGAGGTCGACAGCAAGAGCTTATACTGAATGCGGAAAGGGAGAGGGAAAAAAAAAGCCAGTGAAGGGATGCCAACACAGGAGAGATGTGGTCAGAAGCGGTGGGTGGAAGTGATAATGCGTGCAAGCTGAATGCTGGACAGAGATTAAAGGACGGAGGTGAGAAACGCCAGGAGGAATTACAGTAATCAGTCCGTGAGATCACTAGGGCATGGACCAGGATCTGGGCAAGGAAGAGAGAGGCGGAGAGATAGGTCGGATTTTGGCAATAATTGTACAAAAAGAATCTACAAGCCTTTGGCTGTGGTCTGGATCCGAGGGATACACGACGAGAAGAGTCAAAGATAAAGCCAAGACCTGCGGGCTTGCGGGACTTCTTTCATATGCCTCATCGGATGAGGGAATGCAAATTGGTTTTGGCTTTATGCAAGAACGTGTCATGCATGTTGCACATCCATTGACAATAAACGGGCTTTTGCTATCTGTAGGGGGTATATGGGTGTAGGAATGGAGCCCCAGTGGATACAGAGTGCCAGTTTGTAAGGGAGGACACTTTCACTAATGCCATTGTATGAAATGGGATTTGAGATCCCTGATTTTGGTATCCATGAGACTCTGGAACTAAACCCAGCGAATACCAAGGCTGACTGTAGTGATGGGGTTTCCCTTATGCAAAACGTTGAATATTAGAACGGTTTTCCTTCAATCTTGGGTTGTGCATTGTTCTCCAGCAAAACAACCATGTGGTGAATTTTGCACAGAAATAAGTCCTGAATTGCAAGAGATTTCTGAGCAGTCCGTGGATGTTTTAATCAGGTTCCTCAATACTTGAAAAGCATGCAGATCAGCACATTTTTTCCTGAATATTTGAATGTTCAGTCTATCCATATTGGTAGCATCTT
>NC_056522.1:162730070-162841379 GCF_019175285.1 Sceloporus undulatus | reverse complement strand
TTATTATCAGTGTGGTTAAATCCCTTAACCATACAAAATTAAACACAGTGAATATCAGAATGCATTTCAAGGATTTATGACTTCTTTTAATTTTCCAAAATATAAGTCCTACTATATGATAAATATGTACACTAGGTATTGCCTATGCTTGCTTACACAGAAATATTGGTTTATTTGGGTTGGGTAACACATGCATGTGCATGTCCATCACTCACTACAGCACTTAGTTATTGATAGCCTTTATGAATGTGGTACAGTGGTACCCCGGGATACGAATTACCCAGCTTACGAATTTTTCGGGATACAAAAAAATCCCATAGGGATTTATTGTTTCGGCTTACGAAGGTTTTTTCGGGTTACGAAAAAACCTCGGCGCTATTTTCAATGGAGCCGTGGCAGAGCCGCGGCTTTTTTTTCCATTAGCGCCTATGGCAATTCAGGTTACGAAGGTTTTTCGGGTTACGAAATTAGCCGCGGAACGAATTAATTTCGTAACCCGAGGTACCACTGTATCATCCCTTTATATAAAAAATTAGTATTCCCTGAGTTCAGTCTTAAGCAATGTTGTCAATTCATACATTTATCTGCAAATCATCAGGAGCTTGTTCATATATGTCCATCATATATGGACCAGCAAAAGGGCCCAAGCTCGACTCAGGCTTGCATCCTTCCGAGGTCGCTAAAATGAGTACCCAGACTGTTGGGGGCAAATTAGCTTACTTGCTAATTAGCTTACTTGCTGTTCACCGCGATGATCTTTGGAATAACAGTATATAAATAAAACAAATTATTATCATTATTATTATTATTATTATTATTATTATATATGATCATGGCTTCACTATTAGGTGATGGCTCGCCTGTGTAGACAGACCATCTCAAATATGATGCCAAGAAAAACTTTCATAACCCCTTAGCAACCTCATGTAAATAGATCCTGTCCAACAGCTTTTCAATGGCGGGTTACAGACCTTTGCGGCAGTTTGCCGCCGCCGCCGCTTGCTCCGTGCGGGAGCCGCAGCAGCCACACCGTGCGGCTCCCGCACGGACCGAAAAAGAAGCTCCAAAATGGAGCTTTTTTAAGCGACGCCTCTATGACGTGGCGAGGCGCCAGGGGCGGCTGTGCGTCTGATACGTAAATATGGCGGCCGCCGTGTGGAACGGCCGCTGCCATATTGTACGTACAGAATACGTACTAGGGTTAGGGGGGTGCGGAAGCACCGCCCCTTCCTAACCCTAGTACGTATTCATTACGTACTAAATGGCGGTGTGTAACCCGCCTTCGATGTTAAATATAATTCACACATTCATGTGCTAGAGTGTATTCACACTGCACAAATACATAGCAGTTTGATACTGCTTTAACTGCTACAGCTCCATCTTGTGGAATCTTGGCATTTGTAGTTCAGAGAAGGATTTTGACTTTTCTGCCAGATTGTACTGGTCCACTCCCCTGAACTAGAATTCCCACATTATTCTGAGTGCCGTTCCACACTACAGATTTAAACTGATTTAACCCTCAGTTATCTTTTCATATTTACCTTGGTACCTCCTAAACAGTTCACAAAATTGCAAATCCAAGGGTTCCATATGATGGAGAGATGTCAATGAAAGTGGTGCAATCATTGCGCAGTGTGGGTACACTGCTAGTCACAAAGAGTACAGTTACAACTACTGTTATGTAAGGACCAGTCTTTCCTGTTTTCATTAAACATGACACTAGTTGAAAACATGACACTGGCTGATGAAATGGAAACAGACTTATCACAAACATTTATTAAAATTGTTTATATTAGGCATTGAGAGTCAATATGGTCTAGTATTGGTTTGAGTGCTGGACTACAACTCTGGAGATCAGGGTTTGATCCCTTGCTCAGCAACGGAAACCCACTGGGTAATCTTAGGCAAGTTACACATTCTCAGTCCCAGAAAAAAACATTACAGAATTGCTTTAGGGTCACCATAAGGTGGAAATGATTTGAAGGCACACAACAATAAATATTATGCACCGGACAACTCATGGAGTACTAGTCCAACATCAGTATCAATTAATTGGGGTAAGTAATGGGCGAGTAGCATAGCATTTGGGTACTATTTATAAGACGTTGAAAATATCACACTGACTGGGCACTATTGGAAACAGGAATCTGGACTGTATAGACTCTTGATTTGAACCAGCAGGGCTATTTTTATGTTCTTACTACTGTAATACCCATATAATTTTTCTTTTATTTGTATAGATGTTCAGTGCTTAACACAATATCTATACATGTACATAAGCTCAATTATGTTGTATTCTTTCAAAATTAGACCAATTCTGTCCCAATCTCCATAATTCCAATGTTTATTTTCTTAGTATGTTACGATATACCTTGTGCATACAGAGAAAAATCTCTGCTAATGGGAAGGACAAATATATCCAGCCAGCTTCTCATACTGACAAACTTATAATTTTACTATCTTAACCATGCCAGAGACATTTTTAATGCTTCTTTCATCTGCCTCATCTGTAATGAGGGAATGCAAAAATTGGTTTTGGCTTTATGCAAGAACGTTTCATGCATGTTGCACATCCCTTGACAATAACTGGCTTTTGCTATCTGTAGGGATATATGTGTGTCAGGAATGGAGCCCCAGTGGATACAGAGGGCCAGTTGTATGGGGGACACTTTCTACTATGTCATTGTATTAAATGGGATTTGAGCATCCACTGATTTTGGTATCCATGAGGACTCCTGGAACTAAACCCTAGCGAATACCAAGGACTGACTGTGATGGGGTTCTTATTGCAAACGTTGAATATTAGAACTGTTTCCTTCAATCTTGGTTGTGCAGTGTTCTCCAAGCAAAACAACCATGTGTGAATTTTGCACAGAATAAGTCCTGAATTGCAAAGATTCTGAGCAGTCTTGGATTTTTCTAATCAGGTTCCTCAATACTTGAAAAGCATGCAGATCAGCCATTTTTTCTGATATTTGAATGTTCATTCTATCCCTATTTGGTAGCATCTTATTATGTGTGTCATGCCCTCTCTGGTTTGCTCAGCAGATGCAATACAAAGAGGTTGAATAATAATAATAATAATAATAATAATAATAATAATAATAATAAAGTTTATTTATATTTCCCGCCTCTCCCAATGATCGAGGCGGGGTTACATCAGTAAAAATGATACAATAATACAAAATATGATCAATAAAACACTGATACTAAATTAACTGACATTTCTATTAGTTCTCTAAAATAACAATTCATCAGTTCATCAATGTGTAACAGACTGCAAGTATTCAGAATCATTGTCCCTGTTTCATCCTCCTGGAAAATATAAAAATACTACCTAGGATTCTATCATCTCATTTTTTTTCTCCAAGGGTACACTCAACCTCTTTTTTGTAATCATCCTTTTACATTCTGAAACTTCTCAGGTACAGAGTCAGCTTAATTTCTCCAGTGTCACACTGGGAACCAAGTTTCTGTACTCATCATCCCAAGAGTCCATTGCCAGTGAAGTTGATCAATTAGCTTTCTTTTCTTATGTCCTGCAGGGACACTTTTGTATGGACTTCTCTTCTGGTTAGTCTTAAGAGATTAAAACCAATTGCAGTTGGTGGGTGATGGGATCCAATTGGAATCCAATCTCATTACACTTTGCAACTTGACCTGCCATCTATTCTTGTAACGTGTATTGAACAGTTATCCCTTGGGGCTAACCTGTTAACGTTCTGCAATAAAGAGTAAGTATGGGATTTTTATTTCATTCCTGGAATACTTAGGCACTAATGTATCGAGAAATGAATGGAAGTGAATTACTGCATGAAGACTGGGTACCTTATTTACCTGATATACTCCTCATTAAAACAGCATGTACATCTTTGAAGAATTTCATGGCTGCCAGATGATGACTGGAACTTTAGGTCATATTTTGACATTTGATGAAGATAATCCTTTTTCGTAAAGACCAAGCTGGTCCCAGGATCTTTCTCATTATGATACTTTGCTGTTTGCTTTTGCAGTGCTGGCAACTCACTTCCCTTCTGTTCCTGACTGGAAGGTATTCTAAAATGAATTTTGGGGCTAGAGAATTTGAAATTTGTGACAGCTTCCATCAATTCATTTGTATCTTTTCCCCTTTCATGATCCTGATTTACTACATGTATTGATAACACACTGAAAATAAGTACTCTTGATGTGGTTATTTGTCTATTAGCATTCTTTATCTATGATATTCAACCTATACAACAAGTGAGTTAGGGCTAAATGGTGAGTTCAATGGCCATCCTTTACATTTCTGTTCTGTAACGTGCACTTGTACTCTTATAATATTAAATTGGAAACTTTCCCTTCATTCTCTTTATTTTTATATTATTCCTCACTGCTATCTTGTTTCCCTTAATCAGATAGTCAGACCAAACCATTTCAGAATAGTAGCTCTCTTGGTTTTTCAGATTTTCAGTCACTAAGTTTATCACATTCAGGTTAGAACGGCCCTTGAGCGTTCTTAAAGGGACCATTCTGGGGACGGGAGGTGGTGGGGAACGCTATATATCACACAACGAGAACAACGCCGCCGCCACCGAGCGTTCCCCTTCTGTTCTGGAAGTGTTCTAGAAGGCCAATTTCTGAGAATGCTTGAGAAAGCATTCCCGAAAATCGGCCTTGGGGAACGCTCCCAGAACGGAAGGGGAACACTCGGCGGCGGCGGCATTCTCGCTGTGCGATATACAGCGTTCCCAGCCACCTCCCGTCTCCAGAATGGTCCCTTTAAGAATGCTCAAGGGCCATTCTAACCTGAATGCGATAAACTCCTCTGATAGAAAAGAATCCACTAACACCATTATACTGACTTGGGTCTAAATGATTTCTCACACCTTCAGTAATACCAGCACTTGTCTACAGAAACATGGTATTCATTCAATGGTCATTATTGGCAATCATAACAAAATCACACTGTGCTATTCAATAATCAAGTGTTAGTTCTTTACATAATGAAGAGGTGAACAGCAAAACAACTTATAATTGGTGTCATTACAAAACTACTTCAAAGCTCTGATTTTCAATTGTGCTGTAATTCTTGATGCACTGTCTCATCATTAATTTTATGTTCAGAGTTAGCAAGTAAGGTAGGAATGAATGCAACCCAAAGAGTACTGCTCAGCTTTGGTTATTCATTCCAGAGCCGAATTTTTGTCACCTAAATGAGTAGCCGGATTTTCATGAGCATCTCTTTTGTAAGATCTTTTTGTTGATTACAAAGGTTAAAAAAACAATCACTATTTAAATACTTGGCTTTAGTTTGTAAATGCTGACCTTTATATTCTACCTGAGTGATTTCTTTTGTATCAAGACATCACTGAAATACCTACAATTACAAGTGATTGTTCTTAACCAAGAGTAAGAGTTACTGGAAGCAGCTCTGGACTGAAAATGCCCCATTTCAAAATAATAATAATAATAATAATAATAATAATAATAATAATAATGGAACTACTGATTGCATTTCCTAGGAGTTGTCCATCCCTAGGTGGTTATATGGCAGTTATAAAGCAGCTATGAATCAATAGCTCCCCAAATCATCTTTTACTATATTTGCCTTTAGTTTGATGCAGCAGTTTTAAGAAAAACTCAAGATGACAGAGATGCCCAAATGGCCCCAATTACATTTATAAAGTATAATGGAAGAATGGAAAATAGCTGGAGTGCCAGAGAGCATGTTTCTTGGTGCAGTAGACCACAGGGTGCTCTCTCTCTGTCTCTCTCTCTCTCTCTGAATCTTCCTCTCCATGAGGAAACCCCCAGCCTGAAAACACAAACCAGCCTAGCAAGGCCCAGTCCTTTGGTCAGTGGGCTTCATTAGGACTTCCTAGCAGACAGACTTATTGCTATTAAAATAAGTCTAGGCAAGGTGTCCTCTTTTTTAGGAATTGGAATGTACAGTATATTATTTCCAGTTTGTGGCCCATTGCTTTATTTTCCATACTTGTTGACAGATTTTAGTTAGAACTAGAGTAGCTTCTGTCTCTGTAGCTTGAAGCATCTTTGTTGGTATGAGTTCTATTCCTAGTCATGTATTTCCCCTAAGTGGTCAGAGAGCAGTTTCCACCTTGCTTTCTGAAATTATAGTTGCATCCTCAAGTGGTTCTTCCTTGAGTCAACCTATCATCCTTTCCTCACGTTTATATAGATCTTCCAATCATTTATGTTTAACCAAAAACAAAAAAAAGTCCTGTTTTGGTGTGTGATCAATTCTCCTGGACTCCAGCATAAAATCTTTCAATTTCTTCTTCTCTATAGTTGGAGCATAAACTTGGATTATGGTTATATTGATGGGTTTTTCCTAAAGTCTTAGTGATATGATTTGGTCAGACTTTGACTGCTTTTCTTACATCTCTTAATGACATCCTATTTCTTATTAGATTTTCAATTTCTAGTGTAAATCATCAGCAATTCTTACTTAAATTATCCCATCCCTATCCATTTTAGCTCATTCATCTCAAACATTATAATGTTTATACATTTAGTTTCATGTTCTACTTTGAGCCCACACAGACAGGCCAAAATAAAGCTGCTTCGGGTCACTTTGGAGGTATCTGTTTAAATGACACATGTATCTTAAGAGGCCAGAAGTGGTGACAAAGGACTGGAGCATGGCTTTGGTGCAGCTTCTGGCCTCTTAGGATGCATGCATTATTTAAATAGCATACCTCCAAAGTGACCCAAAACAGCTTTATTTTGGCCTGTCTGTACAGGCCCTGTGTCCAGCTTTCCCTGGTTCATGCTTCTTACAGTACATGATTCTATAATATGTATTGTGTAGTTTCATTCTTTCAGTTCATCTTGGAGCACATCAACAGCCAAACAACCTTTTGGCTTGAGTCCACTTACTTTGTTAGTCACAATGCTACATGTAGTTGTCCTCTGCTGTACTCCAGTAGGTCACTGAGTGTCATCCAACCACTGAGAGTGTAATCTTTTTGCATTATTTTTGTTTCATTTTGGATTGTCTCATCATAGAATTTCCATGGTAAAAAACATTTGAAAGGGGTTTACCTTGCCTTCTTCTTCACAGTACTAACAAGCGTTAGCTGTGGTGCCACTGCTGTTGTTTCTGAGTGATCCTTGGCCAATATCACCTCCCAGTCCTGCTGTTTCCCAGTAGCTGTTTGGCACATTTAGTCTGGCTCCTGAGGAAAAGCCTGACATGGGAGATCCTGCCATTCGCAGAGCCTCTTGGCTCACAGGAGCAGACAATCCTGCCACCATGGAAAGGCAATGCCATTGGTGGGGCTCAAACCCTACATTTCTTCCTATGAGCATGTTCACAGTATTGGTCAAGATGAGTCACACACCACTAGCTCTAAAACTGCTGTAAAATAGGCATAGTCATATGAAAAAACATCACCCAAATTTCTTCATCATCATCTTCGTCTTCGTCTTCATCAAAACTATTGTTAATTCTACCAGAAATATCTGACTTCAGAGAAGACTTCATCTTGATTTTCTTTTGTAGTTATTATTTGCATCGCAGGTTTTATTATCCACAAAAATCTCTCACAGAATATTTTACTCCTCATAATTAAAACAGTGGGGAATAATGACAGGCTGAAGAAGCTTACTCATTCTTTGCCTCCC
Source organism: Sceloporus undulatus (assembly GCF_019175285.1). Classification (NCBI taxonomy): domain Eukaryota; kingdom Metazoa; phylum Chordata; class Lepidosauria; order Squamata; family Phrynosomatidae; genus Sceloporus; species Sceloporus undulatus. Next base: position 162,833,750 of record NC_056522.1, on the reverse strand, counting down.
CTCAATAATAAACTGAACTGTTTTGGATGAGTAAAACTGTTAATACAGTGATTATTTCAGGCTGCGCTAAGCCTCACCATAAAAGATAATACATTTTCAATATGTATATGAATACGAAAGTCCATTTTAAGAAAAATAGAATGCTAGAGCTCTCAGAGAGTAGTTCAGCTCAAACACAAATACTTGGCTAATGAAAATAAAGAGGAAATGCTGTACTGACCTTTGAAAGAAATTCATGGCAACTATAAAGCAAGTATTTTAAAACCATTCAGTTCATTTTGACATCTGTGAAGCTCACAGTCTCAGTGAGTTCAATTTTTCTTCTCCCATTAACCTCCCAAAATAGCACTGCTGTCTCTTTTCTGATGGCCATACCAATCCTCAGTTCCCCTTGTTGAATTAGCCCCACCAAGAGCAATGCCTCTTGTTAAACATTTCAAAAGATCCCCCAGCCTAGTAGATTAATCCCTGCAGGGTGAAATCAGGTTGTGTGCAATTGAAATACAGTGGGATAAAATGGGCAGATGGAATTATCCCAGTAGTAACTGCCACCTACACTAGTACACTTCTCCCTGACAGCAAGCTTAAATGCTAACCTATTTTGACAATTCAGAAAAGCTACCTTTTCAAACCACAGCTTCCAAAATCACCCAGTGAACATGTCCTTCAATCATGTTGGCTGGGAAATCCTTAAAGTGTAGTCCATACCAGTTTGTTTTCCTGACTTCTATTAGTAAAAAGCACTGCTTCTCATGAATGGAATTATTTTAAAAAATTAGTCAAAAACTGTCTGTTGAGTCTTGTGACAGTTCAAAACTTATTCTATGAAAAATCTGTATGTGGTTGTTTTGTGCAAAAAGCCAGCATTTTCTGCACATGAAACAGTATTTTACTGCACAGTAAATGTTGTTTTCTATGCAAATCAAACCATGTGTGAATTTAGTGCAGAATGAGCCCACTCAAATATGCATTATGTGCATAGGAAACAGCGTTTTCTGCATTTAAAATAATGCTATCTGTGTGTGCACGCACATGCACCTTCAAGTTGCCTGTCAACATTTGGTGACTCCATGAATTTCATAGGGTTTTCTTAGGCAAGGAATACTCAGAAGTGGTTTTATTAGTTCCTTCTTCTGAAATATAGCCTGCAGCGTTTGGTATTCACTGGTGATCTCCAATCCAAATACTAGTCAGGGGTGCCTCTGCTTAGCTTCCAAAATCAGAAAGGATCTGGTGCCTTTAGGGTATTTGGGCTATATGACCATAATGCTAAATAGTAACAAAACAGGCTCCCTATTTCCAAAATACTACTCTTGTCTAAAGTTACTTTGCCAGAGAGAATTTATAGTCTCTGAATTAATTAGTCTTGCATGCTTTTTTGGGGGTGGGGTGGGTGGGGGTGGGGGGTGTGGTGGTTTTATTTTCAAATAACACTGTCTTGGAAGGGCTGTACGACATCCCCCCCACACACACACACATAGCACACTACCACTTTTACCTATCTTTTACAGGGGCTAGCTGTCTACTGATACCCAGGAATACTCCATGCTGTTCAGAACAGCAAATAACATATGGCTACTAATTAGCAGTATGTGAAACTTTCTGATTCTCCCCACCATCTCCCCAAACACAATTGCTGCATATTTTGGACAATTTATATGGATGTGCAACTTTTGCAATTCCCCAATGGGTGCTCAGAGCAGTAAATAACATATGGCTTCTAATTAGGGGTATGTGAAACTGTCTAATTTTCCCTGCTATCTTCAAAACAGGATTATTACATGTTTTGGACAATTCATATGGATGTGCAGTTTTTGCAATTCCCCAGTGGCTGTTTTTGTATCATGTACTTTCCACGCACAATTGTTTCAGTTGTATGTACCTCCCTTTTCGAATGGTTTGCTATTGTCTATCCACTCAGCTGAAATAGTGCTTATTATATCTTCTCATTCAAGTGCCAGACTGGCCAGCTATTGTGTGTCCATCTGGTTTAGCTTATCATTGTTCCCAGTTCTAAGTGAGATTGGCTTGCTGTTGTTGTTCATTTTTGGAAACAAACAGAATGAATGTTTGCTCTACTCCTACTTCTGATGCAACAGCATTCTTCAGAATTATTTGTAATATCTCCCATTGCTTCTAGTTCTTGTGTGTGTAAAACAATGGAGTGAGATGTAGACCAGGGTAGAAGCCAAAATGATTAACTGAGAGTGTCATTTTTGGACATATCATCAGAAGGCATTACTCATTAAAAATACAGTGATGATTGGTAAGGTAGAAGGCAGTAGGAAAAGAGGAAGACCGTATAGTAGATGGATAGACCCAGTCTAGTAACCTATGGCTCTTGAGTTTGCAAGACCTGTGCAGGGCTATTGATAACAGGGTTTTAAAGGCCTCTAACTCAGAGGGCCACCATAAATCAAAGTTGACTTGATGGCAATTAACAAAAACAACAATGTAGAGAAGAAATGAGAATTATATGGCCTTTCAGATGCTCTTGGACTACAGTGCCCAGCAATCCTCACTATTCTGACTTGGGATGGTGGGACAGTTCCATAAGATCTGGAAAGCTATCTGATTTCCACCCAAGAGCTAAAAGGTCTTGTTAAAAGTTAACTAGCTATGGTTCCAATATGTAAAGAATTCAGTCCCTTACTTTGCTCAACTGTTTCTCCACCTCCAAAACTTCAAACATGGACAATATGTAGCTTACCCATCAGTTGCTTGCTTCTCCTCCTTAGATTCACTCTCTGAATCACTGACAACTATATCACTATTACAGTTTAGGTGGGGCCCAATTAAAATTAAATAAAAATAAATAAAACAAAACAAAAACATAAAAAGCTTTTAAAACAATCAGTAAATGTAATAAAATAGCCATTTGAAAAAAAAAGTGAAAAGAGCATGATATGATTTTTAAAAAATGGCCACATGAACAACAATTATCTTTAAAAAGGAGTAATCATTTTCGTTGTGGTTGTTGTTATCCACCCTCAAGTCGACCTCGATGAGACATCTCCAAGATTCCCTATCCTCCTGTTCCTGCAAATTCATACCTGTAACCTCATTTATAGAGTCCATCCATCTAGCAGGCAGCCTTTCTCTCTTTCTACTTCCCTCCACCTTTCCTAGCATTATTGTTTTGTCCAATGAGTCATGCCTTCTTATGGGGTGGCCAACATATGACAGCATTACTGTAGTCATCTTGGCTTCCAGAGAGATTTATGGTTTGATCTGTTCTAGCACCTATTTGTTTGACTTTTTGGCTGTCTGTGGTATCTTCAGCAATCTTCTCCAGCACCACATTTTAAATGAAATGATTTTCTTTCTATCTGCTTTCTTAACTGTCTAGCTCTTGCAGCTGTACACTATAACAGGGAAGACAATGGCTTGTATAATTCTAACTTTCTTGCTGTGTTGTGTATCTTTACATTTTAAGATCTTTTCTAGTTCTTTCATAGCTTCCCTCCCCATTCTTAGGAGCTTATCCCATGGTGTTTTAATTTAGTTTACATCTATCTGGTTTATATCTTAATTCGGGCAGCATTGTGATCTTATCAGACCATTTTTGCCATCTAATTTGCCAACCAAATACATCCAAGGTCCACCCCTCCTTCCAGAGCCTCTTCTCCTGGCTCTTTTCAGATCCAGGAGTTTTCTCACTTGAGAAGATGGCCAGCAGAGTGTTCCTGGAAGTAGGGATCAACCAGGGCTGTATTTGGGTGGCAAATTAGGTGGCAAAACTGTCTGATAAGATTAGGATGCTGCCCAAATTAAGGTTTAAACCAGATAGAAGTAAGCCAAATTAAAATGCCATGTGATAAGCTCCTTAGTCTCCTTATGATTTCTTGACTGAAAACCCCATTCTGATCAATATTTAATCCTAGGTATGAGAACTCTTTTACTATTTCTATTTCCTCGTTGTCTAGGTTAAATTTGTGTAAATTATCCATAGTCATTATCTTTGTTTTCTTTATGTTCAACAGTAAGCCTGCCTTTGCACTTTCCTCCTTGATCTTTCATACTAGTTGCTCCAGATCTGTGATGCTTTTTGCTAGTAGTGTTGTGTCATCGGCATACCTTAGATAGTTGATATTCCTGCCTCCTATTTTCACTCCTTCAATGCTGCTTTTTGTATAATCTGTTCGGCATACAAGTTGAACAGATAGGATGACCCCTTTGCCAATTGGGAACCATTCTGTTTCTCCGTTTTCTCTTCTGACATTAGCCTCTTGTCCTGAGTACAGATTCCTCATCAGGACCAATAATAGTAATATTAATAATAATGATAACAACAACCAGGGCGGCTTGCACATTAAAATACACAATCCGGTATCCTAATAACCCACCCCTTCTAAAACACAATTAAATAGTTTACAGATTAAAACATTCCTTAAAATAATAAACAAATCAACAATGGCTGTAGCAAAAATCAGGGAATAACAGGTTCAACTTATTTGGTGTCCAGTTATCTATTCAGGAAAGGCCTGCCAGAAGAGATCCATCTTAACAGCTTTTTTTTTGAAGCTGTTTAAGGTGGGAATGTGACAGATCTCATCTGACAGGCCATTCCATAATCTGGGAGCGATTGCTGAAAAGGTCCTCTGGGCGGTTGTAGACAATCTAATTTTTATGGGTTGCAACAGATTCCTCCCAGAGGACCTGAGTGTGTGGGATATAGCTTTATATACCAACTTCCAGAGCCTTCCAGAGCAGTCGGCCAGAGAGAGGAGAAGGAGAGGAGCTGCTTGGCAGCCATTTTGAGACCGTGTGCTTGAGACCGTATGCTCGTTGCTGAATTTTCGTTTTCTTCAACTCAACAACTCTGCTAAAGTGGCATCAGGTTAGAATCAGATATTGAAACAGAACCTTCCCTTTAAGTGTAAGATAGCAGCCAGTACATTCCTTTAAAGAAGTATTCCCAGTAGATTGACTGTTATACTCATTACTAAAGACTTTGCAGTATGGACAACGAGGGATCTGCTGCAGTCACGTGCAACTCTTGTGGGATGTTTCTCTTCTTTCCTACAGAAGTCGAGAACTTCACATGCACCAAGTGCAAGTTGGTAACACTCTTGGAGGAGAAAGTGCAGCAGCTGGAGTCCAGAGTAGCTACACTTCAGCAGGTTAGGGAACAAGAGGATTTCCTGGACAAAATAGAACTAACCATCTTGGATGAGTACCACGCAGAGGAAGATGCTAGGGTGGAAGAGGTCACTTGCCAAACACAGGAGGCAGACAGCTGGAGGAATGTCACAAAGAGAAGTAAGCCAAGAAGGAATTGTTCGGGGAGCTTGCAGCTAGAGAATCGATTCGAAGCTCTTTCCCTTATCAAGGAGGATGAAGAAGAGCAGCATGGACAGACTTCAGGGACAGAGCAGGGGAGCCTGAGAGTCCCACCCGAGGGAACAGTCGCTGCTAAGCCTCGGAGGAGGCGTGTGGTCGTAGTGGGGGACTCCTTGCTGAGGGGTACAGAAGCAGTGATTTGTAGGCCTGACAAGATGTCTTGAGAGGTGTGTTGTCTTCCAGGTGCAAAGATCCGTGATGTGACAGAGAGGCTGACAAGACTGGTCAAGCCTACTGATCAATACCCCTTCCTTTTGGTCCACGTGGGAACTAATGATACTGCAAGACACAGCATTCAGAACATCAAAAGGGATTACGAGGCACTTGGTAGGAAGCTGAAAGGAATGGATGTACAGGTTGTCATCTCGTCTCTTCTGCCAGTTGAAGGGCATGGTCCAGGAAGGGAGAGGAAAATAGCAGATGTGAATAACTGGCTTCGCAGATGGTGCCGCCGAGAAAGATTTGGATTCTTCGATCATGGGCTGCGGTTCCATGAGGAGGGACTTCTTGCAACAGACGGGTTGCATCTCACGGCAGTTGGAAGAAATGTTTTTGCCAACAGTCTCAAGAACTTGATCAGGAGGGCTTTAAACTGAGTTCCGAGGGGAAGGGAGACAATATTAAGGAAGGCGAAAGGGATGGCAAAATAGTCAAACTGACACAGAGGAAACAAGGCAAACAGTGCAAGGACCCAACAGTGGGAGGCAAAAAAACTTGCACAGGCAGCAAGTAAAAGGGAACCATGGTCTGCGATGTCTCTACACTAATGCACAGAGCATGGGAAATAAGGAAGATGAACTCGAACTCCTAGTACAACAAAGCAAATATGATATAATAGGCATCACTGAAACCTGGTGGGATGAGTCTCATGATTGGAATGTGGAAATAGAGGGGTATAACCTTATTAAGAGAAATAGGCCAAACAGGAAAGGAGGAGGAATAGCACTATATGTCAGAGATATTTACACCAGTGAAGAGATCCTGGACATCAATCATGGAAGCCAGGTGGAGAGCATCTGGATAAGAATCAAAGGGGAGGGAAACAACAAGGATGTTACGGTGGGAGTCTACTACAGACCCCCAAGTCAGACTGAGGAATTGGATGATATCTTTCTAGAACAGATGACCACACAGTCAGAAAAGAGAGATGTAGTAGTGATGGGCGACTTCAACTATCCTGATATTTGCTGGAAGTCAAACTCAGCAAAATCCCCAAGGCCTAGCAAATTCCTCACTTGCCTGGAAGACAATTTCATGGTCCAAAAGGTGAAAGAGGCAACAAGGGGGTCAGCTATTTTAGATCTGATCCTAACCAACAAGGATGACTTGGTTAATGGGGTGCAAGTGGTGGGATCATTAGGTGGAAGTGACCATGTTCTCCTGGAGTTTGTAATACAGTGGAAAGGAGAAGCCATGCATAGTCAGACACGCATCCTAGACTTTAGGAGAGCGAATTTCAGTAAACTTGGAGAAGTATTGAGGGCGATTCCATGGTCAGAGGTACTAAAAGATAAAGGAGTTCAGGATGGATGGGAGTTTCTCAAAAGAGAGATACTGAAGGCACAATTTCAAACAGTTCCAGTGAGAAAGAAAAACGGGAGGTGTCTTAAGAAACCAGGATGGATGACTAAGGAACTTTCAACCGAGCTGAGTTTGAAACGGAACATGTATAAGAAATGGAAAAAGGGGGAAATCACAAAAAAGGAATTCAAAGAAATAGCAGGCATGTGTAGGGGTAAAGTCAGAAAAGCTAAAGCGCAGAATGAACGCAGGCTTGCTAGAGAGGTTAAGAACAATAAAAAGGGCTTTTTTGGATATGTCCGCAGCAAAAGGAAGAAGAAGGAAACGGTAGGGTCACTGCGTGGAGAAGATGGCAAAATGCTAACAGAAGACAGAGAAAAGGCAGAATTACTCAACACCTTCTTTGCCTCAGTCTTCTCAGAAAAGGCAAAGGGTGCTCAACCTGAGGATGATGGAGCAGAGGACAGAATAGGGGAATTTCAGCACAGAATAAGTAAAGAGATAGTAGAGGAACACCTTATTAATCTAAATGAATTTAAGTCTCTGGGACCAGATGAACTCCATCCAAGGGTATTAAAAGAACTGGCAAATGTAATATCGGAGCCATTGGCAATAATCTTTGAAAACTCCTGGAGAACAGGAGAGATCCCAGCCGACTGGAGGAGGGGAAACGTTGTCCCCATCTTCAAAAAGGGGAAAAAAGAGGATCCCAACAATTATCGTCCAGTTAGTCTGACATCAATACCAGGAAAGATTCTGGAGCAGATCATTAAACAGAGAGTCTGTGAACATCTAGAAGGCAATGCCATAATCACAAAAAGTCAACATGGGTTTCAGAGAAACAAGTCATGCCAGACAAACCTAATCTCTTTCTTTGATAAAATTACCAGCTTGGTAGATGAAGGGAATGCTGTGGATATTAGTATATATTGATTTCAGTAAGGCCTTTGACAAAGTTCCCCATGACATTCTTGCAAACAAGCTTGTAAAATGTGGGCTAGACAAAGAAACTGTTAAATGGATCTGTAATTGGTTGACCGGCCGAACCCAAAGGGTGCTCAACAATGGCTCCTTTTCATCCTGGAGAGAAGTGACCAGTGGGGTCCCACAGGGCTCTGTCCTGGGCCCAGTGCTATTCAACATCTTTATCAATGACCTAGATGACAGAATTGGGAGCATACTTATCAAATTTGCAGATGACACCAAATTAGGGGGAATAGCTAATATCCCAGAGGACAGGATCAAGATTCAAAATGACCTGAATAGACTAGAAAGCTGGGCCAAAGCTAACAAAATGAAATTCAACACGGAGAAATGTAAAGTATTGCACTTAGGGCGGAAAAATAAAATGCACAGATATAGGATGGGTGACACCTGGCTGAATGAAACTACGTGTGAAAGGGATCTAGGAGTCCAAGTAGACCACAAGTTGAACATGAGTGAACAGTGTGATGCGGCAGCTAAAAAGGCCAATGCTATTTTAGGCTGCATCAATAGAAGTATAGTGTCTAGATCAAGAGAAGTAATAGTGCCACTGTATTCTGCTCTGGTCAGGCCCCACCTAGAATATTGTGTCCAGTTCTGGGCACCACAATTCAGAAAGGACATTGAGAAACTGGAGCGTGTCCAAAGGAGGGCGACAAAAATGGTGAAGGGTCTGGAAACCATGCCCAATGAGGAACGACTTAGGGAGCTGGGGATGTTTAGCCTGGAGAAAAGAAGGTTAAGAGGCGATATGATAGCCCTGTTTAAATATTTGAAGGGATGTCATATTGAAGAGGGAGCAAGCTTGTTTTCTGCTGCTCCAGAGAACAGGACCCGGAACAATGGATGCAAGCTGCAGGAAAAGAGATTCCACCTGAACATTAGGAGGAACTTCCTGACAGTAAGGGCTGTTCGACAGTGGAATGCACTCCCTCGGAGGGTGATAGAGTCTCCTTCCTTGGAGGTCTTTAAACAGAGGCTGGATGGCCATCTGTCAGGGATGCTTTGAATTGGATTTCCTGCATGGCAGGGGGTTGGACTGGATGGCCCTAGTGGTCTCTTCCAACTCTACGATTCTATGATTCTATGATTCTATGATTATATGGAAGGAGACAGTCCTGAAGATAGGTTGGACCCAAGCCATTTAAGGCTTTAAAGGTGATAACCAACACCTTGTACTGTGCCCAGAAACTAGTGGGCAGCCAGTGGAGCGATCTTAAGATTGGTGTTATATAGTCTCTCCTAGTTTTACCTGAGACCAGCCTGGCTGCCATGTTCTGTACTAATTGAAGTTTCCGAACTAAGCATAAGGGTAGCTCAATGTAGAGTGCATTATAGAAACTGAAGCAAGAGGTTACCAGCACATGCACCACAGTTTCAAGGTCCCTGACTTCCAGGAAAGGGAATCTTGGGTAATCTTTCAGCACTATCAGATGCGTTGACACTCCCATATCTTTAAGGGCATTTCGTAGCCTTTCATGAAGTATGTAGTCAAAGGCTTTGCCTTTGTCTATAAAGCACATGATGATTTCCTTTTGGAATTCCCTGGCACACTCTTGCCTCTCTAAAACCTTTCTACAATGGTAGTTTCTGACCATACCATGGGAGGTGGTTAGAGAGGGGGTGAAGCAAGCCTTCCTTGTGGTGTGTGGGCTGGGTAGAGTTTCATCCAGTATTTGAATGCATCTCTAACAGCCTTTTCTGGCTCTTTTCAGGAAGCAGACTCTGTTGGTTCATTCCACTCTGTTTCATTTGCCAACTTTCAATTAAAAGGAAGGCTTACGTGAAATAGGTAACTATGGCTACCAGGGGATGTGGATTTGTCAAAGCAGAAACCCACACTGGATGTCCAAAGCTCTAATTATTACTGCTCCTTCTTCAACAAGATAATTAAAGTTAATAGAAAACATAGCTCTCATCTTGTTTTAGGAATGCTTCTGAAAGTTTGCTTCCCCAAATTTCTCCCTAGATTTGGAAGATTTTAAAGAGGGGTTGATGTATCAGGAGCTCACAATTGTTCTGCTTTGTACTTCTTAAATCTGTATGAGGTTTTGCTCAAGCTGTTTGCCACAGGTTTCAGTTTTTCTGTTTCCTTGCGTGCATTGAGAAGCCATGCCAAAACCACACTTAATTACATTGCATTAATGACAGCATGTTTTACTGATGTACACATGTCATGATCTCAGCTTCCAATATCCTCTCTTTAGAGGAGGAGGAGGGGGGATTTTTATCCCAAACTTTCCCCAGATCAGAATTCAAAACAGCTTACAACAATTAAAAAATATATTGTTTAAAATCCACAAGATGCAAAAGTTAAAACAAGATTAAATAATAAAAAATAAGACCAGATTAAAACTTACATAATTAAAACACACCCACACACCCACACACTCCAGCTTACTTTGTAAGATGAGCCTTATATACTCGCTCATCAAATGCCTGCTGAAATAGAAAAGTCTTTGTTTGTGAAAAGAAGTAGGGAGAGTGTTACTTTACCTTCTCTGGGAAGGGAGTTCAAAAGCTTGGGGACAGTCACTGAGTAGGGCCTCTCCTGTGTGCCCCCAAATATACCTGTGAAGGCAGTGGGACAAAGAGAAGGTTATCCCCAGCAGATTACAAAGCATAGACTAGTTCATAAGGGAAAATATGACCCTTCAATGAATGGGAATTGCTCTCCATAGTCATCCCAGGGCATCATTGTGCCTTCTGGGTATCCAGCAATCCTCTCTGAACAGGATCTGTTGCCATGTAAAGAATACAGTGTAAATTGACATGGTATGTGACCTTCTATTTTCCTCTGTCTAGGACCATATTCCCTTGCTGGGTAATCTTTCAGGGGTCTCAGTGTAGCCGTGGGCAGAGATGATATCAGTGGTGGATAGGCCAGAATCAAATGTAGGCAAATTCACCCCTTGTTCTCTTGTCTCTTTCATTTGTTTATGTTCATGTCTCAAAATGGGAGGAAAAAAATGGAAGATCATGTGTATATTAGTGCCATTCTGAACACAGAGTCCTGGAGAGGGATTTGGAGTGGGAGGGAATTCAAGAGAATCTCTAATCAGATTACAGGTAGTTAAAACAAGGTGGCTTTTGATGATGCTTTTTAAAGTATCAAAAGCAGTCATAGCATTTTACTGACTATTAAGAGCACCACACATTCAGATATGATCCACTTCTGTTCCATGTGCCTTACGTACTTTTGGATACAAAATGACCTTGGCTGTCTCAATCATGAATGGTATATAGGTGATTAGTATTCTCAGAGTTCCTGTCCTGTACACTCAAACCTGTGCTGGCAAAAGTTAGTTGCTTACCCAGTGCTACTACCATCTGGTGATTTATCGTTCTTGAACTACAGAAGCTGCCTGCTGAGGGACAGAGATTTTGCACTACAAGAAGAATTATTTTATGGAAATGACCCAGCCAATCAACATTTTCCTGCATAATGGCCCTGGAGACTTAAAAATTCCAATAATAAAGACAAATGGAAACGAACAGCTCATAAAAAGTCTTGGTATAAGACTATAAAAAGCCACCAAAGCAGTGTCCATTTAAAAAAAAAATAAGAATCATATAATGAAAGTGTATAAACTCATAAGAAGGCAATAAAAATGTTGAAAACTATCAAAGCAGTTTTTAAAATCAACACGCAAAAGATATGTCTGGATCCCCTTTCTCAATATGGAAAGAAGATTCTAGAGTCCTCTTTCTAAAGAATTCTGGAGTCTGGAAGTCCCATTTAATAAAAAAAATATTCCATTTGTATTTGCTCCACTTTGAAGAAAGCTTTGCAGAAAGCAAGTGGCCAGAAATCCTAATGAAAGGTCTGAATCTTTTTTTACTCCCATTGCCTCAAGTGCCAAGGAGGTTTGATTGCATTTGCACTCTTTCTCCTCCATCGAGGGAAGGCTGTGCATGTATCTGTTAATCTGGAGGTTGCCTTATTAATGGGCTGCACACTCCATTGATTTTTAATTAATTTCTAAAGAGACACAGAGGATAACTACTGCAGCCTACAGACATCTCAACACTTAACTGCAATCTACATCTCTATTGATCAACTGCCTAGGAAGCAGAAGTAATCCATTTTAAATACACTTCTTGGAGAAAGTGCGTGAGCTACACAAAGTACTCCCCCAGTTATAATTGTATTGGCAAGAGGTCAATGTTAAAGGGGGAGGAGAGGTAGAGAAGGCAGAGAAGGTTTGTTAGTAAACCACTGGCCTAGTAAGAATTGCTTCTCACAGGGGGTTAATGTTTCGGGAAAAGCTGCATTATCTCACTTCTGGGTAGAACTGAATCATTAAAATGATGGCTGTTCCAAGCTCCTGTTTTAAAGAGAATTACAATCTCGTGCTACAGATGTATTTTTGCTCTGTTAATAACCCATGATTATTCCTGAGATAAAAACACATATATATATATATAGTGTTTTTTTCATCCGTAACATAGTACCAAAGTAAAAAACACACCATGTTCATTTATTAACTATAAAAAATGAAAATGGTTATAAAATATTGTGATTATATTTGCAGTACCAGTATTGAACAAATAATACCCCATTATCAAGGAAATGTATGTAGGTTTGTTTGTAGACTCTTTGGGTGCACCTGTTTAAAAACAGCTCCTCATATAAAGATAGACACTTTAAAATCAGAAGCAGTGAGCTTCTGTAAGAACTGGAATCTTGGTTATTGTTCCACTTAGAAATCTTTATAAAAAATTGTTACAAATTACTTTCTTTTTATCGGCTTCTTAATCATTTGCTGAAATATGAATCACACAGGACCAAGTCATAGAATCATAGACTCATCGAGTCGGAAGTCTAGGGAGTCCAGAGTTATTCCCACTCTGTCCCCATTGGCCAATGCAATCCTTCTCAATTCCCCATTACTTTAGGGTTCCATTTTATCTTTTCTAGCAACTCACAATGAGGCTCTTTGACACAGAGTGTTACAATTCCTCTGTAACTGGCATGTCTGCATCCTCTGGTTTTGTATATAGTTTGGTTAAGGGGACCAGAGTCTCCCTCAGTGGACGATCTCAGGATTTCATAGGATATTGCCATGACAATTGAAATGTAATCAGAGAGCTATAATGGTATCATGTGAAAACGCCTTGACTTGATGCCTTCTTTTTCTGTCCTGTCTCACACAATGTATCATGTTAGTGGGGTAGCAAGTCCATTTTATTCTGAACTTTAAAGGACAGGTCTTTGGATAGGTTTTTTTTAAAGTTCAGACTAAACTCCAGAGTTGATTTACAACACCACTGACATAGAAACCACCAGCTGCCTAAGGCCTAATGTTAGAGCTGTGTTAGCAGCCTAGCTTTTGGCATGTTATTCAAAAATAAGAATTACTGAGTTCAATGTAGGTTGCTTCCAACTTATGACTGCACAGAGGATTGCAGCTCAAACTAAAGATGTATCTCCAGCAAAGAGGCACAGAACCGAAGGACATGCTCTTTAAGGCTCATATGCTGTATAACTGCATGAAAGAGCCAGGCAGAGCTGGCTGAAGGATGCTGGTTCTTACTTGTACAAACACTGCTTTCATTGAAGATTAGCCCTAAGAAGTCCTTTTAAAGCAAGAGAGTATCAGCTTTTTTAAACTGATTATGTTAACTAAGCAAGCTTCATAGAATCAGGATCAAAAATGGAAAGTATACTTTCAGTATTGCAATGGAGGGATTGAAATGTCTAGTTCCACATTCCTGTTTGATTATCCTGCTTTTCATTTTAGCTACTGGCAATCATAAGTCAGTATCAGAATGCAGCAGGCATCTCTTGGAACTCTAACTTCCTGGAGCTTAGCAGGACACTTCCCTCCTCCTTTACTTTGAGAGAATGTAATGGATTTTACACAGCAGAATAGAGTGAAGAGGTGGTTATTTTGTCATGCGTTTAAAGCCAACACTCCAATTCTCTTTTATGCAAACTCTGTTCAGAAAGCAGTTGCCAGAAGAGCTGGGGAAAGTTACTTTCTGGACTACAAAAAAAAAAAAAAAAAAAAAAAAGCTGTTTTGCAAGCTGAAGCATTCTGGGAGCTGTCACGTAAAAACACGGGTATTTTCGCTGGTAGATTCTGGAAGCTGCAGTCTCAAAGCTTAACTTTCGTAAATTCTAGATTTGCCAAGAAAAAAGCAGGCACTTCAGCAGCAGTGTGTAAATATGATCGACTCAATTCATGGGAATCTGAGCCAGCTCCTGTGAAACACAGCACAATGATAGGCAAGGGATTTCTTTGCTCACCTTGAGGAAAAAGGCCAGAGTGGCACCGAGCAAAGAGTGGAGAGCTAGATTTTGAACTTTATCACACAGGTCCTGGAATGGGCCTGTCGCGTTCTAAAAGGGAACGTTATGGAGACAGCAGGTGGCAAAGAACTCTGTTTACCACACAGCGAGAACGCTGCTGCCCCCACCAATCGTTCCCATCATGTTCCGGATGCATCCCAGAGGGGGCGATTTTCAGGAATGCTTGAGAAGCATTCCTGAAAATCGTCCCCTGAGGAACACATCCGGAACGCGATGGGAACGATTGGCGGCGGCACATTTTTATAAATCTGGGAACATTTTTACAGCATGGTGCAGGATACTCATGACATTTCACTGCCCTCTGTTCTGGATTACCAGTGCCCCATGACTCCTGTCACATTTCTAAACTGTGCAATCCTAAACTGGTTTATGATGTCATCATAAATTCCCAACAGGATACCACCTTAGCATGATTTATTTGATGTACACTTTTGTGGACTGGATCCCACTTCATCAGATACAAGGGCTAATAGATGCTTAGAAGGCAATGGACTGAAAGAACCTATCTGCCTTGAGATCAGATGGTAGTCTACCCACTTGCATTTACCAGCCAATTTGGCTCACTGTTAAATATACAGTAACTGTCATTGTAACCTAGTCCCATTAGCCTGAACAACTGGAAGGCAAGAATTTTTTTTTAATTCCTCTGAAATAAATAAGCAGTCAATGGTTAAAGCTAGTATCCTGTTACCTGGGAACTCAAACATAGGTCCCACTGAATTTGGTGGGGCTTACTCCCCAAATGAATGTAAAGGATTGCAGCCCTAATAATTTATTTTTGCATGTGCCCCTTTCTTCCTTTCCTCCCCAGGGAACCTATGGTGATGTACAACAACTACACATTATGGGTGACATCCCAGCTAGAAGAGACCCATTAAATCAACTGATAAAGGGTTAATCAACATATAAGTAAATCTCATTGATTCAGTGGATAGATTCTACTGAGGACTATCAGGATTTAGGCCAATGTCAGTTAAAAGGGGCATTTAAAAAAAAATGACTAAACCAGAATTGCAACATTAAAAGTAAATAAACACGCAGAATCTGTACCACCAGAAGGCCAAAAACAAAACCTAACAAACCAGAAATGATAACAATAGGTGTCTACAAAGGTCTAGCCAGCAGTGGCTTCTGATGGCTGCCATGTCAATGGGGCAGTGGATGTTGCTCTGGATTTTAGTGTGAACTTGAAAGGAACTAACCAAAGTGAGGGGCTAGAGTACAGCACATAGGATAGCTCCATTAACATTCAGTTAACACTAGAGCAGATCCACCATCCTAGAGATGTGGAAGCCACTGACCACCTGCCACTGTTAGCTAGTTGTGAAACAAACTGCTTTAGATGCAAAAAATGTAATAATAAACCAAATGATACTCTTTTCCATGATAATAGAAACCTAATGACAGAAAAAATAATTGGCAAGGTCATGCCCTTTAATTATGTCCCAAACTCGTCAGTACCCCTTGACCTTAAGGAAGGGCTGGTACAGTTAATAAATAAGCTTATATTAATAATTAGAAATAAGAATGCGGTTAGACCCAGACCTTCCTGGGAAGGTCGCTCCATATCACAGAGAATGCTTCTCCAGAGGTGCAGCTCTGTGTGACTTGAATGGCAATAAACTCCTCATTGTTTTTATCTTCTCCTTTTACAAAATACTATTGTTTTAACCAGAACTAGTAAGTGCACTAAATTTGAATGGAGGATGTGAAAATCTAACAGTTTTGTTACCACTACATGCCTCAGTATGCCTGTGGGACATTATTATCCCATACAAATTCTGTATCAAATTGCAAGACTCCCCAGCCCCACCTGATGGAAATCTTTGCATATTTTGGTGTGCACTTTCTAAAAAGTAGACATTTGTATATGTGTTCCCCATTGAATGAAGCATGCATGTATGGATTTTCACACACTCTGTTACATTCACTTGTGTATACATTAAAAATAAGTTTCCTTCCAGGGCTCAGTAACTGTAAAGAATTTGTGTGCTTTCATTAATGGTTTTGCAGACTAAGAACGGAATAGTTTTCTTGAGGTTTTTTAAAAAAGTTTCTGTTAATTATTTTTCCATCCCTATAACTGTCAACCTCAGATATGCAATTAAATTTGTGACAGAAAACTGCCAATATTTGGAAAAGTTCCCTTTTGGGCCAGTGGCCATGCTGGAAGGAAACTTTTCAGTTCTCTCCATCCAACTCCATCAAGTTGTCTGTATTCGTTGGGAACAATTCTCATTTTCTGATTCACATCACTGAAAAAGGTGTATCTATTGGTAATGTCTTATTAACTATAGGTTTAATGTGAGTTGCTAGAGTTGTAATTCTTCAGACTTCAGCCCACTTCTTCTGTCTTTCTAGCCATTGAATCTGTAAGGAAAGGAGTGATGCATTTAGTCTCTCATGTGTGTGTATGTGTGTGTTTGCCTGCAAGTCGTCTGTTGGCTTATGGCGACCTCATGAATTTCATAGGGTTTTCTTAGGCAAGGAATACCCAGAGGTGGTTTTTCTGGTTCCTTCATCCAAACACACCATCTGTGAGGGTGAATTTCCCCACAGACTCGAGAAGACTAAGTTTCCATACACAGCTTCTCATTTCATGGACTGCAACTTCTGAGGCAAGCTTTTGGGAACACATAAACCCCTCTTCACAAATTACTTGTGTGAAGGGAACATCATGTTAGTTCTTGGAAGCTGCTTGTACCACATGCTGAGGCATGGACCTCTAACATGGGGGGAACCAGTGACCCCTATGTTGGGGTGGGTTGGGCTAGAGGTATGCCTCACAAGGCAGGACTCATGTGAAGCCCTGCTTACATAAATAGCACATGAAGAAAGCCCTACTGTAAGTTTTCTCTCCCCATGGCTTTTAAATCAGTGGAAATATAGGCTGCAGTGGAATTCCTCTTTTCCTGTGTGAAGTGTTGCCAGGGATCTGGAAACTACTTCTGTTCACTCAAAATGTGATTCCAAAATTTGAGCAGTGGTGGCTGTTCAAATGCTAGAATCATAATATTTTACTGTGGACTTTTTAAAAAAGTGATTCAAAGTGGGGAACTTATTTGGTGGAAGGTGTTCAGCACCTTTGATAGCTCCTTGAAAGTCTGGGTTAAGATTCACATCAGATCCACTGCTCCGCTGACATGGAAGCCGCTAGCTACCATCCCATTTCTGTTCAGATCCTTACATTTAAATTTTCAGATATAGACTTGTGCTTTTCTTGTATCAGGATGTCCGTAGATGGTTTTTGCAAAGGAAGCTGAATATGAGGCCATCTGTTAGGATGAATTTCTTTACAGACCTGACAACAGCATCTGTTTCCCTCTCACACTGACCTTTTGGTAAGCAGCATTTATGAGATTAACATCTCTGCTCTATAGAGCCTGTCATGGCACAGGAGAAAAAGCCTGGCCAAAAGTCCCAATGTGGATTGTAGATCCACAGGAGCTTTCCCAAAGGTGATGGCTTCTATCCCACTGGTTCATGAGCTTTTTATAGAGAAAATATATCCAGTCTTTTCATTCCTGCCAGCATGTTCCATGATTCCCTGGCCACTGCTGTGCTTAGGCTGTCCTCCACAAGAATGGCAAGTCATGCAGAAGGAAGACTTGGGCAGCCATTTGTTCCTTTCCAAATGGAGATGGTAGGTGGTGGTTTTCAGGGGAAATGCTTAGCTTCTGTTGCTTATGTGGGTGTAATCAGAGCCAAAGAGTGAATGTGCTACCTTAGAAAGATGTAAAGACAGCTACTGCTACTCATTGGTTATTCCTGTTCATGCCATAATGCTCCAGTGAGGCATCCCTGAGTTGTGACATGCCTTTTGTTTCATCTGGTAGTAATGTCTGTTTGACTCCTTAATAGCTTTAGGCTCTGTTTCAAACAGTGATTTGATGTTAGAGGATTTTGGCAGTAATTGCCCTTGTAATGATATCCTCAGCAAGGAAAACCTTGTAGCGATTGCAATGAGGGGGATTATCAATTGTAAGGTCGAGCAGATTCCAGTCTGTGGGCTACAAAGTGGAAGTAGTGAAAGGCAGATGTATGGTTTGAATATTTAGGGTTCTTCCTTTTGCTCAGAATATTTTATGATAAATGACAAAATGGGGCAGGTTGTTTGATGCCACTCCAAGGAAGGATGGGAGAGACAGAGAGAGAGAGAAGATAAGAAAAGACTGCAAAAGAAAATGTCAATATTTCTTCCATTTCTGGTAGGCATTTGGTGGGCATTTTCTTTTGCTTAAAATTGCAAGTACATTTCACTTCTACACTGGAAAGGAGTCAGTTTTAGAGTATGTAAAAAGAACTTCTTGAGTCTTACAGAGCCCCCTCCTCAGCTCATTCCTGAATGAGTCAGTATTCTGGGTATACTCCTCCTGCAGGCAGGTACATTGGAGTCATCCCTGCATTGAAAGCAGTGAGATGACAGCAGATGCATAGTTTAAGTAAACAAATTCATAGTTTACTTACAGGACTTATGATCCATCTGTCTATCCACATCCACATCCACATCTATAAACATAATGTGTGTGTCTGTCAGGCTTGAAAAGGTCAAATGAAGCACCCAGGAAAACATATACTGAAATTCTGCATCTCAGTTGAGCCTCATCAGAGGCCCTTTCTCAGTTTCATTTCATTGTGTCCAATATTTGTTTGAACTTCAATATAAAGCAATTCTTTTTGTTTATATATTGTATGTGCTCAACCACCCACAGCCCACCTTAATAGGATGCCCCAGAAAATCAATATGTTGTTGACTGGGACTTTTCCTAAGAGGAGATACAGTTGTGAAGCATTTACTATTTGCCACGACCTGTGAAACAAACAAACAAAGCTGTATTGACCCACAGTGAAACAGAGTGCTAAGGTTAGCCATTTGCTTCAGTCAGCAGATTAGGAGGAACAACAAGATGATGTCTATCATCTGCTGCTCCTGGGCACTCTGGAGGGATTCTTCCCAAGCCACCCATCAGCCTCCAGACCTCTGCCTGTTCCTACCAATCGGCATGTCCACCACTGCCAGCCAGTGAGGATAAAAAATGGATAAGGGCCAATACAAGCCAGATGGGTCTTCCTAAGGAGCAGCACACATCCACCATTCAGTAACAGCAGCAGAAATACTGTTCACAGTGTAACAACTCTTGTTGCCACAGCCTCAAAGTGACTGGATGACTGTGCTAGGGATGGAAATAATATTCTGAGTTATTTGTTCCCAGGTCAAAAAGCAAGCCTTCAGACAGTTTGGAATCCCCACCAGGAAGGACAGCAGACAAGCAAGAATTTTGCACAATTTTCTCCTGGTATTTGACGTATTAAAGTGTTGTGCAGGAATTCTTCTTCAAAGAAAAATTTTCCACTGTGCCCACTTTCTGCTGAGAAAAAGGTTTTCTCTGCAGAAGACAGTTATTTCCTGCACAAGAAACCCAGAAAATGGGGTTTGTTGCACAAGACAATGTTTGTTTTTCCCAATAAAATAATTCCTCCTCAG
This sequence comes from Sceloporus undulatus, assembly GCF_019175285.1. NCBI lineage: Eukaryota > Metazoa > Chordata > Lepidosauria > Squamata > Phrynosomatidae > Sceloporus > Sceloporus undulatus. The sequence continues at coordinate 162,814,101 of NC_056522.1, read as the reverse complement.
AACTTCAGGATATTCTACAGAGAAAGTTCTTTGGAGGAATATTCATTTTCTCCAGCAGCAGGGAGAAAACTACTTTATGTCTCCTCACTTGTGAGAATGACATACAGTGCTCCCTCGGGTTATGAAATTAATTCGTTCCGCCGCTCCGTTCGTAACCCGAGTAATTTCGCAACCCGAAAAGGGCTTTCCGTTAGCGCTGGAAAGCCGCGCGTTTGAATTTCGCGCCGAAAAAAATTTCGTAACCCGAAAAAAACATCGTAACCCGGAACAGTTTTTTCCAATCTAACTTTTTCGTAACCCGGAAATTTCGTAACGCGATCAATTCGTATCCCGGGGAACCACTGTATGTGGCTTTACTCCCACTGCCTAATACTCCTAGGTATCCCCACTATATCTTTGAGGGTAAGTCCTCAGAGTGAGGACCTTATCACACGGAGGGATGTACATTGCCAAAACGATGCCAAACTGTTGTAGAAGCCCAAAGGTGAGATCATCCGTCCCACTTCTAAAATGTAATTGAGGTTTCCTGCTTTCCTTCCATCAACGAGGTGTGCACAGAGAAGCCATTTTTTGAATAATGGGATATCCTATTATTCAAAAAATGGCTTCTCTTGGCTTCTCCATGAATGCTTCATTGACAGAAGGAAAGTAGGAAGCCTCAATTACATTTTAGAAGCATGGTGGATGATCCTACCTTTGGTGCTTCTGCAACAGTTTGGCAACATTTTGGCAATGTAGGTCCCTCCATGTGAAAAGGACCTAGGTCACCTAGTGTGTGTCAAGGTGGACCTGGAAACTGTCTATGCTGCTGCTTCTGAAAGAGCAGCAAAACAATACAGTAGGCCCTCAGTATCCACAGGGTGAGACTGCAGCAGCAAGGTCCTGCACCTTTCTGCTTCTGTTGCAATTTGACAGACCAGCCTCCTGCTTTTGGAGTTAAGAGAAGGATTCCCTGGATTCGTTCCGCACCACACTCCCAAAGCTGGAGACTGCTGTCTCCCATGGAAGCAACAGTTTTCGGCTTTAGGAGTTAAGAGGAGGAAGAATCCCTGGATTCCTCCTGCACCCCACTCCCGAAGCTAGAGGCTTTTATAAAGGATTATCAGCATAGTATTGTAATTATAAAATTCTTTTGCCACTCCATCAAAGCACTCCCATGCCAGACCCTAAGCCAGACCCCTCTCCTTGAGAAAGGACTGTGCGTTGGGCCTTTTGGGAAGCCAGACAGCCCCAGGAGTATGTTTGCTGCCATGCTTATTGCATTGGCAAAATCTGGGACTGTGTGAGTTCTGAACTGAGTCGTGGTTTTCATTAGGGTCTTCAGCATGTTATATTGTCACTTCCCTTACCTGTCAATCATTGGCTCCATTTTTTAATGTGCTTCCAAATATATCCCTAATTTATACAACATCAAAAATTTGCTTCCCCCCACCCCCGTCCCATAGACATCTTTCATGTCACGTCAATGACAAAGCTAATAGGGAGCACTTCTGAATCTGTTGTTGTTAACTGTTGTGAAGTCAACTTCAATTTATGGCAACCCAATTAATGAGATTGACAAGTCACCCTGTCATCAAGAGCCCTGATCAGGTCTTGCAGAGTCAGGTCTATGCCTTCCTTGATTGAGTCCATTTGGAATGTGGTCTTCCTCTTTTCCTGCTGCCTTCTATGTTACTAAGCACTGTTGTCTTTTCTAGAGAGTCATGGCTTCTCATGATATGGCCAAAGTACAGGAGTCTCAGTTTAGTCATTTGGCTGCCAGAGTTCAGGTTTGATTTGCTCGAGGGCACATTTTTATTTATTTCAATCCATGTATTTGTAGAACTCTTCTCCAACACCACATTTCAAATGTTTTCTTCCTTTCTAATTTCTTCACTGTCCAGCTTTCACAATCATACTAAGAAATTGGAAATACAATGGCATAGACAATCCTAACTTTAGAATTAAGTGATGTATCTTTACACTTCAGGATCTTATACATTTCCTTCACAGTTGCCCTTCCAAGTCCTACTGTTTTCCTGATTTCTTGATCGCTGTCTCTATTCTGATTAATAACTGAGCCAAGGTATGGATAATCTTGGAACTATTTCAATGTATTCATTGTCTGCTTTGAACTTATATAAATAATCTGTAATCATTACTTTTATTTTCTTAATGCACAAGCTATTGTTTTGTTTTCCATATTTGTTGACAGATTTTAGTTATCACTTGATGCCACTGGCATGCTATCTGTTCCTAATAATTTATTTCTTCCAAGTGCTCTGAGTGCAGAGTCCACTTCATTATCTAAAAATTGTTGGTTCAACTTCAAATGGTTCTTCCTTCCTTGAATAAATCTGCTATCATTTCCCATCTTTAATATACTTCTTCAATGTATTGCTTCCATCACCTTTCGATTTCTACTTGATCATGTAATGTGTTTCTGTGTAGGTCATAAATTAGCTTCATTCTTGGTTTGGATTCCCTTTGATTTCTTGGATCCTGTGGGAGAGGTCTGATTTTCTTCCTTTTATAGTCACCATCTATTTCTCTGCATTGGTTATTATAGTAGTTTGTCCCTGCGTAGAAAGTCACTGAACAGCTGCCTTCATGGTTTTTACTATTTCTATTCCCTTTCACTTTTGCTTCTCATCTGTCCATAACTGCTTAAAGAATTTCATCCATCATTCAGTAAGGCTTCTTTTTCTTCTTGGCTGCAGACAGTGTCTTTTTGCCTTCCTCCCTGACAGTGTCCCTGGTTTCAGTCCAGATTTCTTTTGGCTCCTGGTCAATTAGGTTTGATAGTGCAAATCTACTTTTTACATTATCTTTAAATTCTACCAAGATATTTGACAGGTTGTATTTTGACATAATGGCTTGTTTAGTATTCTTTAGCTTTACTCTGTTTTTTTATATTGGTAGTCCATGGCTTGTGCCACAAGGCTCTGGGTTTTGTTTTTGCAGAGAGAATGGAGCTTCTCCATCTTCTGCTTCCGATTATATAGTCTGTTTGATTTCTATATTAGCCATCAGCTGATGTCAATGTATACAGTCATTTCTTTGGTTGCTTGAATAATATGTTTTTGATGCACAAACTGTTGGCCTCACGAAATTCAGTCAGTTACTCTCCTGCTTCATTTCTTGATCCTAGTCCACATTTTCCTAAAATATTTGATTCTGCTGTTTCCTAAATTCATTTTACAATTTCCTCCTGGACTCCAGCACAGAATATTTAAACGTTTTGTCCTTTTGCCTCTGTAGTTGGAGCATAAACCTGGATTATGGTTATGTTGCTATTTCCTGAAGTCTTATTGATATAATCCAGTCAGACTTTGCATTATAGCATTTATTGTTTTTCCAGCATCTCTCTTCACTATTAGTGCCACCCATTTCTTCTTAGATTTTCATTTCCTGAGAAAATGTGTGTAATTATCTGACTCAAAATGTCTCATTCCTGTCTATTTTAACTCACTGCATTCCATTTCTTGTTTTACCATTGCAGAAATAATGCAGTTTGACACCTTTTTAACTGCCATGGGTCACTCTTGCAGATTTCTGGGATTTGTACCATTGTGAGATATTTAGCCTTCTCTCTCAAAGAGATCTGATGCCACAACAAACTACTAATCCCAGAATTCCATAGCACTGAGCCATGGCAAATAAATTGATGTTGAACTGCATTATTTCTGCAGTAAAGATCAGACTTATGTCTAGCTCTCCTGATTCATGCTTCTCATATTCCATGTTCCTGTAATATGTGTGATGGGAGAAGGCAGAGAGAGAGGATGTTTTGGAATTCCTCCTGTATGGAAGGGAGAAATGGAGGATATGTCCTGAAAAGGAGGGCATCTGGCAGGTTTATGGACCAGCCTGGTCTTGTTTCAATCGTGTGTGTGTGTGTGTGTGTGTGGTTTTATACGAGTTTGCAAAGGGAAGCCTCAGCCTTCCTTCCTCTGAAATAGCTTCTGGGGCAAAAAGGATTTTCCTCCCCGGTTTCCCTTCTCTCCCTGGAGCATGTGTGTGTATGCACTTGTGGAAATGACAGTTTGGAGGATGCGCAAAAAAAGTTATTTCCAAGCTAGCAACTGGATTTGTCCTCATCTGTCTGAAACCCACATTTGCTTTCGACCCACTTTCTTTCCTAAGTAATGTGCTTTTAACCCCTTATTGTGCTCTGTGTGTGATAAGCATTAGCAAATTTGCTTGCTTTTCCAGGATGACAACACTTTAACCATTTTTTGGAAAGGAAGCACATAGATGTCCATGTGAAAAAGTGAAAAAATCCCAGCCTAGGATTTCCACTGCTTTGCCCTGGATTCGTCCCTTCTCACTTGCTGCCCCTCACTCCTGGAACCTCCTTCCCCCATGAGCCACATGGGTCATCACTTCTTTAATCAATTTCAAAACTGAGTTGAAGACTATATGGTTCAGGAAAGCATTTCCAGGCATTGTGTGATTTGTGGAGTCAAAGGCTTTCATGGCCAGCATCCATAGTTTTTTGTGGCGTTTTCGGGGCAGGCTATGTGCCCATGTTCTAGAAGAGTTTTTTCCTGACGTTTCGCCAACATTGTGTGATTGTTTATCCAATTGTTATATGAGATCTGATATTTGATTTGATATTTGATCTTTTTAATTTGTTGTCTGCTTTTTTATCTAATCCCATCTTGTATTATTAACTATTGTTTTATATGTATTTTGTAGAATGTATGCCATTGGCAGGTTTCACTTCTATCGAGTTTATGGTTCGTATGTACAGCGCTGTGTAAATCTACAGCACTATATTAATAAAGTATAATAATAATAATAATAATAATAACAATAACAACAACAATAACAATGACAGACTTTGAATGACATTCTCTGAAAAATAGTGGTTGATGCTTAATATATCATGTTGAGTGGCATTAACGAACAGCCACGCATTGCAGTATTATTAGGGTTTGCCTCCTGTGATATTACCAGAGGCCATCTCTAGGTGTCAGATTTTGGCTCTGAAATCTCAAGGCCTGTCCTAGTACTAACAAACCTAAACCTCAACTATCTGACAGGGGAATAAGAAAGTGAATTGCATTATAATGTGTTTGTTCTTGGCACAAGATTTACCAGTTTTCCAACTTGTCTTGCCTTCCAAATTAAAAAGTGTAGGTGGGTTTGAATAATACTTCTTATAGCCAAATACATAACTATTTAGTCTACTTGTTTGACTGAAGTCAGATAGTTAGAAGATATGTATGTATGCATTAGACTGTATAGTACTGTACTGCAGCCATTCACTCAAAACCACAAGGTTGCGAGTTCAAGACCAGCAAAAGGGCCCAAGCTCGACTCAGGCTTGCATCCTTCCGAGGAGGGAGCTAAAATGAGTACCCAGACTGTTGGGGGCAAATTAGCTTACTTGCTCATTAGCTTACTTGCTGTTCACCGCTATGATCTTTGGAATAGCGGTATATAAATAAAACAAATTATTATTATAATTATTACGTAAAATGAAGCCATTTGTATCTTACACTTCAGATTATACTATAAGCCTCTAGAGTGGAGAAGTGAATGGGTATAATCTGGCCCAAGAGATATTGCAGGAGAACTTAAAAAACAAAACAAAAAAGTGGGCATGGAAGGAAAGCCAGCTTCAAAGGGTGATGAGGTGAAAAAGTTTAGAGTTTTAATCTTAGAAACTCTAGTTCTGCATTCTTACACAATAATGCTTAATTACAATAGTCTTAATTTCTATGGAGCTAGGGCTGGAACCTGTCCAGATAGACTGCAACCTAATTAAACTTCCCAGCCTTCACTTGTTTGGATTTCTATCATGTTAATGTCTGTGCTTGACCCAGGGGGCATCTAAAGCAATCTACTGTTTTATAGCATGCCCGGTATATGGCTCATAATGATTTGACCCTTGGTGATTGATTTGCCTATGTAGTTGTTTTTTCACAGCTTGAGATTTGATGTCAGAAACTGTTAATCCTTCAGTGTTCTACAGCTTTGATGTTTAACAGCCAGAGGCATTGATTTGCAATTGGCAAGAGAGAATGTGTTGGCTTTGGCCAGTTAAAGCCTATTTGAAAAAAAATAAATAAAATAAATAAAATGTGTACTCTGTATCCAAAGAGCTTTTTCCAGCTCTACTTCAAGCCCCCTTCACTGCCAACCACTGGAAAATTGAGTATAGCAAAAGCAAAACAAGGACAGTTTATGCAGAGCAATCCTATTTATCTATAGTTCAAGAAGTTTCATGTTAACTTCAGAAGGAAATCCTCAAAGTTAAAATCCCATTGTTTTATAGCCAGGTTGAAATCAAATTGATGTATGTGTTTTTCTGTTTGAATCAATCCTGGATGATTCTATAACTGTGGTACTTTTATTTATACTAGCCTTATGAAATGGATATGCTTTGGACACCAAATTGCATAGGGTACTGAGGCACAGAATAATTTCGTTTAAAAAAAAACATGCTCAAGGTCATTGTTGTGGTAGCGTTCTTGGATACTTGCCCATGTATCATACCATTTAAAGCTAAAGCTTCAGCTTTTTTAAAAAATAAATAAATCTGGAGTCTCTCTTGGAGGTAACTGCTACATTTGTATTGTGATCCCTTTGCCTTCTGGCTGTTGTCAAGGGTGAGTTGTTGTCCTTGGGCATCTCATGATAGCATACTGAAAAGGACTTAGCAACCATCCATCCAATCTTATTTTTACTAGGCTGCTGCCTTGGTTACTTCACTGAAAATTGTTTTCAAGATGCCTTGGAAGGATGTATTTTCTGCTACCTTGTAAAGTGTCTTTATGCTGGGTGCAGATGGGCAGCCAGAGACTCCCAAGCATGACTCCACCTGTATCCCCAGACCACTGGTGTAGCTGCACTGGTGGAGATTTATGCTGTGCCAACAGGAACAGATCTTGGTTTAGGTGGCCCACAAAATTTTAAAGATGGTTTAACTATTTTAACAATGTTCTGAAGTCTACATTAGTTTGAGGTGTATGAAAAGTTACATCATAGAAAATTCACATATAATTTTTGTGGCTTTTTTGGGCTGTGCGGCCATGTTCTAGAAGAGTTTCTTCCTGATGTTTCACCAGTATTTGTGGTTGGCATCTTCACAGAATGCTGGCATGGAAGAGAGTGGTATATATATATACACACACACACACACACACACACACATACAGTGGATCCTTGTTGTATGCTGGGGTTTGGTTGCAAGATCCCCCGTGTATAACAAAATCCGTCTATGCTCAAGTCCCATTAAGTATAATGACATAGCAAAATGGTGTCCCTAATAAAAAATGGAACATCAAGGTAAATTTATACTTTTTTGGAACATTTTCAAACCGTGTATGCTTAAATCCGTGTATAAAAAATCAGTGTATAAGAAGGGCCGACTGTGTGTGTGTGTGTGTGTGTGTGTGTGTGTGTGTATACACACATACTGTGTGACCCTGGTTAGGGAGGAGTGATTCCCATGTTAATCTGTGTATTGTTCTGTTGTTGATGGCAAAGCCTCAGGGTAGGAGGATATGCAATTTTGAACTAAATTTAAAAGACATTATGAATTTTTCCATGCTGTTGTTGTTGTTGTGTGCCTTCAAGTCATTTCTAACTTTTGGTGACCTATTTAGGTGGACCTATTACACGGTCTTGTCATTTATAGGAGGAGACATGGGACAATAGTTTGAAAATTTCTCAGGTACACATTACATAAACAGGGCATAGTTATACTGAAAATGTTTTTTAATGCTTTTTGTTGTAGGGTATGATGTACCTAGAAGAAAGACGACTGGTTCACCGAGACTTGGCAGCTCGAAATGTTCTGGTGAAGTCACCGAATCATGTGAAGATCACAGACTTTGGCCTGGCCAGACTATTGGAAGGGGATGAAAAAGAATACAGTGCTGATGGTGGGAAGGTATGTGTTACAGTTCTATAAAGTAAATTGTCTTCAGATAGTGGCTCTCTTATCTGAAATTCCAAAATCCCAAATACTCCAAAAACCAAAACTTTTTTTATGGGTGGATGAGATAGTAGCACCTTTGCTTTCTGTAATATATATATATATATATATATATATATATAGAGAGAGAGAGAGAGAGAGAGAGAGAGAGAGTATAAAATGGCCTATTAGCCTATGTTCCTAAGATGTATATGAAACACAAATACATTTTATGTTTAGGCTTGGATCTCATCACCAAGGTATTCCAAAATGCAAAAAAGAAAAAAATCCCAAATCCCAAACACTTCTGGTCCCAAGCATTTCAGATAAGGGAGTCTCAACCACCTAATAATGGTATACTATATAAGATGAAGCAAATGTTTATGTAAGCCCAGCGATGTCTTTGGATGACTTCTTAAAGTAAGATTTTTTTAGATCTGGCAATACCACTTAGAAGCAGTCAAGCTTTAATTGTGAACTATCCTGTGCCTGCTAACAGACCGGGTTTAATAAAAGAATGATGAAGAACCTAGTGGGAGTTCCTTATGGATTAGTTATTTTTTGTGTGTTTTAAGAATGAACAATTATAACAAATTGATAAAATAAAATCCATTGAGTCATCCACCCGCATTTTCATGCCACTGGACATTGGCATTTTCCCCCCAAAACTCCTCAAAATAATTTCTTTCTGTATTTCGAAGGCCTGAATAATGCGGTCTTGTTTGCAAAGTAGAACTCACACATTAGAAATTATTAATCATTGTTTTCCCTAACTTCCAACAAATTTTACACAGACCACTGTGCACATGGCAGTGTTCTGCATCTTCCATTTCTGTTGTCTCCCAAGAAAATATGTTATGAACTGAGGAGTTCTGCCTAACCTGTTCTCTCTAACTGAGCTGTGTAACAGATACTTCAGGATATTTCTCTTAATTGTAGAATGTACATTGGGAATGGTACTGGGAATTGTGTTTGTAGTGTATTAAAGAAGTATTTGAAATGTAGTTAGCAATAGTGTGCCCCACTGGAATATTCTTTAGGTTACTGTAGCTTCACCATTGTGTGTATGTACCATCAAGTTGCCTGTCAATTTATGGTGACCCCATTAATTTCATAGAGTTTTTTAAAGTAAGGAATACTCAGAGATGGTTTGCCCTTGCTTTCTTGTGAAGTATAGCCTAGTGCACCTGATATCCCTTGGTTGCCTCCCATCCAAGTACAAACTGGGATAGATTGTAATATCAGATGGGATCTGGTACATTTAGGGTATTTAAGTGGATGAAGGGTTGCTGTGTAATAATAAAACTTACAGATATATATATATATATATATGGAAACCCAACTCAAGCTTCCAACATATGACTGTGAAAACTTGGATATTTATTTCATTTGTGGAGACATTTAATGGAATGTTCTTTTCTTTACTGATTTGTCTTACTTTCTCTCCCTCCCCTCCCCAACCTAGATGCCAATTAAGTGGATGGCTCTTGAGTGCATACACTACAGGAAATTCACACATCAGACTGATGTTTGGAGCTATGGTAAAGTAGAACATATGTGTTAATATTCAATAAGTCATAATATTGAATCTATTTGACAAGCTATTCCATTGTACTATTAACATCTATCATTTTTATTCAATAAAAGTGTAAAGAACAGCAGTGGGACTAATGAGATTTATGCAGAAGGCCTGGCTGGTTTTCTTAACATTTCTGGTAGGAACACAGACAGTCACTTCTACCTAGGATGCTCAGGAAATGTCCTTGAGAACCAGTGTCATGTGGTGAAAGACACTATAGTGCGCTGGTTGAAGTGTTAGACTGACTTGGGAGAGCCAGATTTAAATTCCCACTGAAACATGAAACTCATTGTGTGATCTTGGGCCAGCTACTCTTTCAGCCTGTCCCACATCATAGGTTTGTTGTGAGAGTAAAGTGGGGGTAGAAGAGATGCATACCATATATACAGTCGTCCCTTCCCTTACGCGGGGGATCTGTTCTGGACACACACACACACGTGTAAGGGAAAAAACATGGATGCTCAAGCCCCATTCAAATGAAATGGGGCTTGTGCCCATGGCGCTGCAGCAGTGCCGTGCGGGGCACACACCATGCACCATTGTTTTCTTCTGGCGCGTGGTTCCCTTCCTTCCGGCACAGCTTCCAGTGTATGCTGGAAGCCGTGTAAAACGCACCCACATATGACGCAGGTGCACTGTAGCTGACTATAGGTTGACCTCATGTATAAGTCTAGGACAAGTTTGGGGGACAAAATTATGAACTTTGCTATGGTTCATGTATAAGTCAAAGGAAAAACTTAGAGTTATATAGCAAAGGATCTAGAGGATGAAACAAAGCAAAACAATGACAAAGAACTTACAAAACTCTAGCAGACATACTCTTTGTGCTCACTCTAAAAAATGGATGGAAGATAGAGGAGAGGGGGTTGGTAATTCCACAACAGATTATACTCTTGCTTTTCACTAGGGAATGGCTCTTTCCTTTAAATAAGAGTTAAGATATAGTACTTATAGTATATTGAACCGTGAATAAGTTGACTCAGGTTTTTTGGGTCAATTTTTTGACCTAAAATTCTAGATTTATACATGAATATATACAGTACATTGCTTTGGGCTCACTGGAGAAAAATGGGGTATAAAGGTAATAAATAGATAATTAATACTACTAAAATAGATAATTAATACTAGTGGTCACACTCCACTTTAGTTCGTTGTACATATCTGTATCTTCAGCTTTGCTTCCACAACAACTCTTGCCCAGTTAGAAATACGGCCGTGGGCCATAATTTTCAGCATGTCTTTGAGAGAACTATACTGAAATCTGTGATTTTTTGAACTGTTGGCTTATGTGAGTTTTGTACAACAATTGGATAAAAGAGAAAATAATTATAATACAGAACAAACATTGGAAAGACAGGACTGATTAGCATGGGCTCCATTTCAATTTCATAAGCAGCCTTAACATCTGGTTGTTTTTTTAAAAAAAAGGGTCAGCTGTATAAGGAACCTTTGAAATCCAGAACTAGGGAATTTGTTTAATTGTGTTAATTAAGGTATCAAGATAAGCTAATTGGCATCTGTCTAGCTTTTTGCATCCCGAGCAGGTATTTCAATTGTTACTGGTGTGATTACTTGTACCTTTGTTATTAGAGAGCATGAAGCTTGTATGTGCTATGCAATTAAAATGTACAAATTATCACTTGCTATTGCATAAGGGCTTTTCAAAACAAAGGCTATTCAGCCATTCTGTAAATGTGTGCATAATCCACAAAACAAAGAGGGAAGCCCATTCTGTCATCACTTTCCTCATGCAGAAGCAATGTATAGGAAGAGGAGAGCCCGCTGGGTCCATGGGATCTCTCCAAAATAGAGGAAAATCAGCTCGCTGGCTCAAGTGGTGGACCTCCACAGTTACAAGATCTCTCTTGTTCAGATGTGTTGCTCTCATGGGAGAAAAGTGACAATAGAGTGGACAGGGTTTGCACACCCCTCTCTTTAGATTTACATACACGTACTGAATCTCTGAATGGTGCCAAAGTAGGCTTCATGGCACAAATTGAAATTTATCTATGTATTTTTAATCTGTGGGTGACAATATAATATGTTGTTTTGCTTTGCAAAGTTGTTTATACACAAAACCATCTTCATATTATTGTGTAAAATATGGCTATAGTCAGACAGACTGAGGTGTTTACTAGGGCAGATTGCCTATGTGTTGGAGAATAGCTGCACCCAACAGGAGCTATAACCAAGTTGTTTGCTCATGGTCATGCCTGTCCAAAGCTGTGATGTCCACTGCTCATTATAGCTTCCTTCAACCCCAATGGAATTACATTTCTTTCATTTTCCTCAATCCACTGCGAGCCACAAGTGTGCAGAAGCATTCTTTCCATGTAGCTGTGCTATCTGATACTATAGCCCACTAGTAAGATGGCTCTTTCACAGATGGCCCTTGTCATCTCCTCCAACTCTACAGTTCAATTCTATGATCTCTGGCCAGAATGAATTCAGAGACATAGCCATGTTAGTCTGGAAAATCAGTATGCAAAGGGATCTTGTAGCATCTTTGAGACTAAGGAGATTATCACACTCCTTTTTTTCACCCGATCCAGTCATGGGCTGGACACAGGCTTAAATGGGTGAAAAAGGATCTTATTGCACGCCTCAGTGTCCAACTCAGAGGCATCATGTACCCAATCCAGACTCTTGGCTTATGTTTTGAAGAACAGGAAAGTATTAATCATTCAAAAAGTATGCCAGTGATTACGTAGGGACTGTAAAAGTCCCCTAAGCTTCACTTACTGGTAAACAGCTGTTGGGATCGATGGGGGTCCATTTCCTTGTTGATTGGGAAGTAGACACCGAATGTTCTCACTTGTCCTCACCTATGTGATCTCTAGCATGAAGGGATTTTGCTCCAGGGCCCCTTTTGCTGCCTGTCATGCTGGAGATAGCCAGTGGAAAGCAGTGAGAATGTCAGGCAACTGCTTCACAATCAACAGGGGAATGGACTGCTGTTGATCCCAGAGGCTGCTTACCTGTAAATGAAGTTTGGAGAGGGTGGGGCACTGGAATTCACTACAGAGTAACAACATTCTAGTGCTATACTGTGTACACAATGGTTGTGTAGGATTTCAGTGAAATTCTTTAGTGCCAAATATTGTGTAATGTTCCTCCCGTTTGAGGCCCTACAGGGTCTTCATTGGAGAAAGTTGCCTGTTACTCTTATGCACAGCTTTCTGCTCTTGGTATATTGATAAAAGACAGTCGATAGGTTTTGCTCCCCCTGCTTTGTGCCACATTCAGGCTCCTGAAAAGCAATCTGCTGCCTTAAGGCAGAGCCTTGCCATCTCTGTTGTGCATCTTTCAACTGAGGATGTAAATCCTTAACTACTTCATTCTTGCATATAACAATGAATAATAAAGGTCATTTTCTCCCTGTTGCAGCAGAAAATCAATATTCCTCTACAAAATCCCTCCTCCCATTTCCACATGTTCCAATGTGTTGTGCAGGAAGTATTATGTGGAGAAAAAAACAATTGTTTTCTTACGCATAGGTTTCCTCTACAAGAAACAGAGGCCCGTTACAGACGGGTATATAGTGGACGCAGAGCGCGTACTAGGGTTAGGAAGGGGCATGACTTCTTCACGCCCCTAACCCTAGTATGCACTCTGCGCGTACAAAATGGCAGCACCCTATACAGATAGGGGAGACCATGTTGATGTTGCGGACGCGTAGCGTCCAGACATTGCACCGCGGAAATGACATGGCGAGTGCACCATTGGCTCCTCGCTGCGCCATTTTGGTGCTTCTTCTTAGCAGCGGCTGGAAGCCTCGTGGTTTGGCCGCTGGGGCTTCTCACCGCTGCTAATTATGGCACAGGCAGACCGCCGCTTTCCGGCAGTCTGTAAGGCACCAGAGTTTCCTGTCCAGGAAACCCATTTTTTGCATAGAAAACAGATGTGGGGGGGAGACCATGATTTTCTCCACAAAATAATTCTTCACACCACTTTTGGCCATCAAATGCCAGTAGACGATTGCAAATAAATAAATAAATAAATAAATAAATCACCGGGCTAATATTCTACCTGGTTGTAGTCTTCAATTGTTGGGGAACCCATTTTTCAACCTAGGAATAAAAGGTGTGAATATTTTCATCCCTACTCTCAGCTCAACTCATACCCTAAAGTCCTTTATATTCTTCCCTTGGCATGGACTCTGCCCTTCTACTTTGGGGGCCTGGTGCAGGACGGTATCTAATCCCTCACAGTCACACTGTTGGAAGGCATTAATAATACCTGCTGTAGAAAAAGTTGAAAAATGGAGAGAGTAATTGTATGCATTTGTATGTGCTAGTGATATATATCATGCCTCCCTCTCTTCGGGATAGAAGTGACAGCCTGCAAGATATGATTGCTATGTTAGAAAGCCTATTTTAAATGACCTTTAAAATACAAGAATTTAAAAATCCAAACAAAGAAAGCTGCTGGGACAACAGATCATTTTTGATATTAAAGTTGGTCTTTGGGGATAAATTCAGTTACTCACAGTGGAGTGTATGTTATTTATCTTTCCTCTTAGCTGGAAGGGAAAAATAATAATAATCTTGAGGACATTTGAAAATAGTATCCCAGTTACTGTACTATCATAACTCAGATCCATAAGGTGCTTTAAGATGTAAGCGTATTTCACTGTTTTCACATGACTTGGAACATAAAAGCAATATAACTTTATTTGGTTTTGGCAAAGTTGATGTTGTAATTTTGAGCAAATGTTCTATTTTTGAAAATAATAATTTTAGATTAGCTATTTGTCTATTTTCTTATCAGAAGATAAAAAAGTAGAGCTATATTTTTTGTGGGCATTTCCAGTAACTTCCCTGCTCTAAATTGTATATTTTTAGGTTGCCTGTGATCACATTTGTCCTGAATTCATCCAGCAGGTCTCAGGTTATTAAATAATGAAAGGCTCGAAATATTTTATGTTATTATATTTGTAGGCTTGCAATGACAAAACATGAGCATCCCAATTTTTAACGTTTTACTTCTAATGAAAATTGATTGAATCCTAAGGATTCCCCCTACGTTTTGTATTTGTTATATTTTACAGGTTGGGGAACTTTTTTTTTCTATTTTCATTTTGAACATGTAGACAGATGCCAATAAGCCCCTAGGACAGCAATATTTTAAATGCATTGTACTATGGACATGACCATCAAAAATTACCTTGTAAATTGAGCCTTTTGGAATGAAAACGAGTTGTTCATGCTCATTATATTGTGCAAGGGCTCTAATATTCATTTCTGTTGGCTTGTACAGAAGAATTTCCTATGAATTGTATCCAGTAAGACAGCAAAAGAAAATGCTAGGGCCTTTGCAGAATCTTGGTTTTATCAGTAAACTGCCATATTAATCAAAGGAACTCAGTAGGAACCATCATTCCCTATGAGCATAAACAGCAGTGGCCCAGATTCTCATGCAACTTGAGGAAGGAGAGACACTGCCATCACATCCCAATATCATCACAACTGAAGCCCAGACAAGAGTGAGATCAAAAATGTGCACACTTTTTAGAATTAGCTGTCCAGGCTCAAATTCTCACTGGTTCTCCCTCAGAGATGGGATTTCTGGGTGTGTGCCATGGGAGATGGTCCATGCTACCAGCAGAGAAGCACCATGTACCAAGGATGGGTGATCAAAGGCAGTGATACTTGAGGAGTGGCATGAAAATTCCTCCCCCATTTTCTTTGTTCCTCTTCACTAAATAATAGTAGTTTGCATGTTGTTAAAATCAGAAATATATTACATATATGAAGTAATTTAAATTCTCAATAAATGTTATGTTGGCTCAGCTCAATAATGGTGTGTCTTGTTGTATTAAAATGTGACTTTAACCCTTGTTCTGTAGGCGTCACCATTTGGGAACTCATGACCTTTGGTGGAAAGCCCTATGATGGAATTCCAACAAGAGAAATCCCTGACTTGCTTGAGAAAGGGGAGCGCTTGCCACAGCCTCCCATTTGTACCATTGATGTTTACATGGTGATGGTGAAATGTGAGTAGTTCTTGTTCACTTGTAACTTTAAATTAACTGCACTGAAGTGATGTTATTTTTGCAGCTTGCATTCATTGTCAAAAGTCCTTTGTAATCCTGTGTGCAGTTCTAAATCTTCATATTCAGATAGCTGCCAAATTATATCTGAATATTATACATGAGCATCTTGCAATTGTGAAGGATATGAGTCTGGCTGTGGAGATTTGTGTTAGCTTGGATTCTTATTGCCAGCAGATAGCATCGGGCATTATTGCTGTGAAGACAAAATTGTAGCACACAAACCACTGTCATTTCCATGACAATCAATCTGTTAGATGCTAGCATTTCACATAATCATGGTACCCAGGTAGTCAGTATTAAAGGTTGTAAAAGGGTGAAAGTTGACTCCAAATGACATAATGGAGAAAAAAGAAAATCTATGATGTTTTATTTTTATAAAGAACTGGATTAATAGGATGAAACAAGGAGAGCTTTTGAAAGTAGGCATTTCTATGCAGAATCTGTAGTTAACTGTAGACATTGATATTATAGCTGCATATTGAATCCATGGGAGTGGGAGAGGAGCAGAGGAAAATTATTTTTATTTTGCTATTTGCATCTGGATTCTCACCCATTTTGCCCCTGAAAATGTGCACATGCTAGAAAATGTGACCCTGAAGCTCAAGCTTCTAATTTAAAAAGAATTAAGGAAGTCTCCATGGTGTTTCTAACTTAATTTAAATGAGATTAACAAACAACCATTTCCTCCATGTGGGGTTTGCTGCTCATGTGTACAGATGAAAACATTTCGTCTGCGAATACCATGAAGCTAATTCATCTAACCGCTCAAGTTGACAGACTGCAGCAGCATGTGGGAGATTTAGTGGAAAGTGCCAACTAAGGGTTTGTCTACACAGGCAAAAAATACAATAAATCAATCAATTATACTTTATTTCCATTTCTGTAGGAATACACAACACACACCGTGCTTCACGGTGAAAGAGTTTCTTTTAAACATTAACACACATTTTAAAAACACACTTTTTACTCCACAGTTTTAGCGGGGGACATGATTCATTTTTACACATGTGTCAGGATGAAGATAGAATCTGGAGTGGGATTAGTCTGGCAAACTTGGTATATTTTGCCATTTTAAAAAAAATCAATATTCAGGGTATATTAACCAAGGAGGTGTGTTTAGTATGTTACGCATTAACTGTTTATTTCATGGCGTCATCTCACCATATTTGCAAGGGTTGGGATGCCTGGCTGCATGTGCCCTTGATCCTTTTGGAAAGGTGGGATATAAAGAAAATCTATTATTATTATTATTATTATTATTCCGCCCTCATTTTCTCATTCTCTTGTTCACTCATTTGCTCACTCAGGAGAACTTGTTAGCTTCAATGCACCATGGGGAATAAGGCACCCCTTTCCTTCGCTGGCAATGGGGCACTTAACCCTGCTAGGCCCAGCCATGGTGAGGGGGTAGATCAGTCTACCCACTTGCCATTGCTTCACTTTGGAGCAACTTTGCCAGGGGGACTCTAATCAGCAGGGGGGTGGCGACTGGGGTGAAACAGCCCACCGTCGGCAATTGTAGCAAAGGACATGGGCACCTTCCATCGAGTATGTTTGTGTGTGTGTTTCTGTGCGTGCACACATGGGTATATCAGGAGACATTAAAAACCACATTTTAAAAAATAAATCAACAGATAGTAAGGGTGAGAAAGGAGACACTCAGACTGTCTGCCCTTACTCATTATTACTGTTTGGGATGCAAAGGGGGGAAGATGATTGGATGAAGGAGGCAACCACTTTAAATGGAAGCTGGTAAGATGTGAGTTGAAGCTGATTTTGTTGTTGTTGTTAGAGTATGACTCTAGAGACCAGGGTTCAGTTCCCCACTTGGCCATGAAACCCACTGGGTGACCTTGGGGAGGTCACATGCTCTCAGCCTCAGGAGTAGGCAATGGCAAAAACTTCCTCTGAACAAATCTTTCCCAGAAAACCCCATGATAGTTTTGTCTTAGGTTCGTCATAAGTCAGAAATGACTTGAAGGCACAGAATAGCAACAACAACAGACAACCCCTATGTTTGACAATGAGTATAATACCAGTGTACACTGACATTCAAACCCAAATTGTACAGTTTGAGCGGGGTAAGAATTCCTTCCATCTGAAGTTACATAGAAAACCATTCATTTAACTGTTTGTTTGTTTTCTGGAGTGAGAAATTATTTTCTGCAGGGAATTACTGAGGGCCCAAACAGCTGCTTCAGGTCACTTCGGAGGTATGTTGTTTAAATGTTGCATGCATCCTAAGAGGCTGGAAGCCACGCCAAAGCTGGACTCCATTGCTAAGGATTGGAGCGCAGCTTTGGTGCAACTTCTGGCCTCTTAAGATGTGTGTATCATTTAAATAGCATACCTCCAAAGTGATCTGAACCAGCTTTATTTTGGTCTGTCTGTTCAGGCCCATAGTCACCTGGAGTCTGGAATTGTAAGCCTAAGCAAAATTTAACACCCTAAGAAGGAACTTAGCCAAAACCTTAGGTGTGGCACTGTAGATCAAGGGTTTGTTTGAATTTCATGTTTTTGTGGACAAAATATTACATAATAAATCACTATATTATGGATGTTAATTGGGGAAAGGAGCTTGTGTGTGTGTGTGTGTGTGTGTGTGTGTGTGTGTGTGTGTACTTGTGCATACACTTTTGCGCATATGCACTATTTATTTTAAAAAAAAGAAAGGTAACCATGTGGTCCATTAGAAGAATGTCTCATCTGCATATGCATGTTCCAGAGTACACACAACCTTCTGCCCACATGAACTTTCTCCTATTCACTTCAATGAAAGGGAAACACATCTATGTGACTATGCAACTGAAACAATTGAGGATGCTCCCTATGTACTTGTGGGGGCTTGTTTGAAAGGCAGAAGACAAGGACAGCCAGAAGATGTTTGTTTCAGGATATTGCCCCTGCTCATTATAAAATGCAATTGCCTCATATTTATCTTCAAATATATGGGTTGGTTCTTATGAAGATTTTAATATCAGCGCTTACTGTGGGTAAGTGTTGGTAAAACAGAGTTAAAACGTTTAGGAAGTCTGCCTGTGTGAAAGCCTGACATGCTTCCTAAATGTCAGGGAATCCTCCTCTCAACTCCAGTGTCCTTGAATTGTTCAGGGAGCAGTCATTTCCCAATAATGTAAAGTTTCTGTTAATGGGAAAAAGCTGCTCCCTGACCAGTGCAGGGACTCTGGAGGTGAGGGGATGATTCCCTAACGTTTAGGAAGCGCGTCAGGCTTTCACACACACATGCTTCCTAACATGTTTTACCGGCATTTTACCACTGGTATGAAAATCTTCATGTTATTCTGCATATATCTCTGCATATATCAGTGAGGCGTGAACCTATTTCTCAACTACTTGCAGTGAACAATATATGACACAAGGTTAGGATGTCCATATCCAGCTCACAAGATCCACCCAGCCCTTTTTGAGTGGGTCCCTATGGCTATAAGGAGGCAATTATTGTCTCTACTGCCCATCATTTTTACATGGGGTTGGAGGGAATCCACCATCCATCCATCGTCATGTCAGTGTTAAAAGTGGGGTTGTATGTAAGCCATTCTCTGATCCCTGAGAAACTGGACATGATTGTATATTGGAGGCAATTTGATGATATACTTCAAACAAATGTGTTACTATGTGTTCTCTTTTTGCATTTAAATTTAAATTTCTCATCTGATTTTGCACATGCAACTTCATGACTATCAGGTGTTGCGCAGAGAACCCAGAAATTATTTATACAGGGGGAAATGAATATTTCATCAGATTACAAGCATTTTATTTAGACCTCCTGCCTAACAAAGATTCTTCAAATATGACTGATGCTATCTTTCCTAAAGGAGTCTTGCTCTGAGATAAATTTGAAGGAATTGCTAAGGAGAATCTACCTTTAAGTAATACTTTGTGGCCTCTGCCATGCAGTTAAGAAGAGAGGTAACCGTTTTTAATGAGTCTTCCTAAAGAAGAATTACCCAAGAAACTGGATGTCTTTATGTTCAGACCAAACATGCAAAATGCACTAGCTAGGCTTTAAATGCACAGATGTATTTTTGGATTGTAATCACCACTAAGCGATACAGTTAAACTATGGGGAGACCAATGAAAAGAAAGGGAGTGATTTTCTAAATTGTTGTATTTAAGAACTATCACATTTTATGCCTTTGGGGGGAAAATATAGCTTCATCTTTTCTACATGGGGGGGGGGGGTGAGAGTTCTCTGAAATATAAAGGGGATTATAAAATATGGGACATGTGATATTATAGCACCTTGAGGTAATCAAATCCATTTCTCTGAAATAAGACAGACTAGATCGTATGGTTGGCTTCATACATAATAATAATAATAATAATAATAATAATAATAATAATAATAATAATAAGGGAATGACTTAAATAGGAAAATGTATAGCATAAACATTATTACAGCACTTTTTCTTGGAATTAAGAAAAATTAAGTAAATACACTTAATATTTTAGTTGCTGATAAGTAAATTTAAACTTTAGGGAAGCAGATTTGATGAACAGTAAATAAAATGTTTTGACTGGACCATGAAACCAGTGGAGTGATGGGGTAAGAATCTATGGCATGAACACATAATATTTTCTCAAAATAAGCATTATTACATCCCACTGATTCCAAATTGGTTAGAAATGTTGAGCACATGATCAGATCAGTGGAACTATATATATATATATATATATATATATATATATATATATATGGTCAGCTTCACCTGGATGATTCCTTGAATTTATATTTCCCCATAAGGATTGCTTAATTAATTAACATCAAAAATCAACCATTGTTTGTTATTAATCAGAAACCTTTTTTCCTGTCTCTATGCATGGTCCCAGGTTGGATGATCGATGCTGACAGTCGACCCAAGTTCAAAGAGCTAGCTGCTGAATTTTCAAGAATGGCTCGAGATCCTCAGAGATACCTGGTCATTCAGGTAAGCATCTCCTCAGTACCTGAGCTGGATGGCCTTTCAGATGGCCAGTTCACAGGTTATATAGGGACAGGCCCACATTTGCCACTGTGAGTGCATCTACACTTTAGAAATAAGGCAATGTGACACCACTTGCATTATTGACACCACTGTAAGTGCTGTAGCTCCATCCTATGGAATCCTGGAACAGAAATATTAATGTATCGGCAAGCCTGTCCCTTTCATACCAAAGATAAATAGCAATGAATAATTATTTGGGCTGCTAGAAAAACAGAGATATTCAATTTATATCTCCTCCCCAAATAACAATGCATTTAATCATCTCCTCCTGAATCTCAGTCTCACATAGTTTTGAACAGGCACAGGAATGTAGGCCCAGCTGATCAAGGTTGTAGCACAAATTTTGCAAATTGATTTCTCAAGTCTCTTTTGCACTTCCACAATTATAACACTTTGATACCAGTGTGGTTGTCATGATTCATCCCATGGACCTTTAGCATTTGTAGTTTCTTGAAGTATTTAGAATGCTCTGCCAGAAAGGTATAGTGCTTCACAAAACTACAATCCCAAGCAGTTTAAACTGCTATGGCGGTTTAAGGAGTATCAAACAGTTATAACCATGTAGCGTAAAAAAGACCTTTTCTTTCTTTCTTTTTATTGGCAAAGCCAGATATGTTCAGCATAATCTATGGATATGGTAGAGCTGGTGGTTTATTTTGAGCACAGAAACAGGTCTCATGTGATGCTTGTAAAAGGTCTGATTAACTCCTATGATCTTAGACAGAAACTTCTTCAAGTTTTGCTTCTGTCTCACCTTATGTTTGAAAAGGAACCCACAAGGGTTCATGTTTAAGGGTTTCTTTCATATTAAAAAATGAATCCTTAAGTTAGAACAATCTTTCTAAGCTTTCTCTGTGTTTCTCCTCATGATATCAAAGCATTTCCATTGTCTTCCTGAGGGAGACAGTCACAAAAGTGTGTCCTTTGTTGCAATGGAAAAATCCATTCGACAAAAGACATACTTTTATCACCATCTCCCTCAGGAAGAGAACAGAAGTACTATGACAACATACAGAGAAGCACAGAGAAAGCCACTATTCTCCCACTCTTTTTCAGCTTTCTTTTCTCATGAAATAAGGGATTTTACCAAATTCTCAAATGTAAAACATGGGTGCATGGGATACACTTTTTTAGCCAAAACAAAGATACCCCTTCAAAAAAGTAGTAAAAATTAATTCTCGCAGGGAGGGATATAGTGGGGTACAGCACTACAAGATCCCACAAGGGAGGTCATGCAGGCCCCCAAACCTTGGCTGTTGTTCAACCCTAACTTACATTAACTGATACTCTGATGACCCATATTTTGTGTCTGCTTCCCCAGTCCAATTATGGTATCTTAAAGTACTCATAAGTATGTGATGATGGTCCCAATGGGAGCTGGACAGGTTGGTGTCTATAATGATTAAATCTTCATTTCCTTGCCCTAGAATAGTTGTTGTAGCAGCCAATCTTGCCCCTCTCTGTCAGCATGAGAGCTATACTTGGTGGTTTAATTTGTCTCCCAATTCTATTCCTGTTGTTGTGTTATCACCAGACAGGAAAACAAAGATAAAATGAAGTTAAAGCAAGATGATTTATTTTGCTTTTCAGCCATGTCCTTTTTACACATCCATTAGCATCTGCTCAGTATGTGATCTGAAGAAATAGACTGGGTTCTCCTATTCAGCCAAACTAGAGCAGAATATACATTTTCCTCCCTTCTCAAAAAGCAAACTCCAAAACACCATTAAAACAAAATCAGTACCTTAATATTCAGTTTCCATGCTCAGGAGAGGCTTTTTAAAAGCACTGTGCTGATAACTCAGGTAGGGGTAAAAGGAATTAATATTTTTATTCATTGAGTGTTTTTTGTGGGGGGTTTCTGG
Organism: Sceloporus undulatus; assembly: GCF_019175285.1. Classification (NCBI taxonomy): domain Eukaryota; kingdom Metazoa; phylum Chordata; class Lepidosauria; order Squamata; family Phrynosomatidae; genus Sceloporus; species Sceloporus undulatus. Next base: position 162,791,687 of record NC_056522.1, on the reverse strand, counting down.
CCACTGTAAGTACATGCGTATCAAAATACTGCATGTCAGTAACCTAAATTGTTAAAACATGCCTTTGCCAGCTTGAACACCTCCATTTGTTGCCCTGTAGGGTTTGTTTGGTGAGGTACTCAGCCTAGTCTGTTAGAGGGCTCTGGTGCCTCACCAAACTACAAATCCCAGGCTTTTGTAGGATAGAATCATAGCAGTTAAAGTGGTGCCAAACTACTTTAAACTGCTTTAATTTTGCAGCGTGGCTACACAGTAGGACTATGAATATCACTATTCTGACAATATCATGATTATAAGAAACTTTTACATGAAGTTTAGGTTTGTTTGATAGCAGTTATTATGTTTCTGTAATAATATCCCCCATATTTGGCTGAGAATATGATCTTATATGATCTAAAGAGAAACCAGAGTATGATTTCCTCCTTCATGTTATTTTGAGATGTTGAGAAATCGTCGACCTGGAAAAGGCAACAGAATTTAATAGGTAGAAATATCCAAAAGCATACTGCACTTGTCTAATATTTTATATACCAACATAATCAAGCACATGGTGTCTGTATGATTTGACTTGACTTGACCGGGTGTCTGTAGCTAGGAAGAAAGGTAATGGACCCAGTATCCAAAGTGTTGATTTTTCATTCTCCGTCACTGTACCACATCCAGGGTGATGATCGTATGAAGCTCCCAAGCCCGAATGACAGCAAGTTTTTCCAAAATCTACTGGATGAGGGAGACCTGGAAGACATGATGGATGCTGAGGAATACCTGGTTCCTCAGGCATTTAACATTCCACCGCCCATCTACACTTCCAGAGCAAGAATGGACTCCAACAGGGTAAGAATAAATAGTGGCATTGGCTGAACCAGAAACAAACAACCAGCTGATAGTGTCATCTACAGACCAGAATTGCTACTGTATTCCACTACCCACCAGCATTGCCCATGCTGTCTGGGGAAGTGGGTATTGTATATTAAGTAATTCTACAGAAAAGGCTCCCTAAGATCATGTTGCTTGTGCTGCTGGGTATACTTAGGAACATACAAGCTTCCCTGAATGTAGCAGCTTGCTCAGCATGTCATCCCTTGGGACTACAATGTAGGATCTCAGCCAGTGTTGTGGCAGTCTCTGGCTTCATTGTTAACTGCCCAAACCAACTTCAGTCTCAAACCTAGGAAAGCTACTGCTAAGGCAAGATAGATGCTTTTGAAAGAGGTAGAGGTCCAGTGGTCTGAATCAATATAAGGCAGATTCTTATGTCCCCTTTATAAGAATATAACCATTCAAAATGCAATAATTGATAAATGTAGCATTTAAGAAAAACAACTGAAAGACAGTCAAAGCTCAGTCTGAACAATACCCATTTCCTGATATTCTGTTTCCTTTGAGTAACATGGATTTACATTTGTTTGCTCTAATGAATATTAATATTAAATGGACCCATTATAATTGGTGCGATTACCGTGAATGGTGAATAATTTGAAGCAGCTTAGGCAGTTTATGTTCATTGTTACTGGGAAATTAAATTTTATAGGAAAGTTTCCACACTCTCCAGTAAAGCAAGCATGGAAGGCTGACATCTGTAAGTCCAGAAGTGGGTCCCATAAAAAACACTATTTTCAGATTTTAAAAAAAATATTGAATGCCTTGGCAAATATGCTTTTGTTTACATAGGGTAAAAAATTAAAGGAGATATGTTTTCTTCAGTGCTGCATCTGGGATATTGAGGCCCAGTGAGACACTTGACTTGAATTAGAGGAAATTGCAAATGGTGATTTCTCCCCTAGCATTTGATCTTCTTTGATTTGTAAAGTAAGAAGGTAACAGGGGTTCTCCGGGCCACCACAAATTCACAACCCTTTGGAGGCCCTTGCCTGCTCCTTCCACAAGGGGTAACTCCTATCAATGCACATGGAACAGAACATAGCTTGGTGACAATAGCTGTGAGAATCTCGGTGATTACTCTTATGCGTTTCTATTGTCCAGAAATTATTTCATTCATTAGTATTTTACATGCAGAAGTTCCAGATTTAAAGCTGACTGTGTAAGGGATGGAGAACCTTTGGAAGACAGCTTACTATGGTGTTTATCATACCAGAGGGGTCTGCCATGCTCCCATGCCCAGCGTCATCCATCCACGATGGGAGCCTCCTGGTGGGATTGCTCCTGGCTATTAATGGGGAACGCTTCCGTTTTCGGTCATGGAAGCGTCTCTAATTGTTTTTAAAGGGGGGCTTTTAATAAGTTAAATCATTATCAAAAAGCCCCTTTTTAAACAATTAAAAGAACGCTTCCATGAGAAAGGAAGATTCCTTTATAGCACCAGGAGCAATCCCACCAGGAGGCTCCGTGCTGTTTGGTGACTTGGGGAAGAAGCAGGGCGGGACCCTTCAAAACTCCTATAACTGGTTCATGAAGTCCCTGGAGCCTCATTAAAGTTCCTTCTCCCTATATCTCAGTCCCCTCCCAAAAGAAGGGGGCTAGAACAAGAGGGCAGAGGATTTTGAGTTATGCTTCTATGGAGTTTATCACACGGGAGGGCTCCTCATGCTCCTGTCACCAAATGTCACCAAACTGTGACAGGAACCTCCTGGGGGGATCATGCCTGGCACTAAAAGGGAACACTTCGTTTTCATCAGGAAGCTTCTCCTAATGTTAGGAAAAGGGCCTTTTTTAAATAACGATTTGATCAGTTATTTGATCTAACAATTACGAGAACGCTTCCAGATGAAAAAACGGAAGCGTGCGCCATGAGTGATCCCACCAGGAGGCTCTCATCACAGTGGGTGATGTTTGGGACAGGACGGGACGGGAGCTCTTGCGTGTGATAAATTCCTATGCTGTACTCATCAGTTTTTTTCCCCATCTTCTTCCAGAGGAGAGAATGATAAAATTACCACGTGCCTTCCCCATTAGGACAACAAGGAGTGGATGAAGCCAGCACATGACTCAACCCAGAAATTACTTCTTCACTAATTTTGTTATCAAAAACATGAGTAATCTTTCCATATTATTTTCAGTTTGGGACTTACTCTGGAGAAAATTCACTTTTTTGCACAGACAAGAAATTTTCTTTGCAGAAAATGCTATAGCTGGGGAGTTACTGGTAAAATTTGAATGTAGTTTTGTGTGAGAGAACAAGAGCACGCACATCACATGAAACACAAGTTTTCTGTGCAAAAAACTAGGTATGAAATTGCACAGAATAAGTCCTGAATTGCAATGATTTCCATAATCTTGGATTCTCCTTGTCAGGTTCCCCTGAGACTTGAGAAACACATTTTTCAATCTTTTTAAAAATATCTCCATCACTATTCATTCAGGACCCAGTGTTTCATCCAGGTCCAACTCAGTCTTTCATCTGCTACACAATGGGTATGGCCAGTAGGCATCTCATCATGCACCCAAAGGAGCACCTTTCTCTCTTTGCAGAATCAGTGCTGTCCCTCGACCTGTATGTTTTTAAGTTGAAGAAGCTTCAAAATGTGATCCTCCATTTCACACCACTTGGGAATCTTGATTCTACCTGAAGCATGGTGTTTCAGTACTTTGAATGAACAGATGTGTATACTGGAGAGGGGGGGAGAAGGCACCAGGTCATTTTTTAACATCCATAAGTATTGCTGGGAAATGGTTTGTGTGAAAATTTGGAGCCATTGCCAGTATGCTTCCCAGGCCTGCCCTCAAATTCTGAATTCAAAAAACAAATTCAAAACAAAGACCAATTTTTTTTTTCCATCTGAAAATAGCTCAGGGGTATAATTTAGCTTTTGCCAAAAACCAAAAAATATGGGGGGGGGGTGTCCAAAAAGTGTCCGAAAGTGACCTAGTGTCTGCAAGATATTCTTTTTGGCCACTGGTCATGCCAGTGTGGCTCACCAAGGGTTAAGAAGAGGCAAAAAATAGCTGTGCAACTTTCAGTAATACTTCCCCCTCCATTAGAGACAATCTCTGGTGGCTACCTTGCTAGCCATTTAATGCTAATGCACTACGTCTGCAAGATTATAAGTAGTTGAGCAGCATACAGTGCAAGCTGCAAATTTATACAGGATTTCAACTTCCTTTACAAAAAGAAGCATCAGCATATTTAACACTCTGGTGGAAAAGATCTCTAAGTGTGTGGTGTTGTTGATGATGATGTGCATTTATATATTTTAACCATGGCCTCATTGTGAAAAATATATATGGAAAGCTGTCCTAATTATTAACTATTATCTTAAGAAGAATCAGAGAGATATAAGGCAACAAAGGCATGGAGAAAGAGGAGGATAACATTCAAATTTAGAATATTAATGGTTATTTTCTCTCCCAGTCCTGTCTGCACAGGGGGGGGTAAAAGAAGTATGCCGATAGATCCCAATTTTGCCTGTGAAAAAAAGAAAATCTCATCAAGGCAACCCATTCTTTTCTTTACAAGGCCAGGAGAGCACAATTATGGGTTTCTTTACCCCCCACGTAATGCATTGGGGAGATTATCACAACTCTATTCAGAGTTTAGGGTGCCCTCCTTGTTCCTCCCTCCCCACCTCCACTGCCAACCTGTTCAAATCCACTTTCGCCTCCTAAGAGCTTCCCTGCTCAGTCCAGCCAGCATGTACTAAAATTGCGGCTGAAACGGCTTTATAGAAGATGTGCTCTGTTTCATTCTCAATGAGGCTGATGGCTTTTGAGAGGCTCAGAATATCCTTTGATTACTGTATAAAGTAGAATGGGGGATACGATAGGAAGGGAGGGAAAGAGGGAGACCAGGAGGGGAGGCAGCGGGTGAAACATGTTCATCAAATCTCTTTGTGCTTTCCACTCCCACACACTCCCCTGCGTGCTGAACACCTCTTCGCATCACACAGCAGAGCCATTTACCTTAGATTTTCTCCTAAAAAAACTGTTTCTCACTTATAAGTTCAGAGTTCCAGCCTAGTCTGCTAGCATAGTCTAGTAGCATAATTGGGCTTGGCTTCTTCCTTCATTTAGAAACTCCTAGTCAAATTTTAAAATAAGGAGAATTGCAATTTGCAGACCTTGAGAAACTGCAAGAGCCCAAGACACTGCAAAATAGAGGACATTAAAGAAAATGCAGGGCCTTACAAAATAAAAGCTAAAAACAGTAATATAAATATAAATTCATGTTTCCTAGTCATGCTCAAAGTGGAGGACATTTTGGAATTCCCCTGGACAGTAGGTTGAAATGTAGCACGCATCCTGGGAAAAGGAGGATGTCTGGTCACCCTGCCCCATGTAACCACAAAATCACAAGGATTTGCAGGGATGTCGTCTCCCAAAATGCATGGGATAAAGAACAGCATAGACATGATTAATGGTCCCTCACCATGAAAGAAAAGAAGAAGGCCTTCTCATGGTGGCTCCCAGGTTTTGGAACTCCACCCTAGAAGCTAAGATGGATACTCTTGCTGCCTCCCACCAGCAAGTAAAACCTTTGTTCCTAATGAACGTTAGAAATTGATTGTGAGGGGTGCTTTCATGGTGTTCTGTTTTTTGATTTTAACGGATCTTAATGTTTTTTAATGGACTCATTTAATTGGCCTTAATTTCATGGATAATATAATTTCATTTTAATAATACCTTTTGGTGGTTTTTTTAAAATAAATTTTGTAAGTGTTTTAACAATCATTGTTGTAAGCCACTTTGATATCCAGCACAAGGGAAAAGACAGAATGTAAAGAAATAGTAATAGTAACAGTGATAATAGGAACAGGAAGGGCAAAAAGATGGGAAGGGCTAAGAGAAAATGATTCTATTATCTATTAGATTGACTGCTCTCATAAGCCCAGCCAACTAGATATTCATCCATATAGATAATGAACAGTGGCTTGGATAATGAAGAAAAGAAAAAGGGTCCTTCCATCCCAAGAACATAGGCCTGTTACAGACTGCCAAAATAAAGCTGCTTCGAGTCTCGTTGGAGGTATGGTATTTAAATGATGCATGGGTCCTAAGAGTCCGGACTCGGTCGCGCCAAAGCCACACTTCCATTCCTAAGCACCGGAGTGCAGCTTTTGGTGCAGCTTCCGGATTCTTAGGATGCATGCATCATTAAACAGCATACCTCCAAAGAGACCCGAACAGCTTTTATTTTGGCCAGTCTGTAACAGGCCATAATGATCAATTAGAAGCATCAGACCCTTTCCAGCATTTCATACCTGAAACTTGCATATGGGTTCCTTCAAACACCACCCTCTTCTAATGCAATGTTTGTGGTCTTCCCTTCTGCTCCTACACAGCACTGATTACTTTATTTCATCTTTCTGTACTCTGCAACACCTATCCCTGCACTGGCACTCCAAAAGGATTTCTTACGTAATCGTTGTTGTTGTTGTTGTTGTTTTAAATCTTTTAGTTTTAATGGATTCTTTCTCAGAGCTATAAAGAATATTCACAAGGTACTCATCCATCAAGTCACCAGTCAACCACTGCAAGATGTTCCCGCCCCCCAGGACTTTTTGCTCACACCACATACATACAAAATTGGGGGGTGGGGGAATAAAGGTTTCTGCACATTTGGGAGTGGTGTACAAAGCTATTTCTGTGCAAGAACTTTGGGTTCTTGGTACACAGAACTGTTTTATTGCATTTTTAACAACAACAAAAGTCCTGGAATGGAGAAAAAAACATTTAAAAATGCACAAACACTGTAACATTATAATCTGACTGAGTAGACAGGAGACTTTTGTAATCTTTTTGTGTGTGTGCATGAGAATTAAGTATGCAAAGATTGAATTGCCACTGCAAGGTTCAATCACACTGTTTTGCTGGTTGGTGAAGAGTTACTTATGAGACCTAATATGATCAAAATTAAGTGTAGGCCTGTACACATAACATGCATGTACACACAGACATGTGTGTACGACACAGGGACACACACACAAACACACAACAACAGAAGCAGTAGCAGCAACCATGCTACAAAACCCACAATAGCATCACATATTCCAGTGGGATTCTGGATGGTGACACACTGACTAAGACAGGCAAATGAACTATGGTCAGGCCATAGAGGTGGAACACTGCCGCATCCAATGATCCCATTTTTTCCTGCTTTAAAAATCCCCACAACAGACAGAGATAAAATACATTTATTATATTTATATATTTATCTCCCAAAAGACCTAGGACAGAATGCTTGCTTTTTCTAACCCCCCCCTCCAAAATAAAAACACTCTACCTCAGGTTATGCGACACAGTGACTGGGGAGGTGCAAATGATCAAAAGAGACAATTACCCACAGGTGGTTGGACAAGTCTAATGAACATAAGATTTCTTCTAAGTCTACTCTTGGCCGTACCTTCCTGATTCTGCCAAAATGTTATACTACCAATACAGTGGTACCTCGGGATACGAATACCCAGGTTACGAATTTCGGGATACGAAAAAAATTCCATAGGGAATTGTTTCGGGTTACAAATGTTTTTTCGGTTACGAAAAACTTTGGTGCTTTTTTCGGCTTTTTCGCACGGAATCGCGGCTTTTCCCATTAGCGCCTATGGCAATTCGGTTACGAAGGCTTTTCGGGTTACGAAAGCGGCCGTCTACAAATAATTTCGTAACCCGAGGCACCACTGTACTGCAATAGCAAGTACATTTCTATACCACTTATCATGTACGTAAGCACTCCCTAAGTGGTTTACAATGTAAAGCTAATTGCCTCAACAAGCTGGGTATTCATTTTAGTGACCTCAGAAAGATGCCAGGCTGAGTTGACCCATAGCCCCTGGCTGTTATTGAACTCACAACCTTGTGCTTTATGAGTAAGTGGCTGCAGTACAGGCATTTAACCACTGGCCACCAGGGCTCTTGATATTATGGTGATTAATGTGAACTATTATAACATGCTGCTCTTAGCAAGGACCCCCGTGCCAGAGTATCTTTGAACTCCATTGATGTAAGTGCACCCTACTGTGAGTGAGCTTACTTTGCTGGTTGTAAATAATAATAATAATAATAGAATAACACCATTGATATTGCTTGTTATAGTGTAGGTCTAGCTCAGTGAACAAAGTAGATTGTCCTGATAATATTTAATAGAAAATTTGGTACCAGAAGCAGAACGATTGAAAAGAATTGAAATAGGTCCTAACACACAAAAAGAAAGCACTTCAACATGTTTTGGCAAACTTTTATTAAAAAAACAACACAAACAGGTTCAAATACATAACAAGATCAGATAAGGCTTGTATAAGTGAACAAAAAACACATTGAACTCTCTGAGACCACTGAAAGCTTATTCCAAAATGCATCTGTGGATGACTTTTTTTTCCACCACTTTTATAATCTAGCTTTAATAATGTGCTGTCGCGTGTGTGTGGTGGTGTGGTGTGTGTGTGTGTTTGGGCAGCTCTTAACTGCTTTTAATTCTATTGATATTTCAATTACATTTTTAATTTGTGTGATGTGAGTGAGTGAACTTTTGTAAGTTAAAGTTGCATTCCAGGATTGATGATGATGATGTGAGATGATGAGTGATGATGATGAGTGGAGGATGATAGCCGGGGGTGAGGAAAGCAAGTCTGAAATGGGACTGGTTCTAACCCCTTGCTCTCTTCTCAGATTAATTTTCTTTTTGTATGTGGCAAGAGCAGGATGGGACCCACAGGGTTGTGCAACTGTGACTGTCTCCACAGGTGCCTCCTTCAGTTAGTACCCAGGGAAAGGTGAACTGTGGAACTCTTTGAATCCCCTACTCCAACTTGCTTCGGCTGGTGTGTCCACTAGCCCATTATTTAGCTCATTATTTCTGTCATATGAAGGGCCAAAACATGCAGGCAAGAGTCTTCCCCTTGCTTGTTCATGTATTCTGTTTTGTGTGTCTCTCTTTGAAAAATGTCCCTGGCTCCTTTGAATGTAGATTGAAAAATGCTTCTTGTAGGCTCTCTTAGGCAGTGCTTTTCACTCATGATTCACAGGAAAACAACATGGCTCTTGGGAAGAGGTTGTGTTCTCCTGGGGAGCTTCCTCCAATTTAAATTCAGTTCAGTCAGATCTGCTGTAAATACCAGCCTTTTCCTCTGAAATATTAGCTCTGAGCTGATGGGGAGAGCTCAACATTGTATTTTCTCTCTGCACTGTATCACACGGCCTCTCAGTAGCAGATTACACAGAGATCCCTTGCATAAACCAGCTGTCCTTATTCCATATAGACCTGTTCCCAAACCTCTCAGTTTAGTGCAGCAGCTGTGCAACCTTGCTAGTTGGGAGGAGATGGTGTTTAAATGTTCCCTGATACTGACTGACATGCTTGTTGTTGAGAAAATAGTTTTCTGTGACTTAGAGCTTCAGTTATGGAGCTATGTCAGGAAATGTATAAATATTAACTGGCTATGAGAGAGCTATGGGGGAAATGTACCATACAGTGTCTAATGCCAGTGGTGGCAATGGTAAATCGCTTCAGATCTAATCCAGATTTTACAGAATCAATCCAAAGTGCCAAAAATAGCTCATTTAAACTTTGGACTCAATATGTTCAATGTCTGTAGGTTTGGAAGATCTCCTGAGGTTCAGAGGCTTAGCAGAAAGAATCTTACAGGTTCTGGTGAATCATATGTTCAAATCTATGTTCTGGTGTCTTACAAACAGAGCCAATGAGTAAAGTCTGAAGACAACAGCAAACATTCTGAATCCAGGAAGAAAGAGCCCACTCACTTCATTCACTTGAGGATCCTAAGATGGAGAATAAAACCCTGAAACATCTGGCACAATCCTGAGATTTAGCAACCCTATTGCCCTCACTTCAGTAGACTACTAGCATGGTACAGGTGGAGATGATTCATGGAAGGTTAGGTGCCCATTAAAGATTAGGTAATTTTATTTTGTTTTTATTTTTATTTTATTTATTTTGGTACATTAAAATACCTTATGTAATTGTACATTATACGTGTATTCCATCACTAAAACCTTTTTCGATTTAAAACAATTTTAACAGTTTCTTTCTCTGTACCTTATTTTTTAGTATATTTCCTTTCCCTCTTCCCTCCCCCTTTACCTCCTATCCCCTCTGTAAACAGTTTTATTCACTTGGCTTATTCACGAGCCACATTCTGTAGTATCTTACCATTCCTGGTTTTTACCACCCATCGTATTTTTCCATGGTTTGTGGATTATTATAGGTATGTTCATACCATACCCCTTTCACTTTTCACCATACTACTTGGAGTCACTAGGTTCAATATTATAATATTAACAGTGTTATTATGTTAGATTGCTTTGTCATTCCTTCAATTATCTAGATAATTATAGATAACTGTACCAGTTATCCTAATACATCTTCCAGAGTTCTACTCTGATCATTTACATTATGACCAGCGCTTGAGGCAAAAATCTTTAAGAATTGTCCACTCATCACATCTTTCTTCTATCCATTTCCCTCTTAAATACATCGTAAGCTTGTCCAGTTCTAGCATTTCAAACTTTTTAAAGCCACTCATCTACCGAGGGAATCTCACTAAGCTTCCATTTTTGCACGTAAACCATTCTTGCTGCTGTTATTAAATACAGAATAATTTTAGGTGTTTCCTTTCTTCCTTGTCTTCAACCATATTTAAAAGGAAAGTTTCAGGCGCAAATCTATTTGTTTTTTTAAGCAAGTTCTGCAGTGTCGTACAAATAACTTAACCAGGGCAACATATCTAGCATTCTACGTATAAATCTTACGTATCAGAACCTTTTCATAACTCATACACTCATGTGCTTGCAAAGAAGCCCTGACTAGACCAGCTGCCCCAGGGCTGTTCTAAGGCCAACTATATCCAGCATTCAACTTGAATCTTCAATTTAGCCTTTGATTACAAGGTCCATCTATATCATCACAGTATAACATAACTTTAACCAAATAAACCCAAACATGATTCTGGAACCCTAAAACATGGCAAAAACATGACAAGAAGATATCCCAGATTTATTCCTGACACACACACATATCTCAGAGCACTTCCATTTGGAACATGTATTGTTTTGAAGGAGATAATATTGTGCATATGTAGGATTTTGTGTTAATTAATACATTTCTGTGTTACAAACAATTACAAATCTCTTCTCTTTAAACATGTATATATGAGTGATTACAAAAGGTGGCTCCCTAATATAATCTGAAATACATGTATTGTGTTAGGTCAATGCTTGACCAACATAATGTGTGCCCATGTAGAAGTAAGGGAGAAATTGCAAAAGTCAACAGATTCAGAAGAATTCCAAACTACAATTCCTGATTTGCTTAATTAAAGAATGCAATAAAACTATGTTATCTTTAGTCCCCCACATGTGAGATGGTTTATCATATTTATCATATTTTTATACTTTATTCAAGAGTAAAGGGTGGAATACGTTCCCCCCCCCCCTTGTACAGTACTAATAAAACCCCTTTGAGATCCATTAGACTGTGTTATTTACCCAATGAGCTTTGTGACTGATTGGGGGATTTCAACGCAACATTCCCTGATGGCTAATATGACATCTTTGAAGATTCTTTGGCAATTAAGCCTTCAAAAGCCTTGTCCCATAAAAGGACACTTCTCTTGCTCTGTATGTGGCATCCTTTGGGGGGGGGGACACATAGCACAAAGCAAGCAGGCCTTAGTTAGACCCAACGCAGGCACTGTGCATACAGATTGTAAAACACAGATAGGAGAGTCACAAATTACAACAGCAGTGATCTTAGATCTTTGCTCCTTTCTGTAGTGCATGTCCTCACATGGTCCCATTGAAACAGTCAGACTTATTAACCTTTTCTCAGAAGAAGACAGGCCTCTTGCCTAGTTTGAAATTAGCAGGCAATCAGATCTAATTCCTAGTGGAAACTGACACCAGTTATTCTGAAATACTTTTCAGATGTCACTGTGCTTCCCCTGACAGCTTCATAGTAGCTGAATAGGAAATGTTTGTGCAGAGTCACAAAGCTTGGTAGAATGAGGTTTACAGCAGGACTGAATATGAGCTGTGAACATGTGTGTCCCAGCAACTCCCACTGAATCTTTATATTATAAGTACCAGAGAGACAGATTGTGTTTCCAGCTGCCTCAGAAGTGAGAAGTATAACTTTGAAGAGGGATTGTTTACCCCATCAGCACAGGGAGGATTTGTAACCATGGAAGAAGGGAAGCAGCATGAGAAATGTGCTTGGAATGATAATGCAGCAATGGTAAAATGGGAGGAGCGGTACAAAGAAAACAATCCATGTGACTGGTTTAAAGACAGACAGTATTATCGCAATCTAGCTGTGACAATGGGTTCTTTAGCATCATTGCTTCACTCTTAGGCTTTTCCTTGGCTACTTCAAGAATAATCGCCGTTTTCTTAAAAAACACAAAATGTGAATCTCTTTTTTATTTTTGGATCTGCCTGGTGAATATTTATTCTGTCAGGGCTTCTCAGAAAAGGTGCTCTGTGATGAAAGTTACATTCTTGAGTGTAACTGATGTGTGAAGTGTGGGCATCCTGCTAGACACAATGGCTGGGATCCTTTTGGTGGTTTACTTTTGTGTTTAGTTCCACTGCGAAAGCAGTTGAATATCTCTGCCTGATGTTGGAAAGATGTGCAAGTAGAGTTCTACACATGTTGCCATGATGCATGTAGATGCCCAATTCTGGTGATTCTGTATCTTGCTGCCCCTGCTGAAATCGACAGTAGTGCTCTTTTGGTTGCATAGTGGCCCATTTGGTGGCACAACATTGCTATTCAACACAAGGTTCACATAGCAGAACCAATGACAACTGTGCATGTTGAGATTTACGATATGCAACCCTGGTGTAAGATCTTGGTTAAAGTTTGTAGAGTTTATGATAGGGTTTTTCTTTGTTTGTTTGCTTTACTCTTCTTTGCTTCTTAAATACAGCACATCAGGCAGGGAAACAATCAAGCAGCCATTTGCACACATAGCCAGCTTTACCAAAAACCTTGCTTCATCCTTTCACATCATGATAGCTATATTTCCTCCAATATATAGAGAAACATGTCACTAAATATAAGTCTCTGGAGATAATGCCGGTGGGATTTCAAAAGGCACCTGGTTGACAGCTGCAAAAACAAGTTTTCATTCTTATCCAACTTGGCTTTTTTAAAGACCTTCTAATAAAAACAGATATTGTATTTGTGCGGTTTTCACTTTGTCTTGTTCAAAAGAGCTGCTAGATTCTTACCTGACACAAAAATTCAAGTCAGATCTGGGGCTCCCTTTTCATACAAAATGCTAAGGAAATAGTGAGGGAAAGCAAGGGTGTTTCAATAAGAATAGCAATATTTCCCAGAAGGCCAAGGATCCTGAGCCACCTGAATGACTGGTAAATGTATAATGCATATGCTAGAAGAGGAACTAGAATCCTCTTCATCAAACAACATCACAAGGGTATCATGTTCAATAAATTACCTTTGAGAAACAGTTGATAGCCTGATTTTCTTCAGAAGGATCTAGGTCAGGATATCCATATACAGATTGAAGGGCTGAACAGATCACCCCAACTACATGCTGCTGCCCTGATCTGGCCTTTCTGCAGTGCAAAAAGGAGCCACAAAAATGGCACCATTTTGTGCCATAGAAAGGGCACCACAGCTTTTCAGTGCTCCTTTCGCGCTGCACCATATGGATGCAGTGCCAGAGGAGCACCGTGATGCCACCCACTGTGCTATGGGGTGCACAGCGTCATGCTGGCATGGGGCGGAGTTGGGGCATGCATTGTGCAGATGTCATGCCCCCAGTTCACCCTAATGCCAGCCTTTATCGCCAGTCTGTCAAGGCTGTGAGTCTCCATTATCCAAAATGAATTTTGGAGGGATTTTTTGGATTTTAGAATATTTTCATAATAAAATCTCTTTAAGATTGGACCCAAGTCTAAACATGAAATTCATTTCTGTTTCATATAACTCTTATACACATAGACTTTATACACAGTATTTTTTAAAATAATTTTGGGTATGAAACAACGTTTGTGAATATTGGGCCATCAGAAAGCATAGATGTCATGATCCTAGCCATCCATGTAGATAATTTTAGAATATTTCAGATTTTGGATTTCCAGACAAGGCAGACTCAATCTGTACCATTTCATGCCAGTCTCCCTCTGTGTGAGCAAGTATGTGTACATATGCACACTTCTGTATTTTCTTCCCTTTCAAAAACATAGAGGTAGTAGTAATTCAACAACCCAAGTTCATTTGACCTGTTGCTTCAATGCAGAGCTCCATTCCATCCAACATTAACATTCAAGCAGTATTTGATAGGATGGTTCTCTCTTTTACAGTTCTGTCAATACATCATTTTGCAGCCAATCAAAAAGGGCAACATGCTAGGCACACTTATCACCAAGAAAGTGAGTATGATGGGGGAATCTGGCTTACCTCTTCAGCACAAAAAGGGATTTTTGAAGCTTCCAAAATTATGGCACTGCACTGTAATTAGAAAGCAATTTAAAGCCATTTAAAAAACAATTAAGTTGCATTTGTATCCCAGCTAATTGGCACTTCAGCTTTTTCTTGGCATCTTGGCATTTTGGAATTGTGACTATGGTACGTCTATCACTTTATGGCCAAACGCCCCCACACTTCCCAAATTTTGCAAAAATAGCTCAACTAACCATACAAATTGAATACATTTTGTATAGTATTTGGATTTCAAGAGGAGAAAGGAACAGCTTTTTTAATGGTATCATATGGTTGCTAGTATTCTGCTAGATCTTGGCTAAATGTCTTGATGTTAAAAGATGTCAATTGTAATTGTGTACAGTTAAAAACAACAACAAAATAGCACACCTGGGACAATGTTACTAGTACCTTCTTCCTCATGTATGAGTTATTCATGTAGGGGTAATTTTATGATGTGGGAATGCATTCATGTAGGGCAAGAGGATTCTGAAAAATCAGGCTGCCAAAAGAAGTAGACCATATTCTTTTCCTGAAAGTTTGAATCAATTCTCATTTTATGAGTACAGGAAATTCATTTATAAATACAGACATTCCTGTAGATCTGAAGGCTGGTCAATGGATATTTGTGTTCCAAGTATGATCTGAATTGTCCATTGAAATGGTGCTAATGCTAATAGCCCTATTGCCTAAATTCAGTTGCCATCCCCCAACTAAATGAAATTCCGTTGATTCAGTAGATCTTCTATAGCTGGGATTAGCATTTGGATGCAGGGCATTGTTTCCAAAGACCATGCAGCTGCTATCTGATTATTTCTTCTGAATTCATTTTTATTAATTTTCAATATGTAACAATAAAGGAACATACTTACAAGATTTACAACCTAAAAATAAAGGGAAAGAACTACTTATAAATATAGAGAAGTAGAAATTAATACATAGAGACATAGATTTGACAAAATATAATACAGAATGGATTGGCTTGATCAGTTCAATGCATCTCTTCAGAGTAACCCATTCTAAAGGATCCATATGAATTTAAGATATAAGTATTGTTTCTCTGTTACTTTTAATATGCAACTAATTCAGTATTTACCATGTTGGGTAGAAGTTGTCTTCTTGTAAATGTAGGCCAGCATTCTGCATCAGTTGCATAGTTAAGTTAGTTCATTAACTATGCTTTACTAAGGACTCTATCGCATGGGCTTAAAACCCTGGTTTACCTTTCCTGTATTCATTACTAATTCAGGAGGCAGCCGGGTCCTATCACACAGAAATTGCCACCATATCGCTACCAGGGTCCATCCCTGATGCAGCCCAGATCCCGTAAGCTGCTTTGCTGGCCATTTTTAGAAGTTGGACACTTCCATTTTTGAAAGGGGGGCAACAAAGTGACTTACAGGACTCAGGCTGCATCTGGGACAGATCTGGGCAGCGATTTGGTGACGATTTATGTGTGATAGAACCCAACTGCCTCCTGAATTAGCACTGAATTCGGGAAAGGTAAGCTGAGGTTTTAACCCATGCAATAGGGTAATAAGTAATGTCTCCTAGCCCAGGACATGGGTGAATGAAGTCTCCAACCTGTTCCCACCAGCAAGCAAGGCTGTAAGAACCTAAAGCTGGATACCTCCTGCAATCTCTCATTGCAGCCTCACTTGCTGGTAAGAGGAGAATGGAGACATCCCAATCAAAAGCATAATGGACCATCATCTCTTGGAGAAGAGCTGGGGGTGGGGGAGAGATCTGTAATTGTGGTGATAGTTACAAACTCTTGAATGTAAATACCAAACAGATATGGATGTGTGAGTCTAGCTTATACATTCTTAACTGCTCAACAGAATACCACCGGGAATCTTTTGTTTCACATACATAGAGTAGGTTTATCTGAAAGAGCCAAATTTTAGCTTGATTATCTGTTTATTCTTTCTGTATAGCTGCTTGAAAGAATATTATGTGCTTAGTTAAATATATTAAAAGCCCTACTGCTACCACCTCCACTAAGGACATGAAAGGTAGGTATTTTTGAATAAGGAGGAGGGAGAAAATACAGTTTGCACAGTCAAGGTTTATCATACAGATTTGACTTATGAATCAAACTGTTTTGAGGTCTGATGGCAAACTATTTCTCACTCATTCATCTTTGTCCATTTAATATCAGGTCCTAACTTGTTTTTCTGATATGGGGAGGGGGGGGCTCCATGTTTAAGCCCACAGAATTGGCATGGTCATATCTAATATAATCCAGTACAGGGGAGAACCCCACATGCAAATAGTAGCAAAAAAATTATCAAAAGAAATAGAAAAGCTGCCATTAATATGCATCCTTTGCAGGAGATGTAGATAGATCTTCATTTGGGAGGCAATTTTCTTGGTAACTTAGGTGTGGAACAAATGGGCCAAATGAAGCAGCTTCTGGACACTTTGGAGGTGTGCCGATTAGATGATGCACACCTTCAAAGTGGTACAGTACCTCAAAGTGGCTGGAAGCAACATCAAGGCCATCTCCAGTCTTTTGGACCAGAGCAAAAAAAGAGCAGAGATAATCTGGCTCCTGAAGTGCTGGGCAGCCTCAGCAAGCATGGCCCACATTGAGAGCAAACCATGTGGTCAGTGATTCGGACCCATTTCTGGCAGGGGAGAACTCAGGCCATTCTTTCCCACCTGTCTGCTCTGGCCCTTAGATTTAAATCCCAAAGCTAAGTAATGTCTACTGTAGAATTATATGGCAGGAAGAAAGAAAGAAAGAAAGAAACTGGAAAAATGAAGACAAACGCATGCCATTTAACCATTGTATGAATGATTTTACTCTCCAAATGTGTTTTATAAAGAAGTATATGTGTCAGCATCTACTTTATAATGCTAGTTCTGAAAGATTCACCATATTTCTGTAGATCAATATAGATAGATATGAGTCCCATTTGGGAGAAAAAAAATAGGATATAAATCAAATAAATAAATATATAAATGTAAATACATTTAGAGAAAAAGTAGGAGGGATGAAAATTGTCTTCTTATTTCAATTATCTAAATAAAAGTACTGGAGAAAAGTATAAGAAGAGCAAAATTGTAAACCAATAGAACCATATCCTTCTCCGTTACTGCTCCCCTTCCACATTAGTTTTCAACTAGTATTGGAAAATTTCTATTTTTCTTGGGAGCATACTAGCTAGACTGGGAAAAATTCATGGATCTGTGATAACAGTGCTTACAAGTCTTCACTCTTTGTTCTGTCTTCATTGCTGGGCAATGCATCTTTTTCCTTCTTTTTCTAGAACTGGTGGGTAAGAGTAGGTGCTTCCCATTTGATTTCTTATTTTGGGGCCAAGGCTGACTTTCTGCATGTTCATCACTCTCTTGTGAAAAATCGAAAGCAAACCCCATACATCTTTCAGACTCACCTTAATCATGGTACAGCCAAATTCCTCAGTCTTTGCACTCTAACAAAACTGCAAGTGAGAGTTTTGACTGAGCAGAAAGGGCTGGATTTGGCTTGTGTTTGAATAAATCTCACTGATTTGTGCATGCTATTTCTTCATTAATTCACAAAGCTCATGCAACTTATTTCCATCCATGTGACCTCTTACTATAGCCATCATTCCATTTTTCTTTCCTATCAGAGTGAAATTGGACACAGCCCTCCTCCTGCCTACACCCCTATGTCAGGAGTAAGTATTTCACAGCCAACTTTCATCATTTAGGAATTTATTTCTCATTTTAAAACATATTCTTTCCTTTTCTCTTTTCTCCATAAATTCTACTGTGCCTTGTATCCCTTCTCACTCCTCCAGTTCTAGAACCAGCACTGATTATGTTGTGTGTAGTAAGCCTAGCCAAATTGAATTTCTCACTCTCTCTAATTCTAGTGGAAGTTGCAATTCCACAAGCTCAAACACTGCCAGAGCTAAACATCTATTTCAGAATAGCTGTCTATTTTCTTTTATTGGTCAGTATTGCTAATTTATTGTTCAGTTACATTCTCTGGTTTTTGGATAACTGGAAATGATTACAATTTAATGATAAGGGAGCACTGCATGGTTTGGAAAGTCACTCTTAAGCTTAAAGGCATCTTGTTGGAAATCTAGCCCTGAAAGATTTCAAGTGTTGCCCTGGGTCTTGCATTGCATTGTGTGTTTGTGTGTGTGTCTACCCATCTGCCCAACCACAATCTAATCAATTATTAAGTACTGGAGTGACTTGAGAATGTTCCCAGTGTCTTTAAATTTAAATCTGGGAAGCAATTGTGAGGTTGAAGATCTTCAACAAAAAGTAAATGAAATGGCAGATAAAGATGCCATCTGATTTAAAATCTGCCATATAAAAAAAGGTTCATTTTGGGTACAAAGGAAAAGATATGAACTTGTCGGAGAAAGCCTCCCTTTCTCTTTCCCACGTGGAGCTGGAACATGAATATATGCACTCCTTCTTTGTGCAACCTGCATACCTGCCCTGTTTCCCAGGATATCCATCCATACGTGTTACATTTGAACAGACTGCATTGCATAGTCCTAGAACAGGCAAACAGTTCACAGATTGTATATTGACCCTGCTGTTTAGGGCTATACTTTTTAGATTTTATATTGGTAGCCAGTTACCTCAGAGGTGGAGAGAGAATAGTTCTGCTCAGGGAGAGCAGAGTTTGCATGTGATCAACTATTATGTCTAGGCTGGCTTGGGAGCAGCAACCGTTGCAATGAGGCAGCTCCTCATGGCCTAGCATGAAGTCCATGCTACCTCTTCAGCTGATAGGATTACCTCTGATTATGGTTCCCTTGCCACAGCACTCCCCCCTCCCCTCTCTCTTTTCTCTTGGCAGGAGGTCTTATTTTTCTTCCTATGTCTAGTGACTCTTTATAGGTAGAGGAGAAGTAAAAAACAGAAAAGATCTGATTCCTGTCACTCATGGCATGGTGTGGGGCAACGCAGTCCTGAAGCAGGTCTTTCTTAGATGGGCCCTAGAATGGAGAGGGGAGTGGCATTTAAGCCTTCCTAACACTAGGCAGGGGTACTGAATCCCCCCTGAAAAAAGGCAATATTGGAGCCCCATATCCTCAGTACACACACACCCCTCTCTCTTGCACACACACACACCTTCACACACAAACACACTTTCACATTCAAAAGAATTGGCTGCAGGCATATGCAGAAATCAAGTTTCAAAACAAGAATGAACATTTATTTAATTCCAGCATATTTATGTAAACCCAAATGATATGGAAAATCCACTCACATTTTTTTTTAAAAAAGTCTAGTTTAAATTTACCTATCAAAAATATTGACGACCTACCTGTGTAGGCTCATCCCACCTACACAAGAACAAATGGAAATACTGCAAAGAGAACTGATTGCTCTCTTCTAGATTATGAAACTGACTGGGGGAATGTGGAAAAAATCTTCCGTCAGCTATACACTTTAGTTAACAAGGCTAAATACTATACTATAGACAAGATTTTGTCATTAGTTCTAGTCAAGCAAGCTTTTCTTAAAGTAAATTTTTAAAGCAAACACAAACAAACAAAAATCCACCCAAATGAAACATCAAAAATGTAAGGTGGTAATATGAACCTGTTTTACAGAGCAATCCAATGTGGGTTCAGAGAGGAACAGAGTGGCAGATGCGCCACAGCAACCCAAGGCCTTCTTCATTGCATCTGCCAAGGCAGAAGCCAAGGAAGCATTGGCATTCCAATGCCCTTTTGTGCTTTGCTAATTGTCCAGTCTGTTACAACTATGATCCCCAAGATCCAAATCCACCAGTACCCTATATTCAAAATGGCCCATTCTAGGGGGTCTTTGCAAGCTACCACAAGTGAAAATGAACCCCCATTGGTAGAGTTCCTCTGGCAGAAATTAGCAGTGGGGCATATAAGTCCAGTCCTAACCCTCCTGACCCCCACCTCCCCAGGAGCTAGTTAATTTTTGCAGTCTAAGTTGCCTTGGGTGAATGCTGAGGTGAATTTGATCTGTAGAACCATCTGATGAATAATTCTACAATTCTAAATGAATTTTGGTAGGGATGGCAGCTCCAAACACTCCTGTATCACTCCAGAAACCACCTGGCCCACTGACAGAAAAATGATCATATGCAGAAAGTGATATATTAATTCAGATACTAACAAGTATTTATTCTTGAAATGAGCTGATAACATTTTGAGATCGTAGTATTTTGTGGGTTTTTCAGGCTACGAGGCTGGGTTCTAGAAGAGTCTTTTCCTGATGTTTTGCCAGCAGCTGTGGTTGGCATCTTCAGAGAATGTTGGCATGGAATTTTGAGATCATTTTAAAAGGAATTAAAGCACAGAATATCTTGAAAAATTCTATTTTGGCTTCAGTTTCTGAAATTTTCATTATATTAATGGGTTCCGTCCATTATATTTTTTTATTTTCTTTTGGAGATGATGTGCATAGTAATACTGGAATCCTAAGAAAACATGTCTTACATTTCAGACAGGTTAAAAGTTGAAGTTTCTTGACAAGAACATTTAAATCTTTTAAACATTCCAAATGACTGAAATTATGATAATTACTGTTTCTACTCCAATTGGAACTGAGGAAAGCATCAATAAAACAGTCAGGGCAAATGATGTTGGGGGCCGTTCTGAATCAGTTCCTCTGAACAATACGCTAAGGACAAAGGCCAGCCTAGAAAAGACATGCCATGCTGAACACAAAAATAAGCACAAAGGCTGAAATCCAATTGTATGTCCCAGCTAGAGTAGACACATCAAATTAAGTGTCAAATTGCCTTTCAACTTGTCTTCCAGTTGATTCATTGTGTCTGTTTGAGCTGTCAATAGAACAGCTCCAACGTATTTTTTAAAAATGTTACCATTATCTTACATGGACTTCTGTGTTTCTTCTAGAACCAGTTTATCTACAGAGATGGCAGCTTGGCTGCAGAACAAGGAGTTCCTTTGCCATACCGGGCTGCCATACCAAGCATAGCACCAGAACCTCCTATCATGCAAGGTGCTGCAGAAATCTGTGATGATACTTGTTGCAATGGCACTTTACGGAAACAAGTGGCTAGTCTTTCACAGGAAGACAGCATCACTCAGAGGTACAGTGCTGACCCGACTATCTTCATATCAGAGCGAGGGCCAAGAAATGAGTTGGATGAAGATGGCTACATGACTCCAATGCCAGAAAAGGCAAAAACAGGTATATGCCCAACATGTAATAACAATAACAGGTTTTTTGATTGGAAACAACAGCTGGATTTCATCTCCATCTAATTCTTTCATTAGATGGTCTTCTGGTTGCCGAGAACGGCTACCATCTAGAAGCCATTACCATTCACTTGCTTGTTTTCCATCCTTATTTTAAGGAACTTGTGTACTTGGAGATTTTTCTCTTTTTTTATCATTACAGCAGTCCTGAAAGGGCTGCAAGGTAAGTGTAAGGAAAACATCAGATGTTATTTATTATTATTATTATTATTATTATTATTATTATTATTATTATTATTATTAATTATTATTCAGTCTGTGAAAGCTTATGCTACTAACTTCCTTCTTTCAATTAGTCTAAAAGGTGCCACAAGATATTTCTTCTTCTTCCTCTTCTTTCTTCATATTATTTTATTCATTTGTATCCTACCTTTCTCCCAGTAATGGGACTCAAAGAGACCATCACCATTTTAAAACAGTACTGATAAAAACACAAATGTTTTATCAATACTGATGAAAATACTGATAAAAACACAAATGTAAGTATGCCAAGCAAGGGAGTGAAGAAAGATGTTTCTAGTCCTCTCCTGCTAGTGAGCGGCCATGTCGCAAAGTGGTGAAAGGGGGCTAAAGATTTCATCCTTCAGCCTTCAACTTGCCAGTGCTGCAGAGTTTCAGTTGCTGTAGCTGTCTGACTTTTAAGATGGGGTTTGGTTTTGACCATAAATATTTAATAGGATGCTAGCCAGAGATTTCAGTAATCATCATGTCTAAAATTAATTCTTTTGGCATGTTGTGTTACGTAAGAATGCTTTTGCTTCCTTGCTGAACACTTGAATGTCTTCTCCAATTTGATATTTTCAGCTTTGTGACCAATGGCTGTTCCCTCCTACTCACATTATCCTACACTCCAAATGATCACATTGATTGTGAGGAGAGAGAAATGCTCTTCTCTGAGATAGCTGTCTTCCTCTTCCCTAACTCCCCACTAGAAGAGAGAAAGCAATGTTGGTGGTGATTGCTGAATGATAGGGGAGTCTTTACCTATGTGTATTCAAATACTGTATACAAGTATAAACACACACAAACCAGCAACCGCTAGGCCTCAGCAGACAGGTTAATATCTTTCTTTCCCTGCATGTGTATGTAATGGAGAAAAAGAGTGCCGATGGGAGTGTGCCGATGAGTACACACACACACATGAATATGTGAGGCTCCCAGTCATCCAGCCAAAGTGGTTGTGGCCCTTCTGCTGTTCTGCGTGCTTAGTTTAAAACAACATTTTGATATCTGAAAATGATATTAAGTGTGTTCTCTTTTTAGCATTAGTTACAAAATTGTTCTTATTCCTTATTTTTTTTCTTTTAAATTCCACTAATGGCATCTTTACAATCTGCCAGACAATGTGAAGATTATGATGATTATGATTGTGATTGTTGTCGTTTCCTGGAGGGTGAATGAGCAATGTAGAGAGGATATCTTTAGCACTACTCAGACATTTCAGTACATTTTAGCTAGTTCTGAAATAAAGTGGATGCATTGGATTTGGATTTGTTGGACATAAAGGTCAAATTGAACATCCTAGCGGTACCACCTCAGAATTCAGATTTCTCTACCTGCAAAAGGAATTCATAGGCAGGCAATGAAACTACAGTAGTCTCCTCGGGTTATACATAAAGCTGAGTAAACTATTTTCCCCAGAAGACATCATCCTGTAAATTGTAGAATAAAGATAAAGATGAAGTAAACTTTAGTCTTTTGTTTCAGACGTACATGTTCTGTGATACAGCCAGATAGTTTTGCAAGTTTCAGAATTGTGCATAACTCCAATTGTTCCAACCAGTAAAAAAAATATGTTTCCTGAGGCAAGCTCACAAACGTTTTTTGTAGACCCAGTTAATTCAGGCATGTTCACTGATTCTGGATTCACCTATTGCTGTCAAGCAGCTGTTGTTTCTCCTGTAATGAGCTGGCATTTGTCAGCTTAAAATCATTATTATTTATAATTTTGTATTGTGAATATATATATATATATATAAATATATATATATATATATCTTTATATATATATATATATAGATATATATAATATTTTATTGCTATAAGACTTTCTAAACCACCCTCCATCCTTACATTTACTGGGACACTGGACAAAATGTATAGCAACCCATGCAAATATAAAATCAGCGCCAGCATGGGAATACAGGATTCAAATGGCTGCTCAGCTCAACCCACTGGGTGGCCTTGGACAAGCCAAACTCTCTCACTCTTTCAGGAGGACAATGGCAAAGCTCCTCTAAATACATCTTGCGAAAGAAAGAAAGAAAGAAGCCCATAGGACAGGATGATGATGATGATGATGATGATGATGATGATGATGATATGATTTATTTATATTTACCACCTCTCTCTACAGATCAAGGCTGGATTACAACATTGTAAAATATAAAGTCATAATAAAACTTTACAATAACCCCAAACTCTCCCCCCATTAAAAATAATGGAAATTCAACAGTTAAAATGGAATGGAGTGGACCATTAAAGGTGGATGGGCCTATCTTTCTTTGGGAGGTCAGTCTGGGAAGGATCGCTGGAAGAGATCCGTCTTGACAACCTTCTTGAAGGTGTCTAAGGCGGTAATAAGACGGATCTCCTCTGGCAGGTCATTCCACAATTTCGGGTCATCCTAAGTCAGAGTCAGCTTGAAGGCATATAATACAACAATTGCCTTTTTGCCCTAGCTGATGCTCTGAGAGTAACTTCACATACAAAATAATATAGTAATACAATTGGGAAATTATCAGAGCCTGAACTGCTAGGCTCAGACTGTCCCTTGACAAGCATCGACATAGCTAGTTAGCCAAATGGCACTCTGAACCACTAAGGCCACCTGGGCTTCAAGTGATAAAGCTGAAGGAAGGAGTTGCTATCAAGCTACAAAATTATCTCCCATGGTAATACAGCCTTATCTTGAATAAGTTCCACACCCAGTTCCCACACACCTTCAGTCTTATCAGCAGGAATCTTGTTGGGCAGATAGGGTTATGCAACCTAGATTTATGCACTTTTGACTGTCAGAAATTTATGATCCCTGTGTACTTGCACAGTACATAGTGATCATACAGTATAGGGGCTATGAAAGTTTCCTCATCCTCATGTGGCAGTCCTATGTGAATGATCTCTGGCATGAGGGGGAATTGTCACAGAGTCCTTGCTTCTGCCTGTTACATCAGAGATTGATTACAGTAAGGGGTGAGAATGTCAGTTAGCTGCTTCCCAACTGACAGGGGAGCAAACTGACACCAAGTGGCAAAGATTGTGGGAATCAGGATGGAATCCAGTGCAAAGCACCATAGCTATGGTGCTTATTCATTCATAACTTCCCAACAGGATTCCAACCATCTTCAATAAAGTTGAATAAGGGTTTGTCCAATCCACTACTAAGTTCACACATGAGGTCAACAATAGATGGTGTTAAATAGTGATCTATATATGATGCCTACTCTGTTTATCTAACAATTGGCAATTGTATATTTATGTACTCTGTAGAATGAGCCTCATTCAAATCAGTGGGATGGAACCTAGTTCTGAGCAGAGATGTATACAGTTGCTCTATAATCCCAGACCAGCCCTCTAGTGTTCTTTGAACAGGACCAAGATTATTTTTTATTTTCCTGCAGCCAGCTGGGGATCTTTTTCAATTCATTAAAAACAAAACAAAATAAAACATGACGACATAAAAATATAAAGGCAATTATTATAAATCAGCTCCTATTCACAAGTGATCTATTGGTACAGTAGCTGATTTTCTCTAACTCAAATGCCTTTTATACTTTCTAGATCATCTACATCCAGTAGAGGAGAATCCATTTGTATCTCGGCGGAAGAATGGCGACCTGCAAGCCCTTGACAACCCAGAATATCACAACAACAGCCAAAACGGGCCACCCAAAGCAGAGGATGAATATGTGAATGAGCCATGGTACCTCAACACCTTTGCCAGCACCTTTGAGAATTCTGAGTACCTGAAGAAAAATGGGCTTCCATTGCCTGAGAAGCCCAAGAAGGCATTTGACAACCCAGGTTACTGGAATCACAGCCTGCCTCCAAGAAGTACCCTACAGCATCCGGACTACCTGCAGGAATATGGCACAAAATATTTTTACAAACAGAATGGAAGGATCCAGCCCACTGTGGCAGAGAATCCTGAATACCTCTCAGAGTTCTCCCTGAAGCCTGGCACTATGCTGCCTCCTCCACCCTACAGACACCGAAACACAGTGGTGTAAACTCAGAAGTCTTCAAGAAAGGAGGAATCCATACCAGCACACTCTTTTCTCTCTCCCTCCCTCTCGCTTTTTCCTCCCTCCCTCTCTTAATTTCTCTTCTCCTTTTCTTGACAGTCCCCCCATCCCAGCCCCAGTTTGATGTCTACAAATGGAAGGATATATTTAAGTCATTTGTTCCAGGAAGCTGGAAAGAGAGAAGCACAGAGAATGAATGAAGGGAAAAGTCAGGCATTTCTCACTTTCCATGTAGCTGGAGGAGCAGGAGGTCAGACAAGCCAATGAATGCTAGTACAAGCCAGTGGCAGTGTTGCCTGCTGTCAAGCCAGTTCTCCATGTAGTGATTCAGTTTGGATGCTGCAGGGAAAGTCACACAGTGTCAATTTCTATCAGCAGGAAATGCTGACAGCTGCTATAGTATTCCGGGAGAAGGCAATGCCATTTTGGAGGGGGGGGGGCGAGGTTAAAAAAGGACAATTTTTATATCATCAGTGATGACATAAAACTGAGATTCAGAATCCAATTTGTTTCTTTAACACTTTTTATTCTGCCTCCTAAACACAATGCCTAACCAAGCTTGATATACCCATCTGCTTCACCGTGGCCATCTAAGGAGTCATATCAAAAGATCCTAAGACTCTTGTCTTCTGCCAGTTCTCTTTTTCCATCATTTTGGTATGTTGGGGTCTCTTTCCTAATTGCAGAGATCTCATTATGCCATGCGTCTGTGCATGGCACCATACATTTTCTACAGAACAAACATTTCAAGAGCAAAAATTATTTCAGGATTCAAAAACAAAAATACAAGGAAATCAGAACATCTTGTTGTTTGAGAGCAAAACACTGACCAAGATTTATCATAGAGCCTCTTGATCATGTTTTATACTTGTTGAATACAAAACATACTGTAGTACTTCTTCCCTCAGTTTCTTTTTACCAGCTAAAATTTGGAAGCTCCAGGCAACACTGAAGACTGTAGAGAGAAGGGGAGAAGATTAACTTTTTATTTTATTTCATTTTTCTCCCCTTCCCCTTTTGTGAAGTCTACCTGCTGCTAAAGGAGGCAGGATCGGGAGGGAGAATTAAATTACAAAAGAAGACACTGGCTGGGCAAAATGCACATGGCAAATCACTGGAAGATTAGTTTGCACTTACGCTACGGTTTTTGTTTTGCCTTGTTCTTTTCCTTTTTGCCTATCCTCACTGAGAACTGTATCCTGGAATCTGAATGAAGCAATATGGAAGCGACCAACAAAATAAAATAATTTAAAATGTAAAATGAATTACTATTATAATATATTATATATATTAAAAAAATTAAAAAGATGACTGTGGAAATGCCAAAACAAAGTGAAATCAAGTCTTTGGAACTTCACCTGTTGGTGCAGCGACTGCTCATGGGAATACAATGGAAGGATAACTGGCATTGAGGCTGCCTCACGAAGGAAAGCAGAACGAACAAAAATGGAGTTGTGGGGAGGGGAAGGGAAGGGAAGGAGTACAGGACGAACTTGGACTAACCATCAAAAGACTACTGTGAGACTGCTGTTGAAAATGATTGCTCTAGCACAAAGACGAAACACTAAACAAGGATTTTGAAATTAGGTTTGTGCACAGCTGTTATGTTCTCAGTCATATCTGTAAATAATTTCAAAGCTGTCTCTGAGCACTTACAAATCCTTCTTCACCTTTGGCTTTTACATGCTAAAAAAATTATTATTATTTTTGTTTGTTTGTTCCTTTCACGGCTGGAATTATTATTTTTTGTAAGCTAGAATTTTAATTGTAGCTTGGAAAGTGGAAGAGCCAGCTAGCACAAAGGCCTGGAAAAATTACCTTCATTGTCCTAGCTTAATATATTTGAAGGAAACTGTCGGAGAAACAAGAGTATCACAGCCTATGCACTTTAGTATTTATTAAAGTCCAGAATGGAGAATGATGGAAAGGGATTAGTGTGGAGAATTATTCTTTCTGCTTACTCTTAGCATGGAAACAAAGTAGGGACTGAAACAAGTCCAGGTCTTTTTCAGAATTTAAAGAAATGTATTAGAGAAACATGTTACAGAGTGTTATGCAATGTCCCTCCTGTTATGTTGATGAACAAGCATAGCTCATGAGGTCAGGAGATGACATTTAACAATATTATTCAACACAAAGCCTAAACATATTGGGCAGAGAAGCATCAGGCAATGGGATCTTCAGGTCTTGGTGTGGTTTCACATCATTCGTGCTCTGGCCAGTTCAGATTTGGACAACACATTACTCTAAATTTCATGGCAGTTGGTGCGCTCAGGCAAAAACAGCTTCATATTGGTGTTCTCCATGTATCAGATTTAGATAAAGATGACATTTGGATAGCCACTGTGACTCATAAAACTAGTTTCATAACTTCAGAAAGAAAGATTGGATGGTTTAGGCTGTTCTGAAAATGGTAGGCTGAGAGGCTTTAGTTGAGAGGTTCTTAAATAACAGCCCATGACTCCTATGCAGGTAGCCCATAGAAATGATATAAATATTGCTAATTTATAATATTTTAAAATTAAGACTAGATTAATAAGCAGGCTAAAAAGTCTCTGGTTATGGTGCTGTTAGAGTCTGGGTTGTTGTGTTTTTTTTTTGGGGGGGGGGTGCTACTAAAACATTTTCCAGTTAATGTGAGTCTTCCCAGTAGCCTAATCTAGGACCTGTTATTTTCATAATCCCCTCTTGTTTGAAGTGAGTATGCCAGTAATTAAGAAAAATGGTTATTAAAACATGGAAAGGTTATGCACACATTTGGTCTTCTAAAACAACAATAGAAATGTTAAGTACCAATTGTTTAAGTTGTCCTCTGAAAGAAAAAAACAAATCTGAGAAGTGTTGCTTTTGCTACGTGTGTGTGTGTGTGTGTGTGTGTGTGTGTGTATGCGCGTGCAAAGAGAGAAAGAGAGAGCCTCCCAACCCACCAGGGCTTTAAGAACAATCCACAGCCAGACCTTAGAAGAAGTTTAAAACAATGAAAACAGGATATTTATCTACTTATATGCCTACTTTATCTGATTTACATATATGGCTATATATGGTTTTGTATATTGTACAATTGTATAGTATTGTGCATATAGTAAGTAAATATCAATGAAAAGTTCCCTTTAAACACCTTTTCTCCAGGATCTGAGCAGTTATTTTATGTACCCTAGAGCCAAACTTGTTGATTCCTATATTTTCTGAGGCCTGCAAATCCTTATCAGCAGCACCGGCTCTTACTGCCATTGGGATCTTCATATCCTAGATTATTGTGGTGCTCGTTTCTCTTTTCTTTATTCCAGAAAGGTGGTGAAGCAGTGAACAAACCATTCTTTTTCTCTCCCTTTCAACACTGTCTTTAAAAAAAAACTCACAAGAACTGGAAGTTAATTTAAGACTTTTTAAAAACTTTATTGCATTGGATTGCAGCCTGAGCCAGCCCTAGGACCACAGAGATCTAGAAACCAACATATCTTCCATTGTAGTAAAAGATGCCACTTAGTGCAGTGGATTGGGCTTTGAGTGACAAATTGACTCTTTCACAGCCCATTTTAGTGGCAGGTACATTTCATTATATCTTATACCTTTGAGACAGTTCCAAGCTATGCATTTGTGAGAGCAATTTCTTTTAAAAAAACTAAATGAATGAAGCAATCAAAATGGACCTATATGCTGTATGAACACACAAACTTCTTCAGGCTTAAAATAATAGTGTATTTCTAGCTACATTTCCTTAAAGAGTAGGCAGAGTAATCCCTAATTTTATCCTACCTGTTAAAATTCTGCATGAAATGCATTAGACTGGCCACTAGTAAAATTACATGTTAGGAGGTCCTTTTTTCTTAGCCGTTTCTTAATATTTGAGCATTATTTGAACTAGTATGGCAGAATAAATTGTGGTTTCCTCCAACAGATGCTTAATCTGAAGTATCTAAATATAACTTTCAAATAGAAGAGGGGCTTATTGTTACTATGAAACCTCCCTGTTGGTTACACACCTTCTCCAACAGTGTTGTTTGAGCTATCAAAATTGCATGCCACACTGGAAAAGAGGAGAGGGGTTGGAATATCCATAAAACAATGTTTGGTCTCAAAACCGATAACTCAACGGAAAATAGTGTAGGTTATTCTTTCAGTGCCCTTGCATAATTCCCAATTGCCAAGGATAGAAATGCAGGGACTTCGCAACACTCAAAAGCTCCATAAGATCAAATATTTAATATTGGGTGCATCTTTAGGGTTACCAGAATAAAAGCTGGAGGAGCTCCTGTGCCTTTAATGGTGCTGCAGAAGAGGGAATTTTAGCAGGAGTTTCTTGCTATCTGCTGAAATTCCCTCTTCTGCATAACCATTACAGGTAGAAGAGCCTTCTTCAGTTTTCAATGTGACAACCCTAGACTGCTTATAGATGTCAGACGTTTTCTGCTTACCTCTCACAAGAGATGGGGAGGAATGGCTCTAAGAGGGAGTTAAACTAGTGCAGTATGTGTCTGTTGTGTGCATGTGGTACAGAGAACAGGAGACTGCTACACAACTGAGAGGTATTTTACTCTTCATGCCCTGTTTAGGGGTTTCCCAAACCATGTGAATGAACACAAGTTCAAATAGGTCAGTGGATAAAGATAATGATCTGAGCCAGAAAGTGTTTTCTTTTAGTTCTTCTAAACTCTTTGAGGAAACTATAAAGCAGGGCTTCATACAGCCCTCCAGATAAAGTTGGACTGCTGCTCCCAGCATCCCTAGCTGCTCCCAGCATCCCTAGTCAGTATCACCAATGGTAAAGAATGTTAAGGGTTGCCATTTGGCACCATCTGGAGTGTAGCATAATTCCCACCCTTGCAGTAAATGAAGGCAAGATTTAAATCATCTTCACATTAATGTCAAAATAATCTGCCCCTAAAGAGAGAGGTGGGGTGGAAGAAAATATTCTATGTGTCTTCACATGCATGTGTGAAAATGGAGGCTCCACTGGTTTATAGGCCATGATCCCTGAGGCAAAGGTACGGTGGTTCCTCTGGGTCATAAATGTCATAGGTCTTGAAAAAGAAATATATGTCTGGGGAGCACACATGGAGTCCTGAGTGTCCTATAGGGCTGTGAACAAAATGTCCTATGTGTTCAACAATGTGAACAAAAAAATTCACATTCAAGGGTTAGCCTGCATCCTCCCCCAGTTCACTGCAGCCAGTGATATGAGAAATGTCAATAGAAGCCAAGTGCTGTAAATGATGGTAACATTTTCATTCCCAATAGAAAATCAAAATCAAAACATTGCACAGTGTATAACTGCTTGAAATTGGAGTCTGGAAAGAGATTGCAAAGCAGCTCATCCACGTATGTTAGCACCATGTGTGTGTTGTTTTTGGCAATTAACGTCTACATTAAAAAATAATCAACAGAGTAATAGACAGCATAAATAGCCCCTGTCCCCTGTCTTTTTACCCCCCAAATATGGATTGCTGCTGCATATTTAACTTTTAATTTTGAGGAATTTAGGCCAAAATCACCTTGATTCTTCAAGGTAAAATTCAAGTGATGACTTGGGACCAAACTACACATTACGATAAAAGATGCCTCTCCATCTCTCTCAGTTTTTTGCAAATAGCAGAGTTGGGTGAGCGGTTTTGTTCATTAACTGAAAGCAAACAAACAGAGAAAATAGGAATAATGAACAGGCAAAATGAGTAAATGGAAAGAAAGAAAAGGGTTAGACCCATGGGCCTATGACATGTTTCTCATCTTCATAGCTATTTGCAGATACGTTGCTCATGGTTAGTAGCCACCTACTTAAATACCACTGTAAAAACACCTCCAACCATTTTTTTGATAACAGATCACCAAACATTAGACTTTTAATATCGAGCGGGTTTTACTTGGCATTGTCAGTTCCCTTGTTCTATGCTTAGCAAATCCAGGTTTGTTGCACGATTAGATGCATAAATGTGATGAGGGTCTACTAAAGGTATCTCTAGAAGTGCAGACAGCTAGCTATTTTTCCAAGTTGTCTTTTGCCAGCCCATTTTGGGAAGCAACTGAAAAAAAAAGGGAAATGATCTGTTTCAGAAGTCCAAAATGCAAATGCATTCTTAGTACAGTTGCAGTTTTTATCCTACCCTTAAAAAAACACAAGCTTATTCTCTAATAACCAGCATGCCTCTCTTTAAATGCATAACAGCTACTGTGTGGGA
Organism: Sceloporus undulatus; assembly: GCF_019175285.1. Classification (NCBI taxonomy): domain Eukaryota; kingdom Metazoa; phylum Chordata; class Lepidosauria; order Squamata; family Phrynosomatidae; genus Sceloporus; species Sceloporus undulatus. The sequence goes on along the minus strand of NC_056522.1, from coordinate 162,759,685 downwards.
TGAGTTCATCGAGATCATGCTGTTAGAAAGACAACAGGGTAAACAAAATTTTCCAGTGTAGTCTTCTCAACGGTTGCACCTCTGCTGTGAGAATGCTGTCCTCTGGCAAGATGTCCTCCTGCTTGTGTTGTGATGCCCTGTTAGCAGTGCCAGCTGCTTTGCATCCTTTAGATTAAAGAAAATATCCCCTGCCACTTTGGAAGTCGCAGGTATCGATACTGGCCAATTTGTGAAGAACGGTTTGAAAAATAGGGAATACCCCCACTAAAGCATCCTTCTAGTTAACATCGGCGAGGAATCTTACAAAAGTGAGAAGGGTGGAAATAACTGGTCGTTCCTTCATGCAAGGACACAGCAAACCAGCCAAAACATACATCAGTCCTGCCTTAAAGCTAAGGAGACCTGAGCTTTGGCTGTGGTGGGACATGTTCTCTGTCTTGAGCACTGCATGCTGCAAGAAAGCGAGCTCTTTTTAAAATCCAGGTTATTAGACTACAGCCTTGTTTGGGCCTTTACAGAAATGCAATGCATGTGCATTTCATGTTTTTCATTATTTGGGTTCTAGGTCCAAACGAAACACCAGAAATTACATTTTTCAAGTTATTCTCCAAAACTACTGCTCATAACAAGGATTAAAAAAGACACAGGGACCTGTTACAGACTGCCAAAATAAAGCTGCTTTGGGTCTCTTTGGAGGTATGTTGTTTAAATGATGCATGCCTCCTAAGAATCCGGAAGCTGCACCAAAGCTGCACTCCAGTGCTTAGGAATGGAGTGTGGCTTTGGCGCAACCTCCGGACTCTTAGGACCCAGGCATCATTTAAACAGCATACCTCCAAAGAGACCCGAAGCAGCTTTATTTTGGCAGTCTGTAGCAGGCCAGGGTTTGAACAGCTTACTTGTTTAAAGAAGATAGTTTGGAAGCTGTCAAATACTTAATGAAAAATGACAGATGTTGGGAATTTTCCAGTCAGTCCATGAATATGGCAAGACAGAAAAGTAGGGAGCTGAAAAATCTTACAATCATAGACTGACCTTCTCTTTAGTAGTAATTTTCTTTGTAGCTCACAGCATAAATATCCTTTTATTATGTGTTATTTAATTATATTTACATTTAAAACTCATCCCTTTCTACCAGCGGAGTTAAATTGTTATGTAAATATATAAAAAAGAAGTTTGGTCTAGAGTTAGTAGCAATGCCATCTAAAAGGAAATGCCTTTTAGGGAAATATCTGGATTTTAGATTTCTTTGAGGTCTTATCTCTTTTCCTCCCTACCTAACTCTCTAGACTATAGCATATATGCTTCTATGGCCTGATTTCCCATTTCTTTGCAATATACTGAAACTTGTAAATTTAGATGTGTGCTTTTCATGTTGCTCTTTGTTTAGAAAATATCCCTTCCATAATTAAGCCCTTTCCATTTATACTTCCCACTATTGCTCATATTGAGAAGTGACAGCAATGCAAAAATGACTGCTTTTTAAAAAATCACAGTACTTCCACTGTAGGCATTAATTTAAGCAAGTGTCATAATATTGGAAATTGTTGGTATTCAACAGATCTGTATTTAGGCTTGCCACACACTAAGTAAAATCAAGTCAAGTAACAAGAAATGCATAGCCTTTAAATCACTGAGCGTTATGCAAGTGACAGAAGTGTTCAGGTACATGATAAAATAAATCAGATTCAAGCAGTTCTCTGATACATTAAGGCGGAATGGATTAAGAAGCACAGGCACTATCTCTACAACACAATCCCCCCTTAAATTTGTACCAGTTTAACTGTCATTGGTCTAAATCCTATTGTTACTCTCAAATAAAGCAAAGCCATTGAATCAGTTGGATTTACTCACGTGTTGACTAATCTTTCAACAATTGATTCAATGAGTGTATCCTCAGGAGCCATCATGATGTAGTGGTTTGAGCATTAGACTACGACTCTGGAGACTAGCATTCAAATCCCCATACAGCCATGGATACCCATTGGGTGCCCTTGGACAAGTCACACTCTCTCAGCCTCATAGGAGTCAAAGGCAAATCCCCTTTAAACAAATCTTATCAAGACAACCCCATAAAAGGTTCATCTTAGGGTAGCCATAAGTTAAAAACAATGTGAAGGCACACAACAGCAATAACGTACCTCTTCAAAAAATGTGCTTCTCCACATCATTGTTTTGAATCTTCCTTGACCTGATGCAAACCAGTAAAAATGTAACAGTAAGTTGATTTCAGTAGTGACTGGACTGTACATATATGTTGGTCAAATTTATTTTAAGTGAAGAAGGACGTTCTTTCCTGAATAGTACTCATTCAGAGGTGGCTTTCTTTAGCTCCAAAAGGATAAGTAGTTGACCAAAAAAGTAACAAGGGACAACTAGGACTGGTCACTCCTCTGCACTCAAGTCTCTACCAAGAAAAAAAAATGAAATTTGTCATTTGTCATGATGATCGATCATATGTATGTAAATTTGCTTTTTTTTCCCTTTCAGATTCCATGTATTATGCTAAAACAGCTATAAAGAGTATGTTTTATGGGGAGCTGGATTTTTCTTCCAGAGCTCTTGTGTTTTACAGTTCCTGGTGGGGAATTATTAAGTGAAAGTCAGTAAGGAGATTTTGACAGAACCTGAGTAGGATGCGAAGGTAGGGCACAAGAAGGAACAAGTAGCCCTATAATGTTCAGAAGCCAAGCTCCCTGAATGCAGCCTTTTTTTACTTTCAGTCCCTAGGTGCCAGTACTTGAATTAATTTCTAACGTGCAAACTAGAAACTTGGCTTTCTTTTTCTTTTTTAAAGGAGCGATCTTAGATTCTTACAAACCAATCTCCTGCACTAATTTCCAGATTCCATAGGCATGAGTGAACAACACAGGAGATTATTGCACCAAGAAATACTTCTGATATAGATGCAGGATTGAAAACTCAAAACCTGGTGTTATCACACTTAGCGTCGATCAGGTGAGTGCAACCCATATGCAGCCCAGACCCCAACTATACTTATCCAGCAGCTTTTCAAAAATAGCAAGCTCTGGGTTTTGAAAAGCCACTGGATAAGCATGGCTGGGGTCTCAGCTGCAGATGGGTTGCATTTGCCTGGCTGTCAGTTAGTGCAATGACATTCATTTTTTAGTTTTTAATCCCACATCTATATCGGGAATATTTCTCATTGCAATAATCTCCACAGTAACTGTAAGGTAAGGTGAATGTAAGAGTGAGAGAGGATGAGAGAGAGATTGAGGGAAAGAGAGAGAGAGAGAGAGATGGGAGATCAGGGTGAATAATGTTAAGCATTTTGCTTTTAACACATAGGAAAGGCTAACCATCCAGTAGGATGCGGTAGGCGCTATTCAGGGTTATGGAATGCACTGAAAGGTGGGCCAGCTCAAATGTGTCTTTCATGTACTCCTAAGGAAAAGCACCTTTGGATAATTGTAATAAGCAATGATGGCAAGCAGTTTCTCTCCATTAGCATGAAAAGACCGCTTGGGTTATCATCCATAAGCATTCCAAAGACTAAACCATTTTGGAAGGATAACCACAGTAACAAACTGTGAATGGTATTTTATAAGTGTAGATATGTAATCCATTATTTTGAAGTGAGGTACTATGAAATATGTAGCATAAAAACGGTACTGCTGTTAAATGGGTCGATAATTAAACTGAGCAGCTGTGTAAAGGGGTAAGCTAACTTTGAATGCAGGGGAAAGAAAGGATTCTTTGGGAAAGAAAAATGCATAATCCAGTTGAAAGAATCATTGGAGGTGTCTGTAGGGTTATTCCTTTTGAAATTGGCAGCCGTTTTTTTCTGTTCATATGTGAACCTGACCGGGTGAAAGCCACCACTGTTGTGGAAGAGAGAGCATAGTTTGATCTACAAAAGCAGCAACAGTCTGCACATTCACAGTAGCTTCCTAGAGTCTGTATACATGTGCGGGTCACAACTGTCAACGGGACTAAATTTGCTTACCTCCATATAGTCTGTCTTAACTGAATTATGCATGAAACACAAAGTCCTTAAGAATGTCAAGTGGTCCCTCCTTTGTTGTCTTTTCCTATGCCAAAATACTGTGGGGGTTTTTTCCTGGTTGTTTTCCTGGTTATCTCTCCCATGTAGAAACAAATGAGTCCAAAAAGAAGGAATTCGTAGGTTCTTCTCTTTTTTCCTTTTAAAAGCTTGACTACAAGCATGTCATGCTAGAGGAGGATAGCAAATGCTTAGAATTCAGCTATTTCACTATCTAATGGCTGTTAAACCTTGCTTCCCTTTTAACTCACCCACATTAGCTTCAATTTCATCATAGTTAAGAGGAAACAGGAGTTTAAAATGTAATGCAGTTCATTATTTTTAGGATATATGATATTTTTGCCAGGTTTGAAGCCTGTGAAAAAGAGACTCAATTTAAAAAAAAAACTTTAGTCATTTCCCCCCTTGATTAATATTCTATATTGTGTTGGTGAATAAAAACTTAATATGGAAACCACTTCCATTTTTAAAACAAACTGTTAATTTAAAGATCCCAAATCTTGATTCCAAAGCCTCATCCATAAGCCAGCAGAGACGTCTAACAATTTTGGTCCAATGAAGCTGGTATGTCTGAGGTTTTGGCATCACTGAAATACCTTTATTCAAAATATTATTTTGGATACAAGATTAAGGGGAAATGCAAACTATGGGTAAGCTTCTAACAATTGTTACACTCTTGATTTGGTGGGGAGAGATTTGAACTTCCTCTATTCTCATATACTGCATGGGCAATATATGAGAATAGAATACATTATGACCCTCATATCCATGAGACCTGTATCTGTGGGTTCACTTATGCACATCTTAAAAACATATTCTCTCTAGGCATTTCCTAGGTCATCCAGTGTGATTCAATGGTATACCTTTGGCGGTCATTGACCAGAGTCATGCTGAAGGACCTAGAGAGGTATTTGTCTAGGTATCTCAATGGTCAAATACCAGTGGAAGTCATTTGACTCTATGGTCAAATACCAGTGGAAGTCATTCATTTCAATAGGCTTCGCTATTATTCACAGTTTCACGTTTCTATGTCAAGTCTGGGAACGTATCCCCCATGGATATAAGGATCATGCTCTATATTAAGGAAGGATAACCATGGCAATGCTGGGGGATTACGGTAGGCAACACCAGCCCCGAAATAGCCAAATATGAACAAGAATTGAGGGTGGGAATCAAAAGTGGAAGGGACAGAACATCCATTTCTAGTTTTGATTTTTGAAGGGAGGTTATTCCAGATGGAAGGTTATGAAAAAACTGCTCCTTGGAGACATCCATGAACGGAATAACAAAAACAATAATAATATTGTTGTCATTATTATTGACTTTATTTTGGCATGGGAAGCACTGGGATGGATTCTGTGGGGCCTGTATGTGACTCTAAACCATCCTTTCCACACCTCTGGTGTACCCAAAGGTATAGATTTGCACTCCCGTCTCTTATTAACTCTCTCCCAGGGTAACAACATTTGTGGTTGACTCAAATCTGGCCAAGCTGCCAAACCATTTTCTACTGCAGCATCTCCCCAGGATTTGGTTCCAATCAAGGTTTAGATGTTTCGTTGCATTCTCGATGCCATTGTTTCAAATGCAAATAATAAAAGACCTTTATCTTGTGAAATACCATCCAAGATGGGATGGCACCTCCATGTATTATTGTGGGTTCTGCATCCCCATTTCATCGGACACCATGCATTCAGAGTTAGCTGCCTTTTTTGAAACAAAATTTTAAAAATAAAATCCTACTGTATGTTAATTTGAAAATGTGAATAGTATTTTTATAGCTTGTTAAAGACATGGCTAGTTGCATATGTAAATAAGGATAATGTAGCATTTATTTTCCTTGGTGGGCATCATTCTTTGGAACATAATTGTCTTAAGTTTGATTTGTATATAGGTAATTGGCTTGTGATTCATGCTCTCTCCTGCCCCCTTCCACTTCTCAGACCCCTTTCCCATCTGTTTCTCTCCTTGCAGGTTTGATTGGAGGTCTCATTTTGACATTCTGTGTGATTCTGTGTTAGCACTATTGTGGTGTGTTCAACCTCCTGCACTTGCTTACACAGTAGGATATTACCAGTCGTGTGTGGTGTAATGTTACTTTATCCTTTAGTCCTTTTCCCCATCTTTCAGCTATGAAGGATTATGCACTGTTAAATTGACATAATTGACTTTTGTTAATATTACTAGCTACATATATATTTTAGTATGATTTCCCTTTCATTTTTTATTATTATTATTTTTGGAAGACTGGGGAGAAACCAATGCTTCTTTCTTTCTTTACCTTTTTTTCTTTTATGTGATTAGGACTGTTGTTTTTCTCCCCCTGTATTCCCTCCCAAGAACCTTGCCAAGGTTGCTTGGAAATACAGATTTACCTATTTGTTCAGACAAATGTAGATTGCAACCTGCTTTAGCTTCATCCTACACTGATCATCCCAGCTGAACAATTTGAAAAATGTTCTGCTTTTTTGTTACATGAATCTGTCAGAAATATATTTTTAATTTAATATAAATGAAATTCAATAAAATACAAAACAAATACTCCCTTGTGTGTGACTTTTGGCATGTGTCACCAGCCACTGCTGGCTCTAACAATATGACAAAATTCCACATGGCATAGATTGAATACACTGGTATTGTACTGTTCATCAAAATGGAAAAAGCTGAAGGAGGTATCTATGCAGAAACACTATTGAAAACACCAGATTGAATATGGGACAGGGCTCTTGTACCTTAAATTATTAATAAATGACAGAGCATAAAGTTTTACTAGGCAGAACTACACAACATCTTCACTTTCACCTCCTGGACCCCACCTGCATCTCCCCAACATGGCCATTTTCTGGCCAGTAAAGAGTGGGAGGGGATGGTGGTACCAGAATACTGTTCGACTCTGTTCCTATAGCTGGACACATAGCCAAGAGGTATCCTCTGTGAACCCTTGGAAATCCCTTAGAGCATCCCTTTTAATACAGTTTCTCATGCTGTGTTTACCCCTAACCATAAAATTATTTCCGTTGCTACTTCATAACTGTAATTTTGTTATGTGTTTTCCAATGGTCTTAAGCAACCCCTGTGAAAGGGTTGTTTGCCCCCCCCGCCAAAAGGGTCGTGACCCACAGGTTGAGAACCGCTGCCTTAGAGGTTCAGTGAGTGCTATGGAATAGGATCCTTCCTATTCAACCACACAACCCAAATCCTTTAGCCAAGGGGAAATGCAGCAAATCATTGGGCTCCTAAGTGCCTTGAGCGATTTCACTTATTTTGTGCAACACATTATATTTTGAAGAGACCCTTACCCCATATTTTAGCCATTTTCTTACCTTTTTAAGACGACCCCCACCCCCGCCTTTTACAAGGAATGGAAAAGTAACATGATCTGTGACAAGCAACATAAACAGTGATTAATTTCCAAACAAAAATCACAACATTGACAGGAATTGGGATGGGGACTTCAAGAGGAGCATATAACCCATTAGTCATGATCTTGTTAGTACAGTGGTACCTCGGGATACGAATTACCCAGCTTACGAATTTTTCGGGATACGAATAAATCCCATAGGGATTTATTGTTTCGGGTTACGAACGTTTTTTCGGGTTACGAAAAAACGCCAGCGCTGTTTTAAATGGAGCCGCGGCTTTTTTTCCCATTAGCGCCTATGGCAATTCGGGTTACGAAGGTTTTCGGGTTACGAAATTAGCCGCGGAACGAATTAATTTCGTAACCCGAGGGAGCACTGTATAACTGCCCACATAGGTGGATCTCATCAGCTACAATGCAGCAGCATTAAAAGAGCTACAAACTTTTATGCCAGCATCTGTCATCAAGAGGATTCAGGCTGTTACATATAACAAGCGACTTTCCAGCCATGAATGTTTTACCTGGTATTTAGACAAAAAGCCCCAAATCCTGTTCACCACAGTTGCACACTGTAAAATCACAGCCCTGTAGTTACACTGGAGTCACTGTGCCACACTGTTCCACAACTGGTTGTATAGCGGGTGAGATGGCCATGCAATCTGTGATGCAATAGACAATCCAGCTCTCCTCATGCCACTTAAGGAGGTCACTTACGAAGCCACCTAAACTGTTCTACTGATTGCACAATAGTTTGTGCTGGCTTGTGTGTGCCTGAATAGGATGCCACACTTAACACAACCTCTAAAAAGGTGCAACTGCTTATTTAACAATATTTATGCCTTTGTGCAGTCACAGAAGGATTTTACCCAAAAAACTATGAACAGATTCACTCACATCTTTGGAAACAAGAGGTCTACAATGGCAGAGTGCTACAAGAAACAGTTTTACTGTGCTGTCAAACAAGTGAAAGGTAAATGTCTGTCAGATTAGGGGAAGACTGGATTTAGCCCCAGACTTTAAAGACCAAACTCCATTCTGCTTCTGAGCTCCCTCTATTATATCCTCAAACCTGTCCTTTCTACCCTTTACTTTTTCTATATTATCAATATATACTACATATAAATGTTGAGTGACTATACAATGATTAAGAAGGGTAACATGGAAATAATGATGGCGTCAGCAACAAGCTAAGATCTGGGTGTGGCAGGAAGAGATTGTGATAGGCCTGCCATTGGCCACTGAGCTGGAAGAATCATATAAAGCCATGGGCCATCTTAGTCCCACAGAACCAACCCAAACTTTTGCTTTCTGTGCATAGTACAAAAAAGTCAAATGCACTGAAACAACTGCAATAAGTTTAGTTATGAGTTATGCTGGGTATTTGTTTTGTTAACAAATTGACTCCTATAAATTATTTCTAAATTGCAAGCACTGCAAGATTCAACTGGCAATTCATGAACCTCACTGGGAGCTGCTTTTGGGTATTACTTCTTCATGGAAGATCTTTTGTCACATTCATTTAACCTTTCCTATCTAGATACACCTCATATCTTTGCTACTCTTTATCAAAATGGTAATAAAATTATGGGAGGGATAACAGAGAAGCTATTGATAAAGACTGGTAGGTTCTCATAAACAAATTTCTCCCCAAAGTCTAATATTATCAACTACTTACAAAATGGATCCAATTGATTGGAAATGATTTGCACAAATATCTGCATCTTGACTGTCGTGTTTCCTAAGGAAGACAGCAGAGTATTAAAATACATTCAAAATGGGCAACTCTGGCAGGGCCTGGAGTGGGGAAAATATCTCCCACTGGGGCCCTCCAGGAGTTGCACAGATTGCCTAAAATTCCAAAAAGAGGAGGGCAGTGGAAAGAGTAAAAGTCCACTTCTGGTTATGAAAAATTTATATTTTTAGGGGTTGGGGTAGCATCCAGATCCTGGTTTTTTGTTTTTGTTTTTGTTTTTTTAAAAGCTGCTGCTCCTGGAGGCCTTCAGGAGATGCAATTCATTACTTATATGAGCAGAAAATGGGCAATCTGAAGGGTTTAGATGGGCAGAAGTCTACAAAAACCACTTTGGAGGAATTTCATGAGGTCCCACAGCCACACATTGCCCATCATTGCCCCCTTGTTTACAAACAGCTACAAACCAGCTCACCTCTCTTTCATCCCTCCCATCCTTAAAATTAGTCCATACTTTGAAAGCCATCGCATGTGTTGGCAAAAGCCCCAAGCAGGCATTCACCTGCACCCATATAGGGCTAAATTAGGGGCAGTGATGTGGGTGCATGTTTATGCCATGCCCCCAAAATTCCTGCACTCCTCTGACTGCTTTTTAGATCATCAAAACATGTTCAGTGCAAAGGTCTGACAAGGGACCCATATGTATATTTGGCTAGAATTTCCTGTTCAGTTTCCATAATCAGAAATCCTGATATGGTGCCTCCATCCATCCTGTCCCCATCTCCCTGCCATTTGCTGTCTTTCCTCCATAGGGCTAAAATCTACACACAGTACATTTTACAGTTCTCCTGCCCAGAGGTGTCTACTTGTGAAGTCAGTTTACCTCCCCCAAGAGGAATTTGAGTTGTTCTGATTCCAGTGAGGGGTATCCTTATTCTCCTGCCATTCAGCTTTTTAAAAGGCACAGTATCTTTTTAGGGTTGGGTTTTCTCCCACTTGTTCACAAGAAATGAACAACAATGTAGAACACCCTCAAAACACATGGGATGGTATCATGTTAGTGAGTTATGCAGGCCAAGCCCAACCTAAGTCTCTCTAACTTACTTTTCTGGTTGTTATAGAGGTTGGAGTCATAGAATCATAGAATCATAGAGTTGGAAGAGACCGCAAGGGCCATCCAGTCCAACCCCCTGCCATGCAGGAAATCCAAATCAAAGCATCCCCAACAGATGGCCATCCAGCCTCTGCTTAAAGACCTCCAAGGAAGGAGACTCCACTACACTCCGAGGAAGTGTGTTCCACTGTCGGACAGCCCTTACTGTCAGGAAGTTCCTCCTAATGTTGAGGTGGAATCTCTTTTCCTATAGCTTGCATCCATTGTTCCGGGTCCTGTTCTCTGGAGCAGCAGAAAACAAGCTTGCTCCCTCTTCAATATGACATCCTTTCAAATATTTAAACAGGGCTATCATATCACCTCTTAACCTTCTCTTCTCCAGGCTAAACATCCCCAGTTCCCTGAGTCGTTCCTCATAGGGCAAGGTTTCCAGACCTTTCACCATTTTAGTCGCCCTCCTCTGGACACGCTCCAGTTTCTCAATGTCCTTTTTGAATTGTGGCGCCCAGAACTGGACACAATATTCCAGGTGGGGCCTGACCAAAGCAGAGTACAATGGCACAATTACTTCTCTTGATCTAGACACTATACTTCTATTGATGCAGCCTAAAATTGCATTGGCCTTTTTAGCTGCTGCATCGCACTGTTGACTCATGTTCAACTTATCGTCTACTTGGACTCCTAGATCCCTTTCACATGTACTTTCATTCAGCCATGTGTCTCCCATTCTATATCTGTGTATTTCATTTTTCCATCCTAAGTGCAGTACCTTGCATTTCTCTGTGTTGAATTTCATTTTGTTAGCTTTGGCCCAGCTTTCTAGTCTATTCAGGTCATTTTGAATGTTGATCCTGTCCTCTGGAGTATTAGCTATTCCTCCTAATTTGGTGTCATCTGCAAATTTGATAAGTATACTCTTAATGCTGTCATCCAGGTCATTGATAAAGATGTTGAATAGCACCGGGCCCAGGACAGAGCCCTGTGGGACCCCACTGGTCACTTCTCTCCAGGATGAAAAGGAGCCATTGTTGAGCACCCTTTGGGTTCGGCCAGTCAACCAGTTACAGATCCATTTAACAGTTACTTTGTCTAGCCCACATTTTACAAGCTTGTTTGCAAGAATATCATGGGAAACCTTGTCAAAGGCCTTACTGAAATCAAGATATATTATATCCACCGCATTCCTTTCATCTACCAAGCTGGTAATTTTATCAAAGAAAGAGATCAGATTTGTCTGGCATGACTTGTTTCTCTGAAACCCATGTTGACTTTTTGTGATTATGGCATTGCCTTCTAGATGTTCACAGACTCTCTGTTTAATGATCTGCTCCAGAATCTTTCCTGGTATTGATGTCAGACTAACTGGACGATAATTGTTGGGATCCTCTTTTTTCCCCTTTTTGAAGATGGGGACAACGTTTGCCCTTTGCCAGTCTGCTGGGATCTCTACTTCACTCACAGAATAAGCACACTGTCCCAGTAAATACAACTTTTGCCTGTTTTACAGCCCTGACATGGCCATATACTGACTGGTGGAGGACAAGGGATGTCTGAGAAACATTTGGCTGTGTCCCTGTACCAGATGCACAATCATCCTATAGGGCCTAGGAAGCCCCAGAGGATTCTTTTAACCCTTGGACATAGCCAGATGCTCCTCAGGGTGGATACAAAGGTGGGTTTACCAGCATATGAAGCAAGAGATGCAGCATAGTTCTACCTGTGGAACTTTTAGTCTCTGTGATGGAGGATCTCAGACTGACTGAGACTGATGTAAAAATCAAATTATGGCCTTCAGTGAACAATGAAGTGGACTCAGACTAAATCTCCTTTCTCTTGTTTATATACGTGTATGCTTTCATGCCTGGATTTATGTAGAGCATTTCGACAAACATTGCATCTGCTTGATGTTTTCCTCGGGATTGGGTGTCTTTTTATTCAAACAATGAGCGACACTTCAAGCGTTCTGTTTACCTTTTCCTGCGTGCTTCTGTGCTGTTTGTTGCCTCATTGCAAAGCGTTCCATGGCTGCACTCCTGATTATGCTGCTTCTGATAGTTCATTCTGTTTGTAATTTCCAGTTGCCATCTGGCTCTGTTGTACACCAGAATTAACCGCAGGAAATATGAGGTCTGTTAAGAAAATGAGAATTTAGCAACTTTTCTCTGTAATTCTGCTAGGTGATTTTTCTTTCTGCTGTTCACTCATAAGAAGGTGCATAGGCTATCTACTTAGGAACAGTTAAAAAAAAAGAGGAATTTCTGAAAGGAGGGCATATCTTTGCTCGAAAGCCCATTTCTAAGCATATATGCAGATTTGAAGCAATAAATTAAATTCCTCTTTCATTTATTCTCCATTTTCCCAAAGTAATATCTTCCCAAGTAAACCAGACCACCACCTAGAACAATTTCACATTACTCTCTCGAGAGTCTCCAGACCTGACAGCCATACTTCCCAGAATATCCACAGGACTCTGCAAGGTTGAGTTGTCCCACCCCAATCCCCAAATCTGTTGCAGGTGAAGTAAGAGGGAAGGGAGGAAAGCCACCTATGGAGAAACTTATTAATTCCTTTACTGAAGCCAGGCAACCTCTGAAGAGGGCAGAGGCTGAAGTTCAGGTTTCAGTGAATTCCCATTAGATTTCAGTGAACTGAACATCACTTTTGGGAGGGCTATCTGTTAGCTTAATGCCTTTGCAATTAGAATACAATTGCATGCAGTTATTTAAGTTAACTCGTTGACCCCATTGCTGATTTCCCCTGATTTAAAGATGGAGAAACAATGAAGGTATTGACAACTTGGGAATCTTCATTACTCATATACAGTATCCTCATCATTCTGTCCATTTCATATGAAACAGGAGGTCTTGGTTGGGAAACTATTGTTAAAAGCAGTGCACTGGGTTTACTGGTTTGGTCCATCCAGGCACTGCAGGACCTTGCAGACTGAAGGTTTTAAAAACAATTAACCAGAGGCCCAGTGACAGTGGAATGCACTCCCTGGGAGTATGATATTGTCTCCTTCTTTGGAGGTATTTAAACAGAGGCTGGATGGCCATCTGTTGGGGGTACTTTGACTGTGTGTTCCTGCATGGCAGGGAGTTGGACTGGATGACTCCAAGTGAAAAATCAGTTTGGCACCACTTCAGGTGTCATGGTTCAAGCCTATAAGATTCTGTGGGTGGTAGTTTCTTGTTGCATCAGAGCTGTCTCACAAAATTACAATTCTGAGAATTCCATAGCACTGAGCCATGGCAGTTAAAGAGGTGTCAAACTGGATTATTTTTGCAGTGTGGATGCAGCATAAGAGGGATATAGCTATACTTAACAGATGATAGAATAAAATACACACAGATTTTCTCACCCTCTGATGTGAAGAAAAGTCTGCATGACTGGAGATCAGAGCAGGGAAGCAGTGTGTGAGAGTGTCTCTGTCTTTAATCTCTTCCTAACTTGGGGGCTGTCTCCTAAAAATGGGGCAAAACATGATCATAGTGTTGTTCTATGAAGGGTTCAAAAACAAAAACACGTGCCTGTATAGTATGGTGCCATTGTAAATGTGATGCCAGTGTGCATTGCAGCTACAGATGTGCACTGAGCATTGCACTCATGTAGCTCACATTTGTGTGTGCATTTAGTTACAGAGTATTGCAATTCATTCATTCACAATTAGCACATAACTCCAGAGGTATAACGTTACACTTCACTTCCTTGATGTAGGACCTCGACAATCATTTTTCACTGAATCCCACTGTTTCTTAGGCAAGTGAACTTTTCCCCTTAATTTTAAAACATGTAAGTATGATATACTTTTATTAGTATAGTATATAATTTAGGATGTAACTATGCTCAACGTACTTACATGGTAAGAAAATTCCTGCCTCATCTGTCCTCTGAGAGAATTCACTCACAAGCTAGGGCATGGAAAGGATTAGATTTAGCTGGGAAACTGCTTAGTTTAAATGCTTCTATTCGTATATGTAATGTTGAATTTAAAGGTTTTAACCTATTGTATGTCACCTTGTGGGGCTTGATAAGCTGAGTGTCAATAAATAAATGTCTACACAGAATGCGGTCCCATTGGTTTTGACAGGGTCTACTCTAGGGAAGTGTCTCTGCAGGATTGCAGCCTAAAGGTATTTGTGTGTTGGGCCATAGACCTTGAATAAATTTCCTTTCTCCTCCTTTGAATTATGTTAGATCAATCTATTCTGAGAGCATTCTTAGAAGCCACTGACATTTATAAATATATATATTTTTATTATGCTTTATCATTGCAATGTTCTTCCAAGCCTTGCCTACAAAGTTCAGGGATAGAATTCTAATGGAAATGCTAATCCCCTAACTTTGGCTATTTAAATCTCTTAAAATACCAATTTCCAGCTCCACTGGTTATGGTTGTGTCTAGAGAAACATAAATTGTTCATTTTGTGCTAAGTAGGACACAGTAGGGCCATTGTTTTGTGCCATTCTGAATGACACAATAAGAAAAGAGTAAAATAAAAAACCAAGGCATGCTCAGGAGATATTAACACCTAAATCCCTTAATATGATTCAAACTGTTTCCTGTATTCACTCAAAATTTTAAAAGCTAAAGCTGAAAGTAAAACCAAAACTAAAACCCAGAGTATCTATCTATCTATAATATTCCTTGAATAATCTCTTATTATGCTTTACATCAATTATATAAGATAATATGTCTTAGACTCTTTATAGTACTTTGGGAATATAGAGGATAATGATCAGTACTTGGTAATGAAATCCTTTCCCTTCTTGTTATGAAAATTTCATGCAGTGGGCTAAACCCAATTTTAGTTACAACAAAAGCAGGCCCAACAAAATCTAGAGGACTTGCATGATTGTTGATTAACCAGCCCCATTCATTTGAATACGTCTAGTTCACCATTGTGGTATATTGGTTTAAGTGTTGGACTACAACTCTGGCGATCAGGGTTTGAATCCCTTCTTGGCCATGAAACCCACTAGGTGACCTTGGGCATGTCACACTCTCTCAGCCTCAGAGGATAGGAATGGCAAACCTTCCGCTGAACCAATCCTGCCAAGGAAACCTCATGATAGGATCACCATGTTGGAAATGACCTGAAGGCAAACAACAACAGAGTTAGCTAAGACAAACTTTTAATCCAGTCCATTGTGGGATGGGTGACAACAGTGATGTAATGAACATGAATTTAGAACACACATGTCATGAATACACAGGGAGCAGGAAGCGGAAGTGTTTTATAATTCCTCTTCCTCTACCTTTTGGATATATTTAAAACATAATTGTTCCTTTCTTTATATTAGATGATTCCTAATTTTTCCAAATTAATTTTGAAGTGGATCTTAGTACGCAGTAGTTGCAGTTAACTAACTTGCATGTTCCTTCATTGAAGGATGAGAGGCAGCATTGAGCAAACAGTGTGTATTCCTACATTAACCACAATCCAGATATTCACACTTCCCACATGAACCCCTTATATAACATAGACAAGAGGGAAAACAATTAAAATGGAGGTAAAGAAGATGAAATCAAGGAGAATGATATTGCATGGGTATAGAATTCTTCCAAGAAGATACCATGTCAGTCCATTCAAATAGGAAACCACAATATGTATGCAACCAAATTCCATGCAAATCAATTTTCTGTATGGAAATGCCCTACTGGCCCATCAGAGTGAATGCCAGGTATGTGTGTTTGTGCACACACACAGCCACCACTGCAAAACACATCTGCTGTTGTTAACTGCCCTTGAATTGACCTTGATTCATGGTGACCCTGTGGATGAGACATCTCTAAGCACCCCTCTCACACACTGCTTTGCTTAGGTCCTGCCAATTCACAGTTGTGGCCTCCCTAATTGAATCTCTCCATCTATTTTGATTTTTTTCATTGTCTAGGTTGAATTTTGGCCATAATTTTGCTCGCATGGGAAATTAATGTTATCATTCTATAGTTGTTTTGTGAATAGGACTGTATATGTATCATTTCTACTATGCTGGCCACCACTTTATTTTCCATATTTGTTGACATATTTTAGTTAGCACTAGAGTTTGTTCTATCTGTGGATTTTAGCAGTTCTATTGAAATATCATCTCTTCCTGGTGATTTATTTTTCCCAATTTCTCTTATTGCAGCTTCCACCTCACATTTTAGAATTTGCTGTTCATTTTTCTATGGTTCTTTGTTTGATGTGACATTCATTTTTTTCATCTCCTTTACATAACTCTTCTGTGTATTGCCCTCAACAACTTTTTATTTCTTCTTGATCCTGTTCTTTTTATTGTCATATGACATAGCTCATCCCAACCCTTGTTTTGAATTTCTTTTGGAGTGCCTGGATCTTGTGGAAGAGGTCTCTTGTTCTTCCTTTTTGTTATTTTCTTCTACTTCCCTGCATTGATCAGTATAGTAGTTCTCTTTATCCTTGAGACTAGTCATAGCATTGTAGAATTGCATTCATGGTTCTGGTTTTATTCCTTTTCTTTTGCTTCTCTTATTTTATTTACTGCTTGAACCATTTTGTCTGTTATCCATTGTTTCTCCTCTTCCTTTTTGGCCACTGATAGTGTGTTTTTGCATTGTTCCTTAATTATTTCTTTGGCTACTTTCTTCTGGTTCCTGGTTGATTATGCATAATAGCACAAATGTATTCCTCACATTATCAATAAATTCTGTTGAGACATGATTCATATCATGCTTGGGAATAATGACTGGTTTTGTTTTCTTCTTCAGCTTTATACTGACTTTTGATATAAGTAATTCATGATCTTTAGCACAATCAGTATCTTGTCTAGTTTTGGCTGCCAGAACGGAGCTTCTCAATCTTTTGCATCCAATTATATCATCTATTTGGTTTTTGCATTAGCCATCTGGTGATGCCCATGTGCATAGTCTCCTTATTTAATTGTGTTTAAAAGGTTTTTGCAATGAATATGTTATCGGCCCCACACACACCTGTGTCATTTCTTTTTCTTAATCTGAATCTTCCTACTGTTTTTGGTTCTCTTTTGCTGCCTACTTTAGCATTCCAGTTCCTATGATTAGCTTGAAAGCCTGTGTTGGTATGCTGACAATTTATCTCCTGACTCCTTCATAGAATCTCTCAATTTCTCCTTCCTCTGCCTCTGGGTTTGGCTTATACACACTTAAAATCATGCATGCTTACATTTTTCTCCACATTTTGTATTGTATTGGAGAATCTCTTGAAATTTCATGCTAAAAATCCAGTAAGAAGTGCTACTTGAGTAAATATTCACGGGAGCATGAATAGAAATTTATCTGTCTGTGAAAGCTTTACAGACCTTAATAAAAATGATGCTATACAATGCTAGAACCTTAAGGCCCATATGTAGTAGTAAGGAAATTCATTTCCCAGTTATGCATCATAGGAAAACTAGAAAGATGAAGCCAAAGCAAACTTCGTATACCAATTCAGGATTTAATGATAGCAACATGTCTAACAGACTAGAAAATTAGTTCAAAGAGAAATTTAACTGAACAAAATAATCATTATTAAGTGGAATGGGAAATACCTGGCCACCAATTAGTAAACTTTACTGAGGACCTCTTTTTAGAGCTTGCTTAAAAGAACATTAGTCTCTTTCCTCAGGCTGCTTATAGGTAAGTCACTCCAAGGGAAGTTCCTCAGCCAGTCAAAGGAATGGACTGGAGGGATCCTGAGAGTCTTAAATTGATTTAGGATAGGTCTCAGATCCTTTGTGTCATCCTTGAAATAGTTGCAAGACAGAGGGGAGTGACTGTTGTGCTGGAAAAGAGGCATCTTCTCAACTTTTCACCCTCACATATATAAGTGTTAAGGCATATCTACACAGTCAGGAAAATTCAGTTTATGTTTGAGTTACCCCAATCCACAGAAACCACAGTCTTGTTGACACACACTGACATAAGTTCTGGAGAACTTTCAACACAGTTCTTCCTTTTGAACAGACCTCGATCTGATAGATTTCAGTATGCATGGCCACTTCGGGGTGTTTTTTTTCCCCCTCCACCAGCCCATGTACAGAAATGTAAATATTTCTCAACTACCCAACCCAACCCAACCCCTGGCCTCACACCAATATCACTATGAAGTACAGTCCGCACACACACACACACACACGCACACACTCTCTTACAGATTTTCCTCCTTTGAAACTGAAATAACAAACTGGGGGGGAGATCACTTTCACAGCTACCACTTGTCTTGTTGACATCCAACTTTTCCCCTGGATTAAAGTTTTGAGACAATGAAAAGGCCCAGGTTTCACTCTAGTTGTCCATTACATCATTACTGTGAAAACCAGATGAGTTCATTTCATATGGACTGTTTAGACACACCCTTAGAGAAGTGTAATACCATTTTATCCTGAGCTTATATTTCACTCCGGTAAAAGGAGATTTCAAAAGCTGCACTTGTCCCTAATATTTCTGTCCAGTCGATCTCTTTTGCTGATTCTAGTCTCCTCAAAGGGGACAGATGGGAGAGCCAAGTGAGAAATATATAAATCATGGCTTGACAATTCAACTAGAGTTGACCCATTAAATCAGCGGTATTTGTGTTGACTTTCCAAATCCCCATTGATTAATTGGTTTTGCTGTAATTGGTACTAATGATTAGATTTAGTCCTAACACACTCCGTTTTACCTGTTTTCTGCTACGGGCACTTGACAGATAATTGTACCATTTTGTATCCAATTTTGTTGTTTAGGGAGGATGCCTTGTGTTCTACAAAACTATTAGGCTGGGTTGCTGAAGTTCACACTTTTCAAGTGACTTTAAGCTCAGAAATCAAGAGGAAATTTATACATCTCTTTGATAGTGAGAGATGTAAAAGCTTCAAGATTTCACACATCTCCCTACAGAGGAAATGCATGTTATAATCACAGCACAAAAAAACCACATCAGTTCTGCATTTGCTTCTTGCAGTTTCTTGTGGTCTGCAAAGCTACTGAGAAATGCCTTGGGGTACTTTGTACTGTGTGTGTGTGTGTGTGTGTGTGTGTGTGTGTGTGTGTGTGTTAATAATTTTTTGTGGGTATTTCAGGCTATGTGGCCATGTTCTAAAAGAGTTTATTCCTGACCTTTTGCCAGCATCTGTGGCTGGCATCTTCAGAGAAAGATGTTTGTGTTAAGGTTTATAACAAATATAGTAAAAGGTTAAAATAATCAATTATTCACATTTTTCACTCAACATAAATAGCAATATTGGGGAGAGGGGGAGGTCCATATTCATCTTGTCCTACATATCATTTATTGTCATTCTGTTCAAAAATTCTCAGTTTAAGAGCTTCTCCTGAGCAAGCACAAACTCCCACTCTCATATCATGACTGAGAGGTGGAGAAAGATGAAGAAGGAAAGATGCAGAGCTTGGCACTAGAGGAAACGAGATGGATAAACTAAGAAATAAATATTACTCCTTTCCAAGGCCAACCACAATGTAATTAAAAGTATAAGTCATCCATGCCATTGCAGTCCTAATTAGTAATGATCACTAGCCAATGAACATTGATTCATTATGTTTAAAGCTATGCCACAGTAAAACCTCATAATTGTTTTCTTAGCTGCCTTCAGAAATTTTAGCGGACTCATATAACACTCACAGTTTTGCAAGCTATCTTCACTACTGCCTCCATTCTTCCTACACTGTTAAATAAGAAGAAGCAGGGCTACAGGTGGAAATGGAATCATCACACAACCTGAGAGCCTATGGGAAACAGTTGTTCCTGGCTGTCCATTGCTATGGCTTCTGAACCATGAAAGATGAGAGTTAGGTATGGACAGTAATGGGAAGGATGGAGTGGTGGGGCTCGCTTGATGTAGCAATGTCGATTCCAGCTCCTATCATCTTTAACCATTGACAATGCTTGGTACTTTTAAGAAGAATGAATACAATAACATGCTAAAGCCATCCATAACTGCACAGTATGAGAATGAAGCTGTGCACCAGAGAAATGACCATTGCACTTGGTTTATTTTATGCTTGTCTCTTTGTATGTACCTTTTCCCAATACCTTAGTCACTCCATTCCATTCTTTATCTGTGATGGTCAGTTATTATAATTTTACCTTGCATATCAGATCACTGAACTCTTGTGGGACTATTTGGAGGTAGAGAGAATGTCTTACTTTTAGCATTTTCTCTTCTTAATGTTTTTATGAGCATCTAGAAATCTTCAAATCCTGGCTTGGCCATGTGAACTATTCTTTCATTTCAAATACTTCCTGAGTAGCAAACATCAGATCAGTTTAAAAAGACAAGCTTTGCTAACAGGCTTACAATCTAAAAAGGAAAAATGGATGTGGAGGGAGAAGGAAAGGGAGTAAACCTAAGTACATTTTGAGTATAAGTATAATTCACATAACAACTAGCTTGAATGAGAACAATGTAGAGAGAGGACAAGCAAAATGGAGCTGGTTTCAGTGGAACCAGAGGATGCATCTCTGCTTTCATCTCTACCTTTGCACTTGTTTGTTGAATGGCTGGTGTTATACAGCAGGCAATTTTCTCACGTGTCCTGGGCTCTGGTCATGAAAGGGAAGAGCTTTCCTGTTTTATCCACTCTGGGGCATTCTGTACATATCACTTCATCTCGATAAATATTTTCCTTATGGTATTTCCAGAACATGCAGCTCCACATACTTGGAAACATATATTTTGTGAATGTGGGGAAAACAGCATCATGATACACTATCCTTGCCTCCACCCTCACCTCCTCCGAAGCAGTAACATACACCATGGGGTTTGTCACATGGGGATCTATGTGCTTCAATCCCCAAAATGGTTAAAGTGCCCACATCCCAGAAAAGCACACGAATGTGCAAATGATTATCACACCACAACAATTCATTAAAAGCACATTACTAATGCAAGAAAATGGGTAGAAAGTGCATTTAGTTTTCACACAGATGTGGACAAATTCCATTGATAGTCTGGAAATAACTTTTTTGTGCATGTGCACAGAAACAGTAGTTGCATCACCAGAAGTCATCCAGAGAAATAAACAATTTTATTTCTACAATTTTCTTTATAAAACTATACTGTACTGTTCTTACTTTCCAAGAAACAGTATCCAACCTAAGAAAGAACAGAACATTACCCAAAAGAAGTAGGAAAGGAAATTGGAAACTTCTGTCTCACTCTCACTGGCTCCTTGTCTTCCCTCACCAGCTGAGCCGCAGCCAATGGGGAAGGCTGGAGGAGGAGGAGACATTCACACAGAGAGCCACACAAGGGAGAAAAGCAAGCTTTTTCTCTCTGTGTGTGCCTACTGATCCTTTAAGAGCTTGGCTGAGGCATAAAAGACTGTGTCCCTCTCGTCCCTCTCAGCACAACAAGGCAGCAAAAAACCATGAGAAATCTACCAACAAGCACAAAAATGGGGAGAATCCTGCAAATAGCTTTCACACTACAACAATTACGCAAAGAAAATGAATTCATGAATGAAATGGAAATGAAAACACAATATTTTCCCAAAAATGACTATTCCCTGATTCATGTCACTTTCTGTTCAGATTCTAAGTGGTTTGCACGCAGCGTTGTCTGAAAGCCATTTGCCTAATTGTGCCTAGTATGTTGGATAACCAAGTGTTCTGGCCCATTTAAACTTTTAATTTTTCCAGTGTGATAAACTCCCATGGGGAAAGGAGGTGCAAGCCCAAGAGAGTAAGCACTGAACTTAGTTCAACCTAGGAGAGAAAGGGAGACATGTACTTCCAGGGCTTGGCTACAGTTTTCAGGGGTTTGTAACATTCATCACAAATATAAAAGTAGGTATCAATGGTGGGAAATTCTTCCCCAGCTCAGGTTAAAATCCACTGGAAGAAAAGTTGCAACCAAGCCAGACTTAAGGGTTTACTAATCACTAAAAGTCCCTAAACAGCTTGAAATGAGGAAACATCATTTCCCATGTACACTTAACCAATGGTGGAAACAATATTCAGAGACCTTCCTGGGTGTGCCACATTCTGCAGATGTCCATCTGGAGACAATCAGAGTCCCTTTTTCATGGTGATGTTCATTCATTTGAACGTGTCCTCACAGAAATATACCATGTTCCTAACAGTTTATCTTTACAGCACATAATGAACACTTTTTTAAAAAAAAGTTATAGCAATTATGGATTTATGACACCAACTGTTTTGACCTTATTTTGATTATAGTCCTTGAATATATTGCATTGCTTTTCATTTTAACTATACTGTGTTTTTGGTTTATAATAGTACAGCTTCATACCACATGAATAAACTGTGAGGTATGCAGGATATAAATATATAAAAAGAAATCAAAATAATATAGAAAGCAAACAAGAGAAATCACCCCCTCCTAATCCCACTAACCTAGGGCTGGAAATCATGTGGCCCTCCTGATGTTGTCTACCTGGATTTTCCAACATTGCTACTCTGGCTGGGGCTGCTGGGAGTTATGATTCAGTATCTGGATGGTCACAGAATTCTCACTGCTGGTCTAACCTATTTAAATGTCAACGCTCTGCCTTCTAAACCACACTGAACCAGCTGATTGGAGAAGCTAAGAAATTGGCCAGGAGATTTTATAGTTTGTGAAGAAAAATGGTTTCTTAACAAGTCAATCTTACATAGGCCAGAAGTGACTTACCAAAATCTCATACTCTGCTGCAGTGAATGGTGCAAAATGTCATTGTTTGATTTTCCTGGACATTGAGACAAATATTCCATTTATCATTGATGGTGGACCAGCAAACCATTTGCAGCACAAACCCTTCACTCCTTTCTACCTCTTTTTTTTTGGTGGGGATGATTTGACCTGCAGAAAACATTACAATTATCCTTCATTTTAACATTAGGAGGGGAAGCACTGCCATTCAGTCAGCTTTCCACTGAAAAGGACCCTATTATTCAAATGTTCCTTAGCGAAGTTAGCAATTAAACACAAATTATTCTCCCCTTGCCACTCTCCCACCTCTATTTTCAAGCTCCAGTCACTCTCAGAAGACACATTGTACTATTTGCAATGAACGCTCCATCCAACCAGGCCAAAGAGCTGAAGCTGGCAGGGTCTTTTCAAACAATGCTATGAAGAAAGATGGGGCATTGTTGTCAGTTTTGAAGAGATTATAATTATACCAGAGAAAGGTAGGTGCTGTGAACCAGATCTGTGGGGTTCTTCCTACCTAAACTTTCTCCTTCCTCCTCTTTTACAAACACCTCGCAGATCTAATCTGTTACAGAAGAAAGGGTAGCTTTCTATGTCAATTGTTCACTGAATTTTCCTCCTATCCAGCAAACTTCCATGAAACAGGAAAGAGACATTTTAAATGGATAAAAAGGACCCATCATTATAGGGCTAACTATACTTGTTAGAAAGATATGAACTGAAAACAATTAAATTTCAGAAGCAGTTGCAAGAATTAGCAGGATGCCCAGATAAAACTAGTCAATATTCCTATATTCCAATATTCCTATAGCCAATATTCCTATATAACTATGTCTTTGCAAAAGGTGTTGCATACATTGTGAAGCATAGCAGTATAGAGGTATTAGAGATGGGGGAGATCGCCCTCTCAGGCCTCCCTCCTTATAGTTCTTTGGTTTCAAATCATCCTTGAGCTAGCAGCCTTTCCAACAGCTTCAAATAGAGGATGATCCTCTATCATTCTGAACATGTGGCCACCCTGCTGCTAGGCTCTACAGCAGTGGTTCTCAACCTTCCTAATGCCGTGACCCACAGGTTGAGAACCGCTGCACTAGAGTATTATGGATTATGGCACAAACTCTGGGTCTTAGGTGATCACTGTGAAAGGGTTGTTCGATCTGCCAAAGGGGTCATGACCCACAGGCTGAGAACCGCTGCCCGCTATGCTGCTGCTCCCCATCAAGCCAGGCACAAAGATCTTTCTTCAGACTTTAACACATGAGGGCTGAAAAGTGGAATGAGAGTAGAACACCAGGGTCTGTGGCTGTACATTATCACATGATGCTTTGTCTGTACAATAGCTGGACTCCAATCCATCCATTGCTGGGATGCTCTTGCTCATTGATGGGCAAAACTCCCCAATGCCTCCCAGTCCTGCTGCTTTTCCACTATATGTGTGACATGTTCTCCCCAAAGAAGTTCCGATATGCAGGCAATCATGTGGTGCAAGTGGGCATGATTATGCTCCTCTCTTCCTCTCCCCCCTTGCTATTGCCAAGAAGACTGTTTTTCTTTTGTTTTCTTCCTTTTTACTCATTGATTGTCATGACTGCAATTTCACTAAAAATTAAAATAAATAAAGACTGAAAAGCATTTTGGGAAGGGGTTAGAGCAGGGAGGTAAGGCTGTGGAAGCTGGCATGAGGAAGACAGAGGTCAGGAGAGAAGCAGTACCATGGCAAATTTGGAACAGCTGTGAGAAAATGAGTGTCCCCAGCCCAGTATGTCTAACACGATTGCAGCATCTTCAAGCCCAGTGTGACAGCCCTTCCCTCCACAACACAGCTTGCGATTCCTGGAATTGTACTGCTAATATTGCTTATAACTAGAGTTATAAAAAAGAATAAATAGAGGATGCTTTTGAGAATGGTGGAAAGAATTGAGTAATTGTGTGGATCTCTGGAGGGGAATTTTTCCTTGACTCAAAGTTTTAGCTAGAGAAGAATTTCAGAGCCATAACATGGGCCTTATGCATAAGGAAAGTATTATGAGTGTTGTGGAAGTCTTAGTTTTGAGCCTGAAATTATTAATTCAGTGGCATCCATAATAGAAATACAGGGTCAGACTAGATGTTTGGGTTTTCCCTTTGTTTCCAATGACCAAATACAAAACAAAATGCAAGATACATAGGTGAGAAAAAATACATGCTATGATAGCCATCTTTCACCACATAGGGATGCACCCAAGCAAAAAGAAATGGCAAGAGTATTGTAATCCCTGGGATCAGCCCTCCTTCACCCCTAGTTGACCTTTGATACCAGCTTGATACTACAAAGGAGACTTGGTCGCATGACCACTGGAGGTGCCCCAATGCAAGAACAACAGCCTGCCCAAATATGGAGGTCTGGCAGACCTGACTTAGGAGCACTAGCGAATATATACATCTTTTTAGTCTGGAATTTGCATAATCCCGTCACATAAGTGTGTGATGGAGGGCAATGCACTGGGCACTTGTCAAAAGATTGGGAATCAAATCCCACTTCCCTCTGGAGATGACACCTTTTTGTGTGAGACATATAGACTGATTGGCTTGGCATTTCCCCCAAACTTATGGCCATTCTACCTCCTGAAATAATACTTTCAACTCCTGGGAAACTGCTTCAGATCCCATTTATCCCCATAATTATGCCTGTTTAGAGCAGCCCCAATTCAGTCTCAGCTGAACTTAGCCCTGGAACCACCCCCAAAATGGCGGCCTGCCCGAGGCCTATTTCCCTCTGAAGGGAAGCCGCAGCTGCCAAACCACACTGCTTCACTCCAGAGTAAAAAGAACCTGGAAAAAATGGGTTCTTTTTATGGCACCAGAGTGATGTCACAAGTGTGCCACTGGCGCACTCATGACATAAGCAACGTGCAGTGCCATGCAGACGCTGCACTGCACGGCACAGCAGACGCTGCACTGCACTGCATGGCACGCTAGGCTTAGGGACCATGCAGTTGGTGCCTGTCTGTATCGGGCCGTAGACAGATACAGGGTCCATTTCTCCCTTGACTCCTTGGCTATGTGCTGAGGCTGAATCATCCACTGCACACCCCAGATTGGAGCTTTGTGCCTGAATCTGGTAATGCATTGCCCACTAGTGTTGTGATAAACCAATTTTTTTCTTTTCTCCCATTGAGAACTAGATGTGATTTTGTTAAAAAAATATTATTTTCAAAAGTCCCACTTTCAAAAGGTTATTTTTTCTCTCCCTGTCGAGAAGTATTTTTCACAGATTTCTTGAATGAAAATAAAAGACAAGGGAGGCGAACGTTTACAATAATTACCTGGCATTTCAAACTCAATTACCATGTCAAAAAGAAGTTTGACAGAGGCTTAAAGGACATTCTTCTGCTAGAAAAACCCCATATGAATGGTAGCTTTGCTTAAGCAAAATACAGTTGGCCCTTCTTGTACACGGATATTTTTTTATACACGGATTCAAGCATGAAAATGTTCAAGAAAGGTGTAAATTTCAAATATCAAACCTTGATTTTCCATTTTTTATAAGGGACACCATTTTGCTATGTCATTATATTTAATGGGACTTGCGCATCCACGGATTTTGTTATCCACGGGAGATCTTGGAACCAAACCCCATCGTATAACAAGGGTCCACTGTACTCAAATCCTGACCATCAAATTAAAAATCAAAATTCTTACTCGTTGATCAAGAAGTGCCCATAATTTCTTCTCTTTAAAAAGCTTTCGAAATCTTCAAATAGCAGATATTTCTTCTGTTTATCTAACTTTCACGAATATTCTTTACATCACTATTGCCCACTGCTAAAACCTTCTGAAATCTCTATCAACTCCCACCTTTTACGTCATTAGTTCTTGTGTGAGTGAGTGATTTCCCCTCGGTGTTACAAATAAACTAACTAATTTGGAATCTGGTGTTCTAGGTTTGGAGCCATCACACGTAGGCCGAAATCCTGGTTTTTAATTCTGAGCCCTCTTGCTACTTCCTATTAAACTAAATCTATTTCCCCATCGAGGTCAATTGTTGGTCCCTTCCAGGGGCCCCAACATTTTGGGTAACAACATCATTTAGCTTTGCACAGATACCTTTTTCACAGATACCCTGTTCACATCACACAGACACATTGTTTGTTCCAGTGGTCTATACTGGCGTTTACCCATTTGCAGAGAGCCAGAGTGTAAAGGACTTCACATACCAGATGCTGTTTTTTCAAAGGCTTGAAGTTCATAAGTACATTTTTATTTAACTGGCCTAACAACAACAAATCGAAAGTATTGATAGAAAGTGTAGTTCAGGAATAATATCTGTGTCGCACAACCTATATAGGCGAACACTGTATGTTAGAACAATGACTGCCCACAAGTGCAGAAGTTAATTTCAGTGCTTGGTAAATTAGATTTTTCACAGTGCCAGAAAATTCAACAAAATTGCTTGGACTAGAGTCAGATGCACACAAAAAAGAATGGGTTTATCTGTGGAAAGCAATAGCTCCACCATTCCTACATCATATCATCAAAAACCTGCCTGCAGAGCTTCAGTACGTGTTACTGTTGCTTGCTGTGCTGTGCTAGTCTTTTCCTTCCATCTGCACCCCATTATTTTTGACAGGATCTGAAGATGGTATAATTCCTACGCTCTCAATCACACTTATAAAAATGACTCTTTGGACTACATCTCCCAGGATAATAATCTTGCTGTTTGAGGGATTCTGGGAATAGAACTCCAAAAGGTAAATTTCCCATGCTGTGTGCCCAATGTATTGTCAACCAAAAACAAGATATTCAAGATCTTCAGACAAGAACACTCCTTAATGCTCCCACATTACCCTGGAGGCAAACAAAGGGAGTGTTTTCTCCTGTCACCTCTGACCCGCTCAGTGGCTTTGTGCAAAGTAAAAATGACATCATGAAGGCAACAAGCCCTTTTCTAGCCTTGGAGCATCTTCAAATGCTCAACTGTGCATGCTGCCTTCACTGGAGACAGTGCTGCTCAACATGTGTTTTGATGGCACAAGGTCATATGTGACATCCATCATGATCTGCTTCCATGCCTCCCTTCTAGTCTTGTTATTACTGGCATTAATATTGCTCCATCAATGCATTTGATGCCTTATAGGATAACAAACAACACCAGTCCCTGTGCCAAGGAAGCTACAAATTAAAATGAATATGTGCTCCGGTGGTGCTGTGGTTAAATGCCTGTACTGCAGCCACTCACTCGCAAACCACAAGGTTGTGAGTTCAATACCAGCCAGGGGCTCTGGGTCGACTCAGCCTGGCATTCTTCCATGGGTTGCTAAAATGAGTACCCAGCTTGTTGGGGGCAATTAGCTTACACTTAAGTAAACCACTTAGTACATTGGTAAGTGGTATAGAAACATACTTGCTCTTGCTAATGCTATATTCTGGCTACTGGTTGGGTATTCATTATTCTCTGCTGATTCTTATCTATTTTCCCCCTTTGGTGTGATGGAATATATTGTTTTAATAATGTATATAATATTGGCAGATCCAAAGGGGGAACTGCTGACCTTCTGATTCTAAAGAAACACGCACAACAATAATGCCACAACTTTTATTGACTGCAGTTGCATGTAAGGTTTGTGTTGTCATGGGACTGAATCCAGGCATTAACCAACTCACTTGTCGGTTGATGAGCTGATACCCAGGATGAGAGCTTTGGGATTCTATGTGGGCGGATGCCACTGTTTGGCTTTTCCTGTTACTTGAGAGTGTGCAAACCCAATGCCTTCCTGAGCTGGGCATGGCTCCTGACACTGATACCACCAAACTCCCTTAAGGGCCCCTTTCCACTTTGTTGGGCCTCACAATATGCCTCCATCTTTGATCCAAATCTCATACCTAACTCCTACAAAAGTTGTGACAATAAAGTACATGCACAGTGAATATACCCTGAGTGGGTGGGTGGGATGGAGCTCCAAAGCAAACTGAAGCTGGTGTGCTCTGGGACTGGTTTATATTTCCAGATGCCAGACTTGGGGGGGGGGGATTCCTCCATTTCCCTCTTGTGCCACTCACCAACCAGTGGCTCCAGTTCCAATGGCTGGTGGTTCCCACCTTCCCAGAGCCTACACAAAGACATGTAGGCTTCTGGAAAGAAGAAGCATAGTCAGTGCCAGGCAAAAAAGATTCTGCCTGCTCCACAGCACCTGCCCCCTGACGACAAACCCATCTCCTAGTAAACCAGGAAGAACCTTTTTTTTTAATATGGCTATCCATCCTGAAAATATCTGTAAAATGTGATACAAAGAGAAAAAAATAAATATAAAAACACTCTTAAGGGCTAGAGAAAAAGCCAATGAAGAGAGAGAGAGATGGGTTGAAAGTAAAAGCAGATATAGTCACCCAGTTAGAGGCATGTATTACTCAGCCTATACCTCCTTCTCAGCACGACAATGTGGCATTTGAGTAGGTCTTCCATGTGTACAATCTTGAATCCTGGCTTTAGGACAATTTCCCTTGCAAGAAGATGAGCATACCAGCCCATTTAAATCCAATGTGAAACAGTAAAGGTTATTATGCTCTTCAAGTCACAATTTAAAATACTCCAATACTGCCTGAGTTGCTGCCCATTCCTGAAGAGCTTCAGCATTTTATACCTAGTATGGAAAGGTCATTTCACAGATAACATACCAATTCCCCACCCCACAAACACACACATATGCATGATAAACATATATAGATCTCAATGTTTGGAATTTATTTCTTAGCCTCTGTTGTTGAATTTGATCCCGTTGTTTATCAAGATCATTTTTAAAACTGCTTTCTAACC
>NC_056522.1:162701246-162730060 GCF_019175285.1 Sceloporus undulatus | reverse complement strand
TCCCAACAGAAAACAAATCTTCAGTTGGAAATAGTCATATTGACATTTCATAAGAAAACTGTGATGCAATGTTTCTTCCAGAGCTGTCATATTTTCAGAGTAATGTTTCTGAGGGTGTAAGTCCAAACTTACATGTACCATTGAGCAGAAACACCTTTCCTAGGTGAAGAAGCCTTTCTAGGCTACCATTAAAGAGATCTATTATCTTGGTCACAACATATCCCAGACATGGCAGTAGATGTAAACTTGTTTTGGGTTGCCGCCACATGCCAGAATTAATGAAATTTAGTACCATTTTCTCTGTCATGATTCCATCCTATAGAATCCTGGGCTCTATAGTTTGTTGTGGCAGCAGAGCTCTCTGATATAGAAGGCTAAATATTTCACTAAACTACAAATCCCAGAATTCCATAGCATTGAGCCATGGCAGTTAAAGATGTATTGAACGCCATTAATTTTGCAGTGTAGATGATATCCATGTCCAATCAAGACCACAATGAAGGAATCTTTTAGATTAATCAAAGAAATATGACTTTGTGAAATGGGTCCTTGGGTTTTCTGGGGTTTGTCAGTTGGTTTTGGATCTATATCCACTAAACCCATTCTTGCGAGTGGTTGTTTGTAGTAGTTTCTTGGATCTTCAAAATGATTCTTCTATGGGGTGGGGGGGAAGACCACCAAAAACAAACAAACAGAGTGTGGTTTGCTGAGCTGATACTATAGTTTGAGGGTCAAATTTTCTTCTTTCTGAATTTTCTGATCTCTTTATTAAAAAAAAAAGAGAGCTATACAACACAAAGTTGTCATTACATTATGTTTTGTTTAGCACCAGGGTCTAAGGGAGAGGTATTTTTATTTTTTCCTTCAGGCACTACAATGTTCTCAGCCACTTCTGTACATAGAGGAACAACATGGAAGCAAAACTGTTGTTGCAGAGGAAATATTCTTCATCTGGGACTTCATTGCAGACAGTGTTTTCTTTACAAATGTCTCAGAAGGACAGCTTATTGTGTTACAACATCATGTTCCAAGACATGAAGAGTGCAAAAGAGGTGGAAATTTACTTCTCTAACTGAAAATTATAACCTTCAAACACGTTTCAGAAGAACACCTACACTAGCCTATGGCAGAGTATTCCCTCAGCAAGGTGTTTTGCACCATGACATGGATACTTCATCAGCTGTACAAGATGGCGTGAGAAGGAGAGGATATAAATGGGAGGTATCTTTTAAAGCAGTAGTCCTTGAACTACCTTGAACTGCAGTGTGGTCAATGAGACTAACTGACCTATCTCCCTGTTCTCCTTATCTCCACCATTTCCCTTCTTTCTCCATTTACCTAATGCTCCTCTCTTGAACATCAGGTAGAGGAGAAGATTTTTTTAAAAGTTGTCCTCTTATGTGGGGAAAGATTTTCCACAATGTTTCCTTGTTTTCCTCAATTGTGTTTCTTGCAGTTAGTTTGCATGTTGATTTAAAGCAATCAAGGACTTAATTGACAAGTCTTAATTGCCAAGGCACATATCTCTGAAGAAATTCTTCAATAAGAGGGAAAACAGAATAAGTGGAGGAAATATGCCTTTCTTTTAATGGCCAGCATGGTCTTTTGGTTGTTCTCCAACCAAGTTGGGTCCAACTGCTGATGCATCAGAGAGGCCAACCAGAGCACTCATAGCAAGAATTACTTTGGAACCATTATGGCTGCTGTCCAATCCTGTTTGGTGACCTATCCTAGTATAAAGGTCATGTTTATTCTCATGAGCCTCAAGCTAACTATGGAACTTATTGCATGGGCCCTGGAGAACGGGCCCGATGTGGAACGGAAGGGAGGGGCGGAAAGGGAAGGGAATGGGAATATCACGTATTTTGCCACATAGGGGAATGCTGCCGATGCCGCCAGAAGTTCCCGTTCCATTCCCCATCCATCCCAAAGAGACCAATTTTCAAGAACTGTTCTGAACAGTTCTTGAAAATCGGCCTCTGTGGGACAGATGGGGGACAGAACAGGGAACACACTGGAGTCATGAAAGAGAAAAGGAAGCCTAAGGGCAAACCCAATGGCAAACCAAGGGGACCATCAGCGGCATTCTTGCAGCATTCCCCCATGTGGTAAAATACATGATATCGCCGTTCCGTTCCCTTCCCACCCCCTTACGTTCTGTGCCGGGCCCTTTTATGGCCACTCTATCATGGGATTTTCTACACAAGATTTTTTTCAGAGCAGGTTTGCCATTAGTTTCCTCTTAGGCTTCCTTTTCTCTTTCATGACTCCAGTCAGCTTCACGAGAGAACACACGATAGGAAGAGGTTCTCCCTATCAAAGGAGCTTTGATTACATGTATCCTTTCATGAAGATGAGTAGCAGTCACTGTTTTGATTCACTGCACCACAGAATGGCCTAGGCTCTTTAAGATGTTTACAAAATAAAAGGGAAAAACAGAAAATGCTGGAGTATAATAAAACATGGAAGAGCCAGGTTGGTGTGTTGGTTTGAGTGCTTCAATAGGACTCCAGCAGACCCAAATTCTAATTCCCTATTCAGTTATGGAAATGTGTTGCATGGCCTTGAGCAGGGCACATTCTCTAGATTAAGAAGAAGGCAGTAGCAAACCTTTTTGAATAAATCTTGTCAATAAAACCTTATCACAGGGTCACCATGAGTTGGACTCAGTTTGAAGGCACATAACAATAAATAAAACATAGCATTCAAAGCCTGAAAACCCACAGCATCCAGGAGGTGAAAAATATCAGAAGTGGAAGGAAAAACCAATTAAGTGCTTTCTTATGGTCTTCTTGGGAGCATCTCCACAGCAGTGGTTATACATAATAAAGACGTTCTACGTTCAGGAAGGCTTAGTTTTAGGCAGGTTGGCAAAAACTTGGCCTATCGCCTCTTTCAGTAAGTTTATACTGATGGAAGCCATTGGTGTGATGCAAATAGGATTTAATGGAAGCACTCATTTTAATATCAGCTTGATACAGAATACAGAGAAAGCAACACCCCACAACCCAAGATTTGGGTGGCGCAGTGGTTAAATGCTTGTACTTAAGCCACTCACTCACAAACCATAAGGTTGCGAGTTTAATACCAGCAAAGTGCTCAAGCTCAACTCAGGTTTGCATCTTTCAGTAGGTGGCTAAAATGAGTACCCAGATTGTTGGGGGCAATCAGTTTGCACATTGTACACCGCTTGGGGAGTGCTTAAGTGCACTGATAAGCGGTATAGAAATGTACTTGCTATTGCTATATTGCTCTTTATGAATAGCTGTGAAGTTAAAAGTCGTGAGATCTATATGTTTAATGAATCTTCAGTCTGGAGAGAAGTAAAGATCTGCTCTGACAAGTGGATTGGGATTAATTTAAAATATATGAGATAATTGCTGCAAGACTTTGGAATACTATCAAAAAGCC
The DNA here is from genome assembly GCF_019175285.1 of Sceloporus undulatus. Classification (NCBI taxonomy): domain Eukaryota; kingdom Metazoa; phylum Chordata; class Lepidosauria; order Squamata; family Phrynosomatidae; genus Sceloporus; species Sceloporus undulatus. Next base: position 162,726,649 of record NC_056522.1, on the reverse strand, counting down.
ATATATTCAGGGCACATGAAAATATGCAGGAGACCAGATTATTGCTAAATGTCTTTATTTATCTTTCCAAAATGTTATGTAGCTAACAAAATGAGATTAACTGACTAGCATTTTATTGGAGAAAATAACATTAATTTGGTGTCCAGAGGTGCTCCTTTAGAAAAACAACTCAATAGCTACTGAAGGGAGTTTCTGTCCAAGGGAACTGGCACACAGCTGACATAGTTGTCTGTGTGCCACCCTGCTTGATAACTTGTTATCTAATGCTGTACACCTTACTGAAAATGGATGGCCAAATATGTGGCATTCCTCATGATGAGTGGCTTTGCGTTTTTGGTCTGTGTTGCTTTCCAGAGAAGAGGCAAGATATATACTTCCCCCTAAAGAAAAGAAAAGAGACTCAGGAGTCCTTGCTAGTCACTTTTATGACTAGGGATATGAAAACCTGTTTTCATAAATAGTTTTAGTTCTGCTGCCTTTCTCAGAATCTCATTGACATTCTCATCCCATATCATAGTCAGTATCATGGCCGGCCACAAGAAAGACGAGGGGGAGGAGGAGGAGGACTTGGCTCCTCGGGTGCAGGAGGAACCTGAGGCTGTGCCAGGCCCCAATTCTGCCCTACCAGGTCCCAGCTCCTCTCTCCCCGCTCCAGTGGATTTGGCTCAGCCAGATCCTAGCTCTGTGGGATCTTCTTCAGTGGATCCTGGGGCTCAGCAGCCCAGCCTTGCCCCAATAGAAGTGCCAGACTTGGGAGACATAGAGCAGCAGAGCATTGAGATTCCTCCCTTTAGACAGAGGAAATCAGAAAGGGCATACCTTTGGTGCTCCAAGAGACTTGCTGAGAAGCGCTCATTAGGCAATCAGCAGCTGTGATAAGGGAGCTAGATATAAGACACCTGGCAGATGCTGAGCTCTCTTCGCAGAGACTATTTGTTCTTATTAAGTGAACGTTGCTGGATCTGACTCCTTGCCTCCTAGACCTTTGACTGCCTTGGAATCCTTGACCTCAGACCGGACTCGCTGACCAACCCTCTGGTATTCTTGACCTTGGACTGAACTGGTAGTATTGCTTTCTGTAATCCTGAACTTTGGACTGGTTTGTGGTAAACTCTCTTTGGACTTCGTTTGGCATTGTTGCTGGAGGAATTGCTTCTTGGCAGCTCAGCATGTTTACCTTTTGCCAAGCAGGCTCTTATCAGCCTTGTGAGTGTGCGTTGGCAGCATTCCCAGACAGTCAGACTGAAATGTGTGTGTGATTTTTAACGTGTGTTTTTCTCAATTTTTTTTTACATATTGCTCACAATCTAAAGTGCATTTGTGCACATTTTAATTAGAAATTAATTATTTTAAGAAATATTTTATTGCATTTTCTGAAACAAACGATCAATAATCCCCATACCATCCCTCACAGCACACTTTATTTCCATTTCACATTTGCAATTATAAAACATAAACTGAAATGATTACATATGCTGTATACTAACTGAAGCAACAACAACAACAACACAATAAAAATAAAGAAAAGAGAAAAGCAAGAGTAAACTAAATAATTGGTAGATACATCTTGGTATACTACAATATAAACATGTATCTTTATTCTTCATAGAAAATGAGAACATTATGCCAAATTGTTTGAAATTTGATCTCTTGTAGCTGAGTGTAATGTATATTTTTTTTCAGGACCAAGCATTGTTAGAAGGCTTTGATTACAAATATTGAGGGTGGATTCTTAGTTTTCCAGTTTTGCAAAATTACAGCCTCAAGCCCATTGGCTAGTCTTATCTGAAGGAGACCAATGAAATGAATTGTTGAATAGTAAATGAACAGTTCTATAAATCCTTTTCTCCAGTAGGGTTACCCTAAAGAGATTAACAGTTGGATTCATGTTTATTTGCCAAGATCAGTTCAACCATTCTCACTGTTCATCTTCAAATCCCAGAAATTTTTCTTCCCTTTTGAATCATTGAAATAAACTCTGGGGGATCAGTTGCACACATAAACCAAATATTCCAATAATAATATGCTTAAAATGCAGGTATTGTCAGAGCAGTCTTGAGGTAACTTATATTCCATCTGCAATTTTTGTAAGGCCATGGCTAGAGTTGTTTTGATTAATCCCAGTTAGCGGAACACCTTAGAATCCATTGGTAAGAGGGGAGTCAACACATAGGTAAATCTGTTTGATTTAGGAGATCTCCTCTAGCCAAAAGTAGCAATATGATTTAAGCCTTTATTTTTTGCTAGCAACCAAGTTAAATATATAATCCCCTTATTTATCCAGGTTTTTGATATATTGGCTTACAAGCAATAAGAAAAGGGAGGTTGCACCAAATAATAAATCGATTATGTATCTAAATCCCAGTGATATAAAAGGGATCTCCATTCGCGTTCACAGTAGGGTTACAATGTGAGAAGCAAGAAAGGTGCACTGAGTCTAGTGCCAACTATCTAGAGTAGAGCCCTCATAGCAGCTTCCATTTTAGACCATCCCAGGATTTCACATTCCACATAAACCTACCAGTACTTAGAAAGATTAAAACTCCCTTGTAATGTAGATGACTGTAATGCAGCATATGATATGTGGTCTAACCTCTGAACTTTGTGCGATTTACCTGAAACAATGGTTATTTCATATGAATTATTGGGAAGATTAAAAGAGAACCTCTAAGAATATAAATCAATCTAGGTAATCTGAATATAAATCAATCTGGCTACACATTCCTTTTAGGATTCTGTATAAGCTTTTTCTTTTAATGTTTAAAACCTTACATAACCTACCCCCCCCCCATACCTTTCAGCCCTTATTTCCTTTTACCATCCTGTTTGAGATCTATGTTCCAGGAGTTCTGAGCTTCTTACCCAGCCCAGGCTTTCCTCTTCCTTGGCTCAGCTTTGTCCATTTCACTCGCTGCACCATACTCCTGGAATTTGTTATAATTATTATATAGTTTTACATTTCATTATTCCTTAGCTTGCACACCTCTGGAAGGATTTAATGTTTTGAATTGATTATATCTGTAAAGCACCATGTAAACTTATGGTGCTAAACAAACAAACAACAATAATTCAAGAATATTTATTTTCAAACCCTCATTGGTAAATGTGACCAAGTAGTTAGACCAACCCTTATTTTAGTAAGCATATTTTCCATAAATTCACAATTTGTATGCCACTCTGCGAGCATTTCTAAAGATGCTACAAATACAATACAAAGGGCTACAAATACAATAAATTATTATTATTATTATTATTATTATTATTATTATTATTATTTAAACAACATCTTCACTTTGACTATAGAGAAATGTAAGTTTTTCAAGGACTGTTTTCACACATGCGAAAGTCCCATATATAAGACAACAAATGGACTAATTAACATAATCTCAGATTTTTCCTGCTTGAACTCATAAACTGAAAGTTGGCCAGAACAGTCAACCTGTGATGTCAAATGTTGCATATATACTTTGAGAATTTGAAAGAAACAGAAAAGCATCATTGGCAACCCTCTGCCATTCAGTCCAACCCTCTGCCATGCAGGAACCCACAATCAAAGCATCCTCATCAGATGGCCATCCAGCCTCTGCTTAAAGACCTCCAAGGAAGGAGACTCCACCACTCTCCAAGGGAGTTTCTCCCATTGTCAAACAGCCCTTACTGTCCAGAAGTTCCTTCTAATATTGAGGTGGAATCTCTTTTCCTATAGCTTGCATTCATTGTTCTGGGTCCTGTTTTCTGGAGCAGCAGAAACAAGTTTGCTCCTTCCTCAATATGACATCTCTTAAAATGTTTAAACAAGGCTATCATATCACCTCTTAACCTTCTCTTCTTCATGCTAAGTCATTCCTCATAGGGCATGGTTTCCAGACCCTTCACCAATTTGGTCACCCTCCTCGGCACACACTCCAGATTCTCAACATCCTTTTTGAATTACGGTGCCCAGAACTGAACACAGTATTCTAGGTGAGGACTCACCAAGGCAGAATAGAATGGGACTATTACTTCCCTTGATCTAGACACTATACTTCTATTGATGCAGCCTAGATTCACATTGGCCTTTTTAGCTGCCACGTCACACTATTGACTCATGTTTAACTTGATCCCTTTCACATGTAGTATCATTCAACCAGGTGTCCCCCTTCCTATATCTGTGCATTTCAATTTTTTTTACCCTAGGTGCAGTACCTTACATTTCTCTGTATTGAAATTCATTTTGTTAGCTTTGGCCCAGCTTTCTAATCTATTAAGGTCATTTTGAACCTTTATCCTGTCTTCTGGGGCCTTGCCTCTTAGAAGTTTATCACACCCATTTCCCCCCCGTTATGGTCACAGGAAGGGGATGCTCATGCTGCGCACAACCAAGAAACATTGGATTTTATTGCACACCAAGGTGTCCTCCAAAAGGCCCCATTCTGGCACCTAGAGCCAAGCCGTCCCCATTCAGTGCTGAGGACAAGCGCCTTTTTTGTCTGACGGAAGTAGAAATATTTTAATAAATAAACTATTGTTAATAAAATAATGTACACACTTGAAATGAATAACCTGCATTGGCCCTTTCAGATACGGTGCTGTTAAGTAAACCAGCAAATGAGAAATATGTGAAAAAATTAAAAAGAACTCTACAACCTTTAGCCTTTTTCATGAAAGACTGACTCAACCTCTAACCTAAAAAAACATGAAGTCTTCAACTACTGCAAAACCTTTAAGACCATAAAATCAATTTTTGCAGCATTTATTTGTTTTGATCATGCTATATAACATTTAAAAAAAACTTTGTGCAATCAGTTTGACATAGCTAACAAACCCCATTGGGCTTCTCTCTCCATCCAGAGCAAAAAGCGGAGTCCATTTCACTGCAGCGTCTGTTCTGAAGCATGTGTTTTTAATTTCTCCTGATGCAAGAAATACATAAACTCAAAGAAGCAGTGCCACAGGCAATACAGAACACTGTTGAATGTAGCAGTCAGTATGTTCCCCTCACAGCACTGCTGCTGCTCAGCCCAGACTGTCAGCTTTTGCTATCCTGAGCTTACAATACAACAAAGTTTGACACCAACCAGTTCTAAGGTGACAGACCCTGTGGCTCACAGAAGACATGCACTAGGGCATGGCACTTACAACAATGACACAGAACGGCTATGCTGACAGTTGGAAATTGTCCAGTAGGCTCCATTTATATTCACCTTTAGGTATGCCCTCCCTAGAGAGAGACAAATGGAACTGAATGGGGGAAAATTCACAGGCTGATGAAAAGAATGAGGGGAAATGGTGTGAGGCAATGTGTCATCAGATGCCAATAATCTTCCTCCTTCCAGACCCTTAAACTACACAGTAGTTACCTCAAACTACAAACTGGAGGTCAGTGTCAAGTGTCATAATTTAAATCTCCTAGTATATTTCTTCTTGGATCCATTTTTTTTCTTTCCTTGGGACTTTTCAAACTTTTAAAACTATCCAAGACCCTAGACAGGTGCCTAGTACAGTGTACTTAGTGTTATCAGCCCACCACTGGGTTTTCTGATCCCTTAAGAACCTCTCATAATCACTTAAAATTAATGAGAAATCTCCTGATTTTCATGGGAGATGGATGCCCCTTAGGCAAACTGATTTTCTTAAAAATATATTTTCTTTGTGGATTTTGAACTCTTATAAAATCACTGCGAGAGAGACATACATGTTAGTCTGTTGTAGCAAAACGTCTTGTGTCACTTTACAGTTTGAGGAGTGTATGTGAGATGGTGGGATGACATGCCATGGCCCCTGAAATCCCCAAGGAAACTCCTGAAGGCCCCAGGTCAGCCTCTCAAAATTATATATATATATTAAAAAATCTTTGTCCAAAACACATTCCCAGACAACCTAAATCACCACACTTATAAAACAATTTGGGACCCCTTCTCCTCCATTATGTTCCCCAACGCTCTCAAACCCTGGGAAAACCTTTAAAATTGGCTGGTTTGCAATTGAATCCTAGAACAGGAGCACAGATCACATTACCTCTAAATTCAACAGGAATAATGGTATGGCCCATGGGGGGGGGGGTTCCCACCCTGTTTACAGTTTACCACTCTTGTGATAGATGAGCATTTTTAAATATTTTTATTTTTATTTTTATTTATTTTGCATCCTAAACCTCTGTGGGTGCAGTTCACTTCATCAGACACACGTTGCCAGGAATATGCATGGTTGTGGGTAGGGATAAACTGTTCATAGTGGGAATGCAAGAAACTGATACCCAGAAAATATAGAGAATGATAATTACTTTAACAGGAGTCATTAACAGCCAAAGCATGGTGACAACATGGACATTTTTAAATTAGTGAGATGGTCCTGAATTCATCCTGTAAGCAACAAAGTTGCACATTTTGTTCAGGTGTTTTGCACTAAAATCTGTCTTTCAAGTTCCTTTGTTCAAGAATAGCCTCTGCCAGGTCTGCAGCTGGGTGGACTGAAGGGCAAAGTATTCAGTAGTTGTTACCTGTGATACCTTGGGTAATGATAAAGTTTGCAATTTCTGTAATGTTTAGTGCCATAGAAGGGGTGGGAGGGGAAGACTGGATCCATCAATGTAGGGACAATAAATCCACTCTCAGTTTTATCATAGCACCTCCCCATAGTTGCTCCGAGTTGTACAGGAACTCTCATTTTGCCAAAACAGTGAAGGAAGAGGACTGGTACTGGGGGAGCTCCTGCTGGAGCAGCTGAAAGAAGAATGGCAGCAAGATCTGTAGTGAATTTGTTGCCTGTATGCTGGCAGATCTACTGCCCGCTCCTTGCATTATAGATTTGATGTTGTGGCAGGAGGAATATATGGACCTCCCTAAGTTGTTGGACTTTGACTACTAGCAGCCCTAGCAAACAGAAGAGACAATAGGAACTGCAGTCCAAGATGTGGAGCATTGCACATTCATATCATTGGGCTATAGCAACTGTCTCATCTTAGAGACATTCTGAATATACTCAGTAGCCACCTTGCAATGTACTGGCATCTGCAGTCTGTTTTGCAATAGGACTTAATCTCAGCCCCACGCTGATGTGAGAAACAGGGAGCTCACTAGGAGTAGCTGCACTCTGTTCATTTTAAATTTCAGTCTCTGCACACCAGAAAAAACTTTGACATACGACACAGCAAGACTGTGACAGCCTGGCCTCGGGCAAGCAACAAATAAATATGGAGAAGATCACTATGAACTTGCAGGAGGCCATCAGTGCATCCCAGGTAGCTGGCAAAGACTGAAGCTGAAAAATGCTTGTAGTTATGGTGCTTGCTTATTTTGGCTTGCATTGCAGAGCACCTCTAAACATTGTCCATGACAAAAGTCAGACAAAAGCTGTCCTCTTATGGCAGGTATGCGTGGTTTCTGGAAGACTCTTATTTTATCATTATTCAAAGGGATCTTGCAGCACCTTTGAGATTGAAAGACAGAAATTGGTAGGACTAGCTTTCATAAACTTGAGCTCAGTTCCTCAAATGCATCTGAGGAAGAGTAGGCTCAAGCCTACAAAAGCTCATGCTACCAACTTCTATCTTTCAGTTAGCCTCAAAAGTGCTGCAAAATCTCTTTGCATATTGGTTGTGTCTTTGAATTTAATTTAACTTGCAGAAGCATCGTTTTAGCTTACCTGGGATGCTGTATAACCATCAGTGTAAAAATCAAACTGCAGTACTGATCATGAAAATCATTGTGGTATTTACAGCATAAAAAGCTCTGTCTACAATGGCTATCTCATTCTGACACCATTCCATTGCTCTATGGTTCTGATGCAGCAGCTGAAGCACAGTGGCACCTTTGATAATGATGGTAAGAAATTATCTCAAACATTCATGCCAGAATCCTATTGTTAATCTAAACTAGAATAGATCTATTCAGTCAATACTGAATAGCGAGACAACTGGTATTTTACTGAAATATCTATAGTGTGCCAACCTAGAATTACTTTAAAAATCACATTAAAAATTAAAATGGGAGCAAATGTGGGTATGTTAGTTTTTGGTAGGATCTGTACAGTGGAGTATCAATCAGGGTTTATATTAAGAAATAAATGGCAATAATGTGAGGTAGAGGTACCTTAGGCCCCATACAGACAGGCCAAAATAAAGCTGCTTCGGGTCACTTTGGAGGTATGCTGTTTAAATGATGCATGTGTCCTAAAAGGCCAGAAGCTGTGCCAAAGGTGCACTCTAGTCCTTAGGACTGGATCATGGCTTTGGTGCAGCTTCCAGACTTAGGACGCATGCATCATTTAAACAGCATACCTCCAAAGTGACCCGAAGCAGCTTTATTTTGGTCTGTCTGTATGGGGCCTTAATTACATAAAAACAGTTTCTCAAAATACTGTTAGAGAAGGAGCGAGCTGATGTATCTAATTTTATCTAAAAGAAAACTCTCTCTCTCTCTCTCACACACACACACACACACACTCACACTGATATTGCTATGGAACACAGTCCACACACTTATGCAGATATCTGGATGTTCAGTTCAAAACTGGGATAAATCCCTACTTTTTTCTCTCTAGAATAAAGCCCCGAAGTGAGGAAAAGGCCCAGATTCAACCCCATTTGTCACTTATGTTGTTTTTTTGTTTGGACAGCTCACTATAAAAATTAGGTGAGACATTTTTATTTGGCCCATGTAGGCGTACCCTTTAGAAAATGGTAGTTAAAATAAATTGGATAGATTTAGGGAAATATTTGAGATGGCGATTAAAAAAAAGAATGGCACATATTTAGAAGAAATGTGAATATAAAAGTAGGGGAAAGGAAAAATTGAGTAAACTAAGGGATAACCTCTTTTATCATTGTAAAAGGTGTTATTAAAGCTGATGTTATGACAGATGGTTGTTAAATGAGAGATGAAAGATTATAATTTTAAAGTAGGCATAGATAAGAGACCAGGTGTTATGGTTTTGATTAACGTAGGCTAGGAAAGGAGTAATAACAATAAATAATTAGTCATAAGTTATTAAGAAAATTTACTAATAATTTTAATGAAATGTATAGAAAAGTTAGATGGATTTCCTGTATGGTACTTATTCAGGATTATGTAAACATGGAATTTGAATATTAACAATTACACTTTGCAATTTATTGTATTAGATAAGAATTAATGGGTCTGTTTTTTAACATTCAAAGTAATATAGGTTTATGACCACTGTGGAGAAGACTGGATACTTTATTTATTGATTGACTGATCTTTCCTTTTTCCTTTTTCCTATATATATATATATATATATATCCCCAATGTACTATTGTTAGTGTTAGTATTGTATTTTATATATATCTGGAAAACTTAATGCAAGAATTCACAAAATTGTATATCCAATAAAATCATATGGGGCCTAGAAGTGGAATTTCACTGTTAGGAACACTTTTAAAATCAAGGAATAACAACATAACTAAACACTTTATATTCCAAACTTTCAAAAGGCTTAGTGAAATGTTAATGCTTGAAGAAATATTATGAAGAAACCTCAAACGAAATGCCATTGTATCTTTGTAGAAGAATGGCACTACATCTTCAAAATGACAGACACTGGTTTTCAGATTTCTATCCAAAGAGTGACATTTACCACTACTATTCCTCAGATCATCATGGACTTGTGCCAGTCACAAGTCTATGTGCTGCCAGCCCTGTTTTAGTGATAGGTGGAACCAATGAGTACAGCAATTAGGTACGCAGAGGGGGGCAATCCTGGGGAACTCTCCAGAGAACAGAAACTCAACGTTTCAGCCATTTGAGAGCAGCTGTTTTAAGGACTGCAGACTATTAACTCAGGTTTTATTTGTTCAGACATCATTTCCTAAAAACTGAAGTAACAAATATTAAACAAGTGTTTAGATCCAAATTCTGGTGCTTCCATGAGAAAAAGAACAGCAGCAGCAACAATTCTGCTTATGTCCACAGTGCCATTCCATGAAAAACCAGTATGGACATTTGCTTACAGCCACCATAAGTTCGGTATGAGTGGAAAGCACACACAGAGATTTCCAAACACAGAAAAATATGGCCTAGGATCTAAATACCCTAAAAGCCCCAGATCCTGTGTGATCTTGGAAGCTAAGAAGGGTCAGCCCAGATTAGAACTTGAATGAGAGATTGACAATGAATACCAAGTGCTATAAGCTATATTTCAATGAAAGGAGCTGACAAAACCACCTCTGAGTTTACTTTGCCTAAGAAAACCCTATGAAATTCATGGAGTCACCATAAGTCAACAGACAACTTGAAGACACACATGTTCCATGTGAGATCATTCCTGATTAACAATGGTCTTTGTAAAAATAATTCTACTCTGAAGAGCAGAGATTTTTTTTTTTTGGTAAAGCATGCAGCATGTCAAGCCAGACATATTCCCTTACCATCTCTCAAGGACTTGGGTGATGTCTGACTGCAATCCTTAAGTAAAGGAAAGAGGCCACAAAGAAGACTGAGTCTTCCTGTGGGCACCTGCATACCCATATTCAGTACCATTTTCCACTTTTATTTCTTTTTACTTTGCCTGTTGCAGAAATCCACATAGGGCTTACTAGTGTGAAGAAGTGTGGCAGGAGCCAAGGCTTATTCGGAACACGGAGTGAACTTTAATGACATCTGTTGCCAGTTTTCTACATGGGCTTTAGGCAAGAGATTTGAGCTCCTGGCCTGTTTTCCCTTCTCCCTCCGAAGTGGAACAGCTCTTACCTGTGCCACAGCAGAGCTTTCAGGATTAATTAGTTAATGTTTGTAGAGACCTTTCAAAATGCAAAGCTCTGTGTAAATGTCAGCTCTTATTATGAGTAAGCAGCTTTCCAGAGGCAAACCACTCAGTGAAAAGAGGCAGAAGCCAAGAGGAACCACAATTTTTTGTTACCTGTGGGGATCTGTTAAGAATTATCTGGGCTTAAGTAAAACCCATGCTCCTGATTTACACTGAAACAATGCCCTTTGCCTCACTTGAGTGCAATCTAATGAAACACAAATCCAGTCTGAAAAGGTTTGGTGCTGCACCAGCGCATGAGAACAGCACATGGCCATCCAGTGTATGAATTTCCCAAGGTAGTGGTGGAGGAGGAGGGGAAATGCCAGCTTATCTTCTGTGAGGCACTGAAAACATTCCTTTTTGAAGCTTCCTTTCTCCTTCCAGATATCTTCCATGTATTGGGTGGAATGGGCTCCTTCAGGACATGAGCACACATACACAAACACAGAGCAGTTCTGTTGGGAAACTAAATTAAAGGTTTTTTTTAATTCCATATCTCAGGGGCACCAAAGAGAACCGCAATGCTTTTGAAAGCTTGAGCTAAAACAGAAGGTGCTTTATGGAAATGAGCGGGATGGATCTGCATGCCTCTTTGCCCACATCAACAAGAAGAAAAAAACATTTCCCCAGCTTTTCACACTGGCACATCTGCTGGGTCTGATGAATTGGGAACAGCTTGTTCCTATTTCCAGCCTTTGGCCCCACTGTCTATGCCAACATACTGTCTTATTAAAGCCTTGCTCTGTGTCACAGAATACCCAACGAGGAAAACAACAGCGCAATAACTTATGGTTAATAATTTATTGTCATTCTTTGCTACCACTTAGGCTTATACCTCACTGGTGTCAAAGGGAAGTTTTCCATTTACTTTAATGGGTTTGGAAAAGGGCCCACATGCTACACATTCCAGGGAAAAGTCTCCAACTGATTTATTGTGGTGCTTAGTGTCATTATCTCTTACAAGAAGCCCAAATGGGCACACTGATACCTTTTAATAGCCTGCATTCTGTTGATATAGCAGCATGCAAGCTTTCATGCTCTTCAAAGTGGCAGGAGCGGAAAATATAGAAAGGGTAAAGAGGGACAGGAAATATTTTTGAGTGGCTTGAGATAGAGAGTGGCCAAACGTAAATAACATAAAATGCAATTCAAATGCCATTTGTGCAGAAAAATCTGGAGAACCATGTGCACAAACATCTGTAGGAATGTGGGAGGTCAATAAAAAGTATTTCTAAAGTTTATTAATGTTGTGATGGTGTTTCACACCTCTCTCTATGGATACTACAAAGGACAGATCTATAAAATGTCTGACTCACAAACATAAATGCTGTCTATCAGCCACTTATGGTAGTTCAACGGGTTTAATAAACCTCTTGATCTGCTGCTAGATTTGCAAGGATGGGTAGTAAGCCCTTGACAGGCCACAATATGATTGGTAAATTTCATCTATAAGGTTACATCATACAGTCTAGTCTATTTCAGTAGTTCCAGTTACTTTTTTGGAATACCCCAGAAACAGCATGACCATTGCTCATTAGTTCTCTTTTTGAATGCCTGGCTCCAGACAGATTGTGTGTGTGTTTGTTTTATATCCTGTCTTTCTCCTAATTAGGGAACCAAGGCAGGTCACAGTGTAAGTACAGTGGGCCTTCCCCTTGCACGAGGATCCGTTCCGGATCCCTCCGTGTAAAGGGAAATCCATGTGTGCTGGAGCTCCATTAGAAGTAATGGGGCTCGTGCCTGCAGCGCACAGCCATGCGGCCATGCGTGTACACCATGGGCACACCCCCATTATTTCTTCCAGGATGTGTGAGGGGCTTTTCTGGCATATGGCTTTCAGCATATACCATGCCCACGTAAAATACAGGTGTGCTGTAGAAACAAAATACAATTTAAACAATGGGTAATTCAGAAGGTTTTTTTTTAAAAAAAATATTCAAAACATTGATTCAAAATAGTTTTAAAATCTGGTGCGTCATAATGATAAAAAAATATAACACACCTCTATTAAAAGACCTTCTTCAACACTCAAAGGCCTAGATAAACAAAACAGTCTTTGTCTGTTGGCCAAAAGACAAGAAAATGAGGACCATCCTAGCATCCAAAGGAATTCCTTTCTGGGAGCAACCACCAAAATGGCTCTTTTCAGTGTCCTCGCCAAATAAGCCTATGAATGCAACGATCAGGAGTGCCTGTTATCAGCTTCGGCTGATACGCCAGCTGCGTCCTTTCCTGGAAGTAAAGGACCTAGAAACTGTTGTACATTCACTGGTAACTTCACGATTTGATTTCTGTAATGTGCTCTACATGGGGCTACCCTTGTGCCTAGTCTGGAAACTTCAACCAGTGCAAAATATGGCAGCCAGGCTGGTCGCCAGAAAAACGAGGACTGACCGAATAACACCCAACTTAAAATCTCTTCACTGGCTGCCTATTAGTTTCCGGGCACAGTACAAGGTGTTGGTTATAACCTTTAAAGCCCTACATGGCTTGGGTCCAACCTATTTGAGGGATCGCCTGCTTCCATATAATCCGCCCTGCACCCTCAGGTCCTCTGGGAGGAATCTATTGCAGCCTTTAAAAACCAGACTAACTGCTACCTCCCAGAGGGCCTTCTCTGCAATTGCTCCCAAACTATGGAATGGTCTGCCGGACGAGATCCATCAAATTGCCAGCTTAGACAGCTTTAAAAAAGCTGTCAAGACGGATCTCTTCCGGCAGGCCTTTCCTGAATAAAAGTGCCCGGCCACAGAATGACTGCCCCTCACATCGTGTATCAGCCCACCGCTCTGTCCTCGCTGTATTTTTATTGTATTTTTAATAGATGTTTTAATTGTAACTTGTTTAATCCTGTTTTAAGGAGGGGAATTTGGGACAAAAATTTGTAAATGTGGATTTTAACATGTTGTAAGCCGCTTTGATTGTCTTGTCACAGAAAAGCAGGATATATAAAAAAAGTTTTATTTATTATTATTTATTTATGGTTCAGGGACCACCATCAGGGATAGAAGACTCTCTGAATGGGTAACCAGGAAAACTGTCTGTATTCCCAGTTCCTCACGTCACCCTTTCCATGGTGTCCTGGCTCCCAGGACCACTCATAGCCAGGATTTCAAAAACTAGCCAGATCTGGAGAGCAGCTTTTAGCAAAAGATTTCCGCAGCAGACCAGGACCAACTGGGTGGTGGAAACAATAGGAGGAGGAGACAGCCATGCAATTCCCATCCCTTGCCCTCTTTCCACAGAGGTGACCACTTCACCAGGTCTCATAGGCTTCTTCCCCTGCTAGGATAAGAGGACCCCTTCCAATGAGGGGAGGAGAGGGGAATCCTGTAAAACTGAATAAAAGGGCCTGGGACAGCAAACTGGGCATAAAACAGAAATGTGCAGCAACGGAAGAAATGTGTCGTAAAAGGAAAGTTGCATGTGCACGGCAGAAATAATGCAGGTTGACACTGCTTTCATTGCCATGGCTCAATGCTATGGAATCCTGAGATTTGTAGTTTGTTGTGGCACCACAGCTCTCTGACAGAGAAGGCTCAATATCTCACAAAACAACAAATCTCAGAATTCCATAGCACTGAGTCATAGCAGTTAAAGCAGAGTCAAATTGTATTAATTCTGCAGTGCAGATGTAGCCAAAGTGAATGTAAAAGGAAATGAACATAAAAGTAGCCAGAAGAAGGAATGAAAGAAACTAGTAGCTGGATATAAAATACATGGTGACGAAGGGGTGAAAGGGGATGGGAGACAAAATGATAGGAGATGACTAGGACTTATTTGAGAGCTAGGTAGATGGAGGGGGGGATCAAAATATAAAATAAAAAGTTGTGCTTACTTAAGTTGTAGATCAGCAAATATTATCTGAAACACAGAAGCTGAATCATGATATCTCCAGAACCAATGCCTGAATTTGAGGAAATGAATACCTTGCTTAAAGGATCTACTGGTCACAATCCTAATGCATAAGCATGTTCCACTAGGGAAACAGCTGGACATTTGTAGACTATGCAGAACATCTGCATTCCACTCAAGGATGTGGAAAAGGAGTTGCACACACGGTGTTGTTTTGAATGTACAGTTGAGCCATGCCTTACGTGGGGATCCATTCTGGACACACACACCCCGCGTAGGGCAAATACCGAGTAAATTCAAGCTCCACTGAATAGAATGGGGCTTGAGTTTGCAGTGCACACACCATCAGTGTATTGCAGCGCAGCTTCCACATAAAGTGGAAGCCGCATATGGCGCACCTGTGTATGGAGCGGGCATGCTGTAGAAGCACATACACATGTGTGTACATACATTTGCTTGTACATTCAGGTGTGCATTAACATTGTTGTTCAACACAGGGATTATGAACCACAACTGTAGAGTTTAGCCCACAGTAAATAATTACCTTGCCTGGTTTGAATCCTCTTCCAAGATGCAGCTGGATATTATCATATGTATTTTGCTACCAATGCCACCTCCCGCCTAAAACCCGTCTAAAACCCGCTTAAATCCTGGCTAGAATCTGAGCTCAGCCAGCTGATTTGCAAAGCTGGGAAGCTTCTGACTTTGCAAATCAGCCATCTCATCATGGCTGGGAGCCAGATTATAGGCTGGTTTTAGGTGGGATGTGGCATTGATGGCAAATGGGGCCACCCGACTTACCGGGCCAGCCCATTTGCTGTGGGCGGGAGAGGGGAAACTCTGGCTGGTGGTCTTCCATGACGCTGCAGGTATTCTGGGCCCTGCCTGGGTGGCGCAAGCCTCCCAGGCCCTAGGCACTGGTAGGGGACTCCAATTTCCAGGTGCCCTGGGAACAGAAACAGCCACTACTGGCTGGTGTCAGGGGCTGTGAGCCCTGGGATTGGCTGGGAGTCCCAGGGGTGGCAGCCCCCCCCGGCTTCCTGGCCACCGATTGGCCAAGGGGACTTTATAAGGCCATGTGGTGCCAGTTATCGGCGCCATTTTGATTTGGCTCTCCACCCTCCCTCCCTCAATTCAGGGTCAATGATGTGCTGTCACAACTTTCCAGGGGTGGTAGCATAGGTCTAGGATCTGATGGTTTTCTGTGCTGTGGAGCACTGGATCGGGAGTCCATCAGAGACCTGGAGGTGCTGAGGGAGTAGCAATGTCGCCAGTGTAGAGGCAACATCAATTCAGCATTCCCTGGTGATAAGCTTGAAGATGCGCATATGCGCATAACCATTAAGTCAGTTACCCCTCTGTCATCCCAAAGCCTGGCTGTGACCAGGCAATGCAATTCATTGACCAACATGGGTTGGTGGATGATAGATCCGGACATTCTTTTTGGGCCAACCCTCTCACTCTTTTGCTTATTCAATAAAGTTGTGGCCTTTTTTCTGCCAATTGTGTGTCCCTGTTGTTATTCAGCTAATATGTAGTAGTAGCCCTGGTGGTGCAGTGGTTAAATGCCTGTACTGCAGCCACTCACTCAAAATCATAAGGTTGCAATTCAAGACCAGCAAAAGGGCTCAAGCTCGACTCAGGGTTGCATCCTTCCGAGGTCTCTAAAATGAGGACCCAGATTGTTGCGGGCAAATTAGCTTACAGTTGTAAACTGCTTAGACATTGCTTAGGCGGTATGAAGTGGTAAATAAATGAAGCTTGTTTGTTTGTAGTAGATTTGTCACCTCCTTTTCTTCTCTGTCCTAATCTACTGATCACATTCTGAATCACAATGAATCTTTTACCCAGTGACTCTGAAAACATCATATACACCTTACTATGGAACTATTCCTGTATGGATTTTTTAAAAAGCATAGTCAAATTATTTCTGTTAACATTTTATTTTACTTCTAAATTTCACATGTGACATGTTTTGGAAGGGATAGACATTTTAAAAATGAAACAAAGTAGTACTGCATTTAAAAATAATAAAAATAATAGATAATAGTAATGCATTATAAAAATTCAAAAAACATATATTTTGGTACTTCTGCAAAATGGCACAAAATATATAACAGTGTTGTTACAAGACTCTTGACATCTCCATTGTGTTAAGTTGCCACTTCAGGGTTTCTTGGAGCAAATAAGCATCCATGCATCTGTATAATACAGCATTCTGAATTGTTTAAAGATTGTACTATGAAAAAAAATCTGTATGATTTGATCCTGGAGGGTTTAAACAAATAAACAAGATCATCTACAGTGACAGCAGAATGAGAAAGGGTTTTCTTTGAGTCATTTCCCCACAGCCACCCACTTTTTGTCCTGGTTATAAAGGACTTATCCTGTCATGGCTCCATACAAGAAGCCTATGAAGTGTTCATAACAAAGGAAGCATGTTTGACTTTCCTGGAACAGCAGTAGCTTCAATTACTCAGGCTTTGGCTATCAACATGTCTTTTTTTATATAAAAGAAAAAGCTGGGACCCAAGAGCAGATGATACCGAACTGAAAAGAGCTGAGCACTCATCTTTGTTGGCTGGCAAGACAAATTTATCTCAGCGGTCAACAGAGACAGACAGAAAGAGATGATGGCTCCCGGTGTCCTTTTTTCTTGCTTTGGAGCTTCCTAGACCGCTTAGAGACAGTCACTCTGGGTTTCCCCAATTCCTTTTTTGAAGCTATGCCCTGTTTGTACGCGTCGCATGCTGAAGCGTGACAAGGAGACTGGGAAGGTAACCTGAAAGGCAAACACATACATGACTCAGAATGGAGAGAATTTCTTGCAGTGGTGGTTTGTAACCATACTATTCAAACATCATTTAGATTAGCACTGAACCGTTGCATGTGCCAGTTGACACAAGCACTGAACCATTTGCACTGGTACCATCTGCTGTGATTAATGCAAAGCTCACACCTGCAAATAGAGGGAACTGAATCGTAACCAGGAAAGGGGGCAGGCACAGACAAAAGAAATGCCGCATTTCCCATGTCTGCATTCCATTCCATTGTATATAGTTTGTGCTACATTTACCTCAACAAAAAAGGGGATGCCACTTGAGTGTTTGATGCATCCGAGGACAGGGACCTCTTATCAGGGTTCAGGCAAACAGTGCCATCAAAATAACTAAGATCAATCTTCATATACACATGTTGAACCTGATAGTGAATTCCACTTGTGTGAAAGGAAAGAGCAATTTGAATTTGCCCATGCATAATATTTCCTTTGTTTCATCTTAGTGTTTCAGGGTGGTATCCTGAATCTAATGCATTTTAATTTACACAGGCAAATACTTTAACCACTGTCATACCTTTAGCTGGGCATCTGCAGTGACATCTGCAGTGACCTCCAGGGATCCTTGGGACGTCCTGCAGATGGCATCCTTGCAACATGTCCAGCTACAGCAAAATATCTGGATGCATCCCCACTGAACCCACCCTCTTCTCGAATGGAAACAGCTGTGTTGAGAGGTGGCTGCACTGCTTACAAGGAGTTGCAGAGAAGTAGCATGGAGAGACATAACTATGGAGACACAACTACACAACAGGAATTTGGGTCACTGTATGGTTAGAACAGAATTCTGATTTCCACAATAACAAAGTGAGTTATGATAGTGTGCATCTGACTTACACCCTCATAATTCACTAACATGTGATCTGCTTTGGTGAAAAACACATTGCTAATAGTGTGTATTAGTTGGAATATTCTGAGTGAGCATCTTAATAAGAAAATGCAGCAGCAGTGCTTATCAGCTGAAGATACTTCACAGCTTGTTCCACACAGACATGTACATGGGTATCACACTGAGATATCTGCATGAGTCCTTGTGTAGTGTTGGCTAAGGGTACCATGCAGCCCACAAAGAAGTGTATTTTTTTCACTGTGAAATAAAGCGAGGTACTTCTAGGTGGTATGCTAGCTTTTGCTAATACTATACTAGACAGTGACACAAACAGAGAGATATCACAGTTTATTACCTATGAACGTGTCTGTCTTTTTAAAAAGAAGAAAAGAAAAGATGCATGTGCAAAGTCACTCCAACGTACAGCTTTAATGTATTGATCTGTAAACTAAATTTCATATCCTGAGGCTACCTGGTACTTAGCTTGAGAAATGTTTATTCCTTGCAGAGCTTTGACCTCTTAGCAAGATGTATCAAGTCTGACAGTTGGGTTGTCCTATTGATTGCTAAATTTACCATGATCCCTTGGATGAATGAAAGGAGACTTTCTGAGTCTGAATGTGTTTGGGGAGAAGACAGAGAAAGATAGCTGACCTGCTGTGGTATGTATTTTGTCCTGAACATAAAAAAGGACTCTCCCACACACAACTACCTTTGCTGGGTACTCTGTCTCATAGTCAATTAAAAATGCATATGATAATGTAAACAGTGTACTTCCATCTTATTTGATAGAAAAAGGCTGCATTCTTTTGTCGTGGTTATTTGGGCTTGTTTCCATTATCAAGGGTCCTGCTTAGAACAGAGTTTGTTTCAAGAAACAACAACAACAACATACACACACACACATACACACATTCCTACAAGTGGCTGAGGTGGAGAAAAGAAGATTTGGGAGTATGGAGATCTGGCTTGGCAAAGCATGACCGTGCACACAACAGCACACCTCAGTGAATGGTTTGTTCTCATGTTCAGGTCAGAGCACATTACTTAAGCACTGGCATCCCATTCCCTTACATAGATGTTGCTTTGCTAAGAGATTTTTGGACACTGAAAGTTAGGCCACTTGATTGAGTCATTGGGGGCTGCATGCTCTGCCAGGCTCACACTTGGAGTCTGTAGACAGATCATACAGCAACTGTAGTGGGCATAGTCTTGCTTCACAGTAGACAACTGGATTAGCAGACCTTGGCTTTCTTCCATTCCCATTCCTGGTTTTGTCCTGGGATTAGCTTTGTTTGTGGTTAATGAGGCTCGGTACTGACTATGCCTTCTCACTCTATAAAATAAACAGATTTTCACAAGGACATACTCAGAATCTGGCATTATTCTTCATATAAAGGAAGCTGATCTGCAAAGGAGGCTATGCACTCCCACTGCTCTGGGAACAGGGACCAAACAGAATCTCTTTATGTGGATATAAGAGTATCAATGGTTTCAGTGACGACATGGTTGGGCATTAAGAGATCAGCCTTTTGGTATTTGTTGGCAGCAGACAGAGAGCTAGAGAAGGAGTGAAAGCCTCCAAAGAGTGAAGCTGCTACAATGGAGCTAAACAAATGTTCAGTGGTATATAGTGCAGTAGAGTAGAGAATATATATTTCCTGCTTGTTAACACACATAAAGGAGCTGTATAAAATTTGGCATACAAAACCTACTATTAATTACTCTCAATGTACAGGATGAAACACATTTTCTTGACTAGAAGTTTTCAACACGACTTGACTGGAATCCTTGTATTCAGTCAGAAAACCAAACTCTTAGCAGTTAGTTATCAGTGTTTTGTTGCCTTGAACCTGAATTTCTTCTTAATTCTCTTCCTGGTCCATTCAGTCTCCAGACTACTGCTACATTCTCTGCTTCTCTTCTCTTCTTTTCCTCTGCAGAAGAACAGTCTAACATTCAAGGCAGTGTGACTGGTGAGGAGGGAACCATTTTAGCAATCTCCCTTTCTTTCTATTCTATAAGCTGTAAATAGGGACCAAAATCAGTGAAATCTTTGGTTCATCCTATAGACTTTACTGTGTCTTTGCAGACATGACACTTTCAAAAGAGTCCAAATACTTCTCCTGCTGGTTATGAAGATAGCATTCATAATATAAATTGATCAACCCTCTGGCTGTGTTTCCTGTTTCTAAGCCTTCAAAGATGTGTGATTACTATTAGCTGCATTTGAGTAGAGCTTTGGTTTTAAATCTCAGTTTGTTGTTAGCTGCCATCAAATCGACTTTCATTTGTACCATCCAAATGAATGAGAGACTTCCAAGCCACCCTGTTTTCCACAGCCCTGCTAACGTCTTGCAGATTCAAGGCTGGGGCTTCCTTGATTGAGTCTATCCACCCGAAATGCTGTTTTCCTCTTTTTCTATTCCTCTGTACCTTACCAAGCATTAATATCTTTTCTAGTAAGTTATGTCTTCTCCTGACATGTGCAAAGTACGACAGTCTCAGTTTAGTCATCTTGGCTTCTAGGGACAGTCATGGTTTTATTTGCTCTAGGACTCCTTTATTTGACTTTTAGCAGTCCATGGTATCCATAGAACTCTTCTCCAGTACCACATTTCAAATGCGTTGATTTTCTTCCTGTCAGCTTTTTTCAGCTTTCACAATCATACATAGAAATTGGAAATATGATGGCATGGGCAATCCTAACTTTCGTATTCAATCATATATCTTTATACTTCAGGATCTTGGTTAGTTCCTTCAAAGGTGCCCTTTCTAATCCTAGTCTTCTGATTTCAACAAAGTGTTTCTCACGTGCTGAGAAATCTTGATGAAACGAATCCTGGATTGACAAGAATATTTGACGCTTGGTACTTATTGTACACAAAATCTGCACATGGTAGTTTGCATAGAAATCAGCATTGTTTCTGCACCTAAATGTTTCCTGTGCAAAATATGCTATAATTGGGGGTTTACTCTGTGCAAAAAATACATGTGATTGTTTTTTGTGGTGAAAACAGCATTTTCTGTGCCAAAAATACTGTATTCTGCAAACAACCACATACGAATTTTGCACAGAATAAATCCTGAATTGTAAATGGGTCTTTGAAAACTGTGCTGTTTGAAACTGTCCTCACAGTCAAAGAAAAATTGCTAAAATTATTCATTGCTTCCTTTGAGAAGAAAATGAATGTACGGTCCCCACTAGTAAATGGCACCAGGCATAAACATTAGATCAATCAAATAGCAGGGTTTTAAAGGCATGTGACATGTCGTTTGGCACTTTAAACCTTTGAGTCCTGGCACTTACCTCAAGAATTAAGCCCTGGCCTGTAGACATATGAAGAACTCATTTTGCACATCACAGTGTACAAGGAGAGAAATTTTGTTAAAAAAATTTTCAGAAACGCTGGTGGTTTGTTAACTTATGGCATAATGTGCCATTACATTGTACTGATTGTATTCATGTTAGCCAGTGTTTCAGTATCTTCGAATAGGAATGTTTGCTTTTGGTTCATTGATTAAGTCATATATGTCCATTTGTGTCTACTGGGTATCCAAAATCTAGGACTGAATGGCCATTTGGACACAAAACGGTTACTCTGAAAATACCTTGAGAGGGCATGATATTGACATTAGGTTGGTCCAGGACCTCCCTTCTATGGATGGAAAGATTGTTTCTGTCCATGGAAGGCTTTGATTCCAACTGATCATTTCCCCTTTTGGAAGAGGGAAGAGGCGATCTTCAATTATACCATTTCCCTTTCTCTGTCAGCCCACCTTGCTTGGCAAATCTGTTCCAGAGGATTAGGAAATCCAAACAACATGGTAGGTAGCAAGGGGTTTGCAGTAGATGGCTTACTGCCAAATAATAATCCCAATATTTACCCTGAGTGGCATTCTGTCCAGGAGGTGCTTCACCTGAGAGGAAGACATGCTGGATAAAGTTTCCTAAATGAAGGCCATTTTCTTCCACTGTGTGGAAGTCTTTGAAAGGACATTTTCTTTGCACCCTTCCTTTTGCAGGTCACTTTTTTTTGCAGGGTAAGCATCTGACCTGGTAACCTGGCCTTCAACTTGAGCATGACATTCAAAGTGGTTCTGCAGCCTTGGCCAGAAATTAGCATTGATACTATTATAAAAAATTTCTCTGGCCTTGGAATTCTCAACCATGAAATGGTTCCTCAGTCAAAGGACCTAATCTTGTGGACATCTGAGTGTTTTTGTTTATCTTAATGTTATTCTTTGATTTGACTCATTTCCGTTTAGTTATACAATCTTTTCTTTGCAGTCTTATTGCTCGTTTTAAGCTCTCAGGATTGCTGGCATGGAAAAAAAGGCCATTTGAAATAAATTGAAATGGACCTGAGCGTCATAAAAATCAAACAGTGAGAAGGTGGATTGGTGACAATATCAGTAGTCTACCTATTATAGTGAGATAAATTTTATGCACAGAGAGTGGTTGCTGAATGTCACCTTTAGTCCTTCAACAGGGAGAGCAATTTACTTAAGGCAAGATATCTTTTCCTCCTCCTCAAACCCTTATAGAAATGAATTCCAGTCCTGGTACCATTCCCAATAGGCAAACTTTTTTCTACTACTTCCCTTCTCCCAAAGTCCATGAAGAGAAAACCTGATGCACCTGTGTCTTAGATTAATTCCTATAGCTAATTTCCTTGTTAGAAACTGTATAATTTTAAAAGAGGTTCTCAGAAGAAGCAGATTCATAACCCCAATGTTTGGGACAAAATTGACAGGTATGAACCTCATGAATCCTTAAGTTTCTAACCCCACTCCTGCAAGGCATAGCTGAACTTAAACAGTTCCATGCAATGGTACAAAGGTATGTCAATAACTTGACTTATGGGACCTGGATCTCTGTTGCTCCTCTGTTGGCACAAGTTGCCTAACATTATAATATGTGATTTTTATCTCTGGAATTTCCATGCAAGCCTCAAGCTGGAAGCCTGAGCAGTGTTCTTCAAGGCAGTGATAATGCAGAGGGAGCCTTGCATTCAGGGCGTAATGTATTTTTAATTACATCTTTTGAATGCCCTTGATGGAGATTTTCCAGTCCATCACCTCCTCCCTTTGTCAGCGTTAATGGATTGCATTGATTATGCGATTTGTAAATTTTGCCAGTGGTACACATAGCATGGTGAAATTTAATCTTCTAATTGATTTAATTGATTACATTTTGAATTTTATTAGGGGCTAGGCATTGTTCAGGATATCAAATATTCAGGAGGGCATATCCTAGTCTTACATCAGAATTTCAAAGCAGCTTGCACATAAGGCTCTTAAAAAAATACTATCATGATTAAAGCAGTGAGGGCTTTTCAAATCACAGCCGTTTACTCCTACACTAACTTCAGCAGTAAAACACTCCACTTCTATACTGTTTGCATTGACACTCCACTGGAGAATCATCAAGTGTTGGGCCTCTCAGCTCTTTCTCCAGATAGCACTGAGGGAAAGGAGTGTCGGGGATTCTGCCCTTAAGAAGGATAGTGTGGAGAGCGGTGGAAATATTTGCACTCTACTCCTAAAGCATTCACAAATGTTCACAGGCTAGCATGTTAGACTAGATAACTGTGCTTTCATAAATGTGTGTCTGCCAATTAATACAAAGGCACAAGCTGTAGCAGCATGAGGATTTTTCAGAGTAGTATCTGTAACAAAAAAAAAGGGTATGGAAGATTGTACTTATGCCTCGTCCTTGCAAATATTTCCCAGGCTAATTTGCCTGTGGTTGGCTTTCATGCACAGCTGACAGGAAGGAGTAAAATAACAAACTGGGACATGGAGAAAGGATTCATGTCTTTGCTTCCTGCTCTGCAAATAGCCCTCCATTAACATTATGAGGAAAATATAATATTGGGGGAAACCGTCTTTCCTGTGGTTGGCTTTTTTGCAATGTTGTAGTTTGGCCTTGGTACTCTTAAGCATGGATGGAAAGAATATTGTCTGGAATTCTCAATTAACTGTGCAGATACATAGCCACGGTACTTATGTAGCTATGTAGTGACCCCTGGCCCAATGCCGTGATCCCCATTTAGCATGCACAGTCACTTCAATTGACAAGGGTCTGTTACTTTTTCAGTCATGAAGCTGCTGACTGTTGCGTCCACCCCTCCCGTGAGTGATCTCTGATGTGTCAGGCAGAAGTATGGCCACTGTTGCAATGTCCCCTCATTGCCAGAGATCCCTCGCATAAGGAAGGATGGAAATGTCAGTCAGCTGCTTCCGGATTGACAGGGGAGCAGACCCCCATAGACTACAGTGGCTTTCATGATCCCTATATGTTCCCTAAAGCTATGTTGAGGTTATGGATATGAACCATTCACTAATGTGTTAATTCTAGGTTACACATTCATGACTGTCTTAGTGAATTCTAGCCATTATCTATTTATTAATTTCCCAACTGATAAAAGGATTTCTTTATTTCCAGGAAACCCTATCAGGCAGAATAATTAAGCAGTAAGATTTTTGGACAGTTTTGTCACTGCATTCAAATGTATTGAAGTGCTCTGGAGGATGTGTAACGGTGGCTTTATTGCACAGTTACACATTTTCTATGCAGAAAAAAAGTCTATTTCCTGTCTAGGAAATGTGGAGGGTGTTGTGCAAGAAATTTATAGAAAACTTTGGTAAAAATCCATGTGTTTTTCTACCCAAGGGTATTCATCAAGACTCTCAAATACAAGGAAATATTGTGCAAAATAAAATAAAATAAAAATGGTTGTTCCCCAGTGGGAGAAAGCTATAGTAATTATTTGTCTTTGCATGCAAGGAACTTACATTCGCACTTTCAAGCAGCCTATTGTGCAGTGCCTCTTTTAATAGGCAAACACAGAAGGTCTCACTGCTGGTAGACCATACTAGTTATGAAGGCAACTGGGGTAGGAACTAGAAGGAGCAACAGGGGACTGTATCACTTCCTCGGAGGCCAGGGCAATTCTGGGACCATTCAATTAAATTGTGGGTTTCTTTAAAATCAGTTGTTTCTTTGTGTTCCAGGAGGATTTAATAAACAACTTGTAATTGAAGACTTTTCTGTGTAATGCTGTTTTTCGGGTACAAGATTATGGCAGTGAAAATGGAATCATCTGGTACTGGGAAATAACTCTGAGACTACAC
>NC_056522.1:162607930-162701236 GCF_019175285.1 Sceloporus undulatus | reverse complement strand
AGCCACTACCATCCTGATAACTTTTTTCTCCATATTGCTACTGTGCACGAAGAAAAAATTGCTGCATTTCATATTTTTAAAACCCCAGTGGGTTTCCCAGCCATAAACTGAATGGGGCACTAACACCAATAGGATTAAATAGCAGTGTGGGTACACAAGGCTGAGGATTGTGAAAGCACAGCATAAGAGGCAATGAAAAGAAACAGCAGCCAAGACAATGGAAATGTTTGTCAAGCTTTTTTTTTTTTCCCTCTAGTAATTTGTTTGGCTGTGTTGAATTTAGTAATTTCTAAGCAAACAGAAAATTGGAGGACATTTGGCACAATCGTACAATGAACTTGCAATAGAGTATGTTAACAATGTAAAAGAAAACAACTGTAGGCCATCGTTTAACCACTGTGTGATGGGGAATGCTGAGCCAACCATAACCTTGATTTGTATCATCTGTTTTATTCTCACCTTTTCCTGGGTGTTGACAGGCTTTCAAATACATTAGAAGCTCGGGGGACTTCTTTTCTTGTGCCTGATCTTTGCATCGAGGGTTCTGTTGGAAACATGATGGTAAAAATCATCCGCTTTGTTTTGCCTCACTTAAACGCAAATGTTGGCTTTTTTTAAGGACATGGCCCTCTGATTCCAGTGCCATTACAATTCGGCTGGAGGCTTTCCTTCAAATGCCAGAAAGTCTGTTTCTGAAAAGACCAATGGCATATGAGATATTTACACCACCTCATACACAGACTAACTTCACTCAAGGCAGCTTCTAGTCTCCCAAAAGCCTCTGGGCAGAATGTGTTCAACTCCTAACAGAGAGGCTGAGAGGAAAATACTGCCGGTCAGTTTATACTTGTGCAGGGAGAGGCAGAAAGGGGGCTCTGATTCAATGTGACTGACTCAAGATAGTACAGAAGACATTTGGATCTATGCCTGCCAAACCCTTCTTATTCTTCCCTGGTGCAATTACAATGAACGCAGTTAGCAAATGCAAAACAAGCTCTCCTGCAGACTACACAACCTGTTAACATAAAAAGAAGAAAAATGAACTGGACATACAAATTTAACATGACCACAAGAATTGCATCCCTTTTCACTGTTTTTTTTTTTTTAAATCAGGGGAGAGGTGGGAGTCATATGATTGACGTTTAAAGACTAGTCACCACTGAGTCCATCACACTTCAGAAATAATCCAGTTTGACACTGATTTAACTGCCATGGTCCAATGCAATGGAATTCTGGGATCTGTAGTTTTTGTGGAACCAGAGCAGAACACTGTGGATGGATCCACTGTTTCTCAAAAGATGTCTCCATACACTCAAGTTGAGCCCTAGCAAGCCAAATATAATTCAGTAGTTATGTATGAAGAACTTTTTAAATTATGTAAGATCATTTTTCCCTGCTTTCCTGCCTGTCACAGGTATTGTGGTAGGCTATAATACATAGACGGTGACTTCTGTGTTCAGAGTAGTGTGTCATAATTTACGTAGGCTTGCATTAAAAGGAAGCTTTACCTTTCAAGGAGTGGAGCCACCTTAGTGGTTAGATAGGGCCATGACTCCAGGCTAGACTAGAAAAGCCTAGTCTAATTTGATAGGGTAGACTTCCTAAAACTGGAATATGATCAGAATGGAGTAGGGCTACCCATTTAAGCCTAGTTAGAAGGCATTTTCTGCCATTTTTTTTAAAATTAGCCTTGTCAAGGATGTTTCAAGAACTGGATCTTGAAAATGTTCTGCTGTTCCCCCAGGACTCAGATGCAGACAGTGACACAGAGGGGCAAGATGAAGAAGAGAGGCCAGAGACTGAGACAGATGGCCCTACCATTGAGATAGAAAGCCGAGAAAGCATGGTAGTTTGGGAACTCCAAGACACAGAGCTCATCATACCTATCATGTTAGATGGAAAGAGAGAGAGAGGCCCATCTTAGATTAGTGCATTTAAATGCCAGATGCTCATTAATCAGGGAACAGCTGCATGCTGATAACCAACCATGTATTCTGGCACCTCCCTTAGACAACTAGTTGCTCTCAACTAGCCTTTCCTGGTGGGCATAGTTTTCCTGACTGGTGTTTCTCATTTCTGTTGCCTGATAATTTCAGATTTTGCTCCATTTGCAGATTACACATCTGGATCTCCCTTTTGGACTGTCACTTGGACTGATACTTTGACTGTGCTTGACTTGGACTAAACCTGGACTAAATTATGACACACTACCTTGCTACATTATCCTTATCTGTCTAGAACAGGACAGATAAAATCAAAGGTCATGGATTGGGTAGACCAACTGTTCCTTTAGTTTGGATGGCTGCAATATACCTTAGCTAAACTATTTTGTTTACCAGACTGTGTTGGAATCTCGTTGCATATATGATAGCATGGGAACCAGCATAGTGTAATGGTCTCAGCATTGGAAGTCTTAGAACTGTGAAAATTCAGAAAGAAACTTGAATATTTTAATAATTATTTAAATATGGTCATCGCTGTTGTTAACTGCTCTCACGTTAACCCTGACTCATGGTAACACTGTGGATGAGACATCTCCAAGACCCTCTATCCTCCACTGCTCTTCTCAGGTTCTGTAGAAGCACCTTGAAGGATCATGATTGAGAAGACCAAACAACAAGTGACCAGTAAAGCTACAGATCATGCAGTTATCAATTATTTGAGAAGGTTGGAATAAAGATGGTTAGAATAAAGACATTATTTGGTGTACAGAGGCATTGAATCAGCCAGGCAGGTCAAAAGTAGCTCTGGGTTAGCTACAAGAAGGAAATCTGTTTCTGTACAATACAACTTCAGACCTAGGTGAAGGCTAATACATAGAATCACAGAATCATAGAGTTGGAAGAGACCGCACAGGGCATCCAGTCCAACCACCGTCCATGCAGGAAATCACAATCAAAGCATCCCCGACAGATGGCCATCCAGCCTCCGTTTGAAGACCTCCAAGGAAGGAGACTCCACTACACACCAAGGGAGTTTGTTCCACTGTCGAACAGCCCTTACTGTCAGGAAGTTCCTCCTAATGTTGAGGTGGACTCTCTTTTCCTGCAGTTTGCATCCATTGTTCCGCATTCTATTCTCTGGAGTAGCAGAAAACAAGCTTGCTCCCTCCTCAATATGACATTCTTTCAAATATTTAAACAGGGCTATCATATCACCTCTTAACCTTCTTTTGTTTTACAAAATACTTTTGTTTTTCCTTTAAAAAAATCTCTAGCATGGTAAAAAGAAGGACTTTAGACAACTGGAGTAATTTTCCAAACAAAATATAGCAAGGCAAAGTGCGGCCCAAAGTCACATATCAACCCAAGCCTTTTTCCAGCTCCCCTGATTTTCAAAAAAAGTTATAATGGTTTACTGCCAAAATTCGATAGTAAACTGCTAAATGAGCCAAGAAAAGGTACTAAATGTGATGATACTGTCTAATCCACTGATTGTATGAAGTCCATTTAGTTTTCAGTAGTTTAGAGAACATCATAGCCACAATTATTTTCAATTATCTATATCATAATCAATACCATACACATTAAAGTCAACTTAAGCACATTCCAAGTTCATTAAAATATAAATATAATAACACTAAATCAAATATAAGTGGTGGTGTATTTCATTTCTTAATAATGAATCAGGGGAAATTTACTGTTAATAATGAAATTAATCTTTCCAGTTAAACAAATAAGAAAGGGAGGCTTTTATCATTACCAATGAAATTTTAATATAAAAAATTAAACATTTTGATTTTTAATATTTTGTTCTTTTTTAAAAGACCGGTAAGCACCTTCTTTTCCATGTATGCTATGGCCCTGAAGTAAGGCTCCTTTCTATGTGTATGTTGTTTACCTGATGCAAAGAAATTTTATCTATTTATTATATTTTTTGTGGCAATGTATACAATAAATTAAGCGTCTGTATCTGAAATAGCACATCTCAGATGCAGGATTAACAACTTCAGTCAGAATTTGGCCTCTGATAACCTTTATAATGTGTACATTTGGGTTTGCAGAGAAAGTGATCAGATACTATTTCTCAGTGTTTTCTCATTAGGCAAAAAACTCTTTTAATTCTATTTATAATTCTCTTTTCCCTTCTTTCTGTTCCTTGTCATCCTTCATGGTCTGCTTGTGTGCACGCATGAAAATGTTTGTTCCAATGCATTTATTCTGTGGGAATGAGTCCTTTCTTTTTTATTAGCTTAAAAATAATTCCTTTCATCCATTCTTAGTTACATAACATCTATTTCTGAACAGGAACTGCAGAAAATAAGGAGTCATCATATTAAATAGGGTTTTTTTTTCTATCTCAATGTATAACCTCAAAGAGCAGCTGCAAAACTTGATGACATTTACAGAAGCAAGTGATTTTTTCTTTATTTTCCAGTGTCCCTTTTGCCTCCTTTCTGCCCTCGCACAAAGAAAGAGAAAAGATGCAAACTCTGAACTGTAATTAACAATGCAATATCTGAGAAAGGAGATGGATTGGCAGAAGCCAGATAAAAGAGATTGCAGGAAAATGAGCTTGCGCATAATACCATACTTGCAAAACAAGCCTGTGATATCTCCCTCTTGACATGGCCTCTGTTGTCTACGAGGGCAATCATATCCAAGTGTAATTGTCTAACAATTGTTCCGCACTGAGAAAATAGTTCTGATTACAGACATTAACACGTTTAGGCATTAAGTTTCCCTGCTGTAATTACCCTTGAGCTTAGTCTCACAAATGAATTAATATGCTGATCGCCTGGACTAATAGAACTAGCAAAAGAGTGATGAATTGCTTCCAAATCAGATAAAATCAAGCATGACATCATGTAATTAATTTCTTCATTGGGGAAAGTAAGAAAGGAGGGTGATGGAAAGAAGATAGGTTGCCTCTCTGGGTGGGATCCTGCTTTCCCCATACAGATGTGACCACAGAGCAGGGGTGAAGGACTCTGAAGATGGTAGGAGATCAATTTTCTCTGAGTGTTATCTGCTCGGTTTGCTGCCTTTTGCTTCTTTTCTGTACAGCACAAAGAAATAAGAGCCAATATATAAGTCCCAGAAAAGACAAAAGAATAGAAACCAGGTAGAAGGGGAGTGATCCCATGGAGCCCTTCCAATGGCACTGCTTCCCCATGTAGTTGATGATGTGGTTCTTTCTATGGGAAACCTGCAAAATGAACTGATGTGGTAGCGGTAACCATGAGATCCTCATAATGTAAAGGTTAGCCTTAAGATTATGACGGTCCAGTATAGCACCACCAGTATACATGACAAAAGAGATAAGAAACCAGAGGAACTGGGACAGAATCCAAGATCTGAATATGTCTCTCTGTGGCTCCACAGATGGCCACGTCCTTTCTCCACTATACCATAGTTTCAGAATACAACAGGATGGGTTGGGTCACTATGAGGATGTTACCAAATAAATTTTGGCAGAGGGTGCATCTACACTGTACAAACAATGCTATTTGACCCCATTTTAACTGTCATGGCCCCATCCTACAGAATCCTGGAATTTGTAGTTTTGTGAGGCACTAACACTCTTTGACAGAAAAGGTTAAAGATCTTGTAAAACTAAACATCCTAGGATTCCATAGGATGGAGCTACAGCACCTAACATGGTGTCAAACTACATTGTTTCTACAGTGTGGATTTTCTTGGCTTATTTGCCTATTTGAAGTACTTCTGTCTATAGAATTCTATTTTTTTTTCTCAGTCTCTCTCAATGTGTCTTTATTTAATTCATTTTGAGGTAGTTTAAGTCCAGGCTTTTCTTTGACAGATAATATCTAAAATCTTCCTCTTTTTTTCTTGATGTTTTGCATTTTTTCTAGAATCTTTTGCATTTTTTCTCTTTCCATTTCTAATTTCAATAAAATAAATTAAAATTAAATCCCCAGCTGACCATTCTGTTCTGTGGTAGAATTCAAAGATATAGCCGTGTTAGTTATGAATGGATCTGAAGAAGTAAACTTAAGTCTATGAAAGCTCATGCTGCCAACTTCTTTCTTTCAGTTATTCTCAAAGGTGCTACAAGATCTCTCTGTTCTATGGTGTTCGCACTAACCTGAGTGGTGGTGGCAGTATAGAAATTCAAAATATGGCCTGGTACAGATTAGAAGAAAGGGACAGCTAGAGGCAGCCCCTTTCTCCTCCGGATCATTGCAATGACAACCACATGGCCACAGCAAGGAGCTCCAAAATGGAGCTCCTTCCCATTATTATTATTATTATTATTATTATTATTATTATTATCCTTTATTTATGAAGCGCTGTAAATTTACACAGCGCTGTACAATCTTTTAGTTAGACGATTCCCTGCCTTCGGGCTTACAATCTAAAAAGACAAGACACAGAAGGAGAAGGGAGTGGTGGAGGGAAAGGGTAAGAGGTCCAGCAGTTCCTCTCTACCTTCAAGGCCTGGACCAAGGCAGATGGACTGGAGGGAGGGCATCCCATGATGCCACCAAGGCACCATTTGTGCAAGGGTACAATGTGGCTGGCAGTCATGGCAAATGCAGAAGTGCTCAAGACTTCTTTCAGAGGCTGTAACCTCTTTCTTATCACACAATTGTTTTCCAGATTTTGAACTGTTCACCATACCACTCCACCTTCTATGTCAAGGAAAAAAAGGAAAATCAAATTCAGAAATTACACACGTCAGCTCTGCCATAGAACATACCATGTATTACCTACTGGCACCATCTGCGTAAAAGTAATCAGGTTTGTATATCATGCAAGGTGATACTGTACCTGATTTGGGTCTACGAAGATGTTCTTTCACAACCACTTCTTCAGATTCAGGCAAAAACCTGTCCCTCATCCACTGCAAATTCCTCAGTCTTTTTTCTTCCTATGAACAATGATACTAGGATCAGACTAACTCAAAGCTTTCATGCTGCTGCTACAAAACCTTCATAGTGGAAATGGAATACCCAGGGGAAGAGGGACTATCTCACATGTTATGTGGTATGGGACTATGTTCTCAAGTAATCTCTGTAATTCAGGCCTCGTCTGCAGTGCAGGAATAATCCAGTTTGACACCACTTCAACTGCCATGGCTCAGTGCTACGGAATTCTGGGAAATGTAATTTTGGGATTTCATCTTCCCTGTCAGAGAGCACTGGTGCTACAACAAACTGGAATTCCCAGAATTCCATATCATTGAGCCATGACAGCTGAAGTGGTATCAAACTAGACTGTTTCTGCAGTGCAGATGCATCCTTATTCAGCAGCAAGAATCTGGTTCTTTCTTGGTCTCTGTCTCTCTCTTTTTACACACTTCAATCTTAAAATGTCAAAATGTATTAAAACACTGAAGTGTAAGAATCATGTTTACGTCTTGGCTCCTTCCCAAGTAGCTCAACATGACATAGCCTTTCTCTTGCCTCTTCTTTCTTTGTGATAGAGAGCTTTGGGGAAGAGGAGGGGCTTCAAACAGAGGCTTCAAATAGGCTTTGCAGATGGGGAAAGCTGGCTGGTTTAATGTAGTCTGTGAGCTTCCCTCTCCTTTCAGCATGTGGACTCTGCTAAATGAAGGCTAAGCCAGAAGTTATGATTACAATTTCTGTCTCCAGATTTTGAGAAGGGCTCCTGAACCCATGGCAATATATAGGAGACATATTATTTGATGGCATCTGCATCAGTGGTTGCCATAAATTACACCCAAACTAGGTTCAGCACCTTGGATAGCTCCCTAAAGGTTTAGACTACACTGGCAGCAGAATAACTATGGATACCATCAGTTGCTGCTGAGGAAGAGGAGATTAGCAACATGGTTGTAGCAATCATTTCCCTTTTTAAAAAAAACCCTTTAAAAAATGTTTTCTTCCAGTTGCCATGAGCACCAGGAAGAACTTCTTCTCAGTAGCCACTGGCTGGTGGCCTACACCACTTGTGATGTCAACCTTGCAGAGACAGTGAATTCAGCTATCTAACCACAGTCATAACACTTTTCCAGATTTTTGTTTGCACTACATTGCAATTATATAGTTTTTGGAAGTATACAACTACTAGGGTGAGGAGTAGATATACACACAAACATACTAATACCTATATATCAACATACATATACACATTTGTGTGCATGTGCGCACACATACACACTGATACACACAATCTTATGTATGTGGGAGGTTTGTTTCTTTCCTGGAAACTTGCCAGGGACCAGCAATCAGTGGATCAGGGACCAGTATTAGTCCAGTACCCACTGTTTTGAATAGCATTGGTGCTGTGCTTTGAGTGTTTGAGACCAGGGTTCAAATCATTGCACATCCATGGAAACTCACTGGGCAACCTGTGGCAAGTTACAGTTTCAGCCTCAAAGAAAGGCAATGGCAAACCTCCTTTTAACAAATCTTGCCAAAAATATCCTATGACAGGATGGCCATGAGTCAGAGTCAACTTGAAGGCAGAGGTCTAATGATAAATATTGATATGAGGACCCTGCATTTCACCAGGACAGTCTATATTGTTACATTCCTACAGCATGTCCAAAATATACTCAGCTGTGTTGATCTTAAACAATTTCTAGGCATTTGCATCTCCTAGAAAGACCAAAAGCTCATCTCTTAGAAAGACCAGTAGATGCTTTGAAGGCTGATAGGTCTTGCCAACTCAAGACCTAAAGGTAAAAGTAAAGGTAAACTCAAGACCTAGATGCTAGAAAATACTTTGGATTACAACAAAGATAACTCAGAACAGACTACTACTGGGGAAATTAATCTTCCCCCCAGTAATTATGAGATAGACTCAGAAGGGACAGAAGAATAGGAGTGTATATGATGCTATGGTCCTTGATAATTAGAATGTCCTTGGGCTTAGACCCTGCAAGCCCCTGATCCACTACATCACTAATTAAGGATGCAAAGGAAACATAAGTTGGCCTTTGGTGTAAGAAGGAGAGATTTATTGATGCTGAGCATCTGGCCCTTTGTTGTTTAAGATCACATGTTTTCTCTCTCTCTCTCTCTCTCTCTTTAATACAGTATGTTACTAATAAAATATGTGTATGCAGTCAGGCTTTAGAGCAAGCAAATGTCCTCTAACTGTAATTTTAGCCTGGTCAAGGTAATAGACCTTTCTCATTAAGTCCCTCCAAATTTCCAATCTATCCATGAACGTGAAAAATCTGTGCTAATTAAGGCCTGTCATATAGGCCAATAGTGCAGAGAGAAGGTAAAAAGGTTTCCAGAGAATTATTTTAAAGCCACAGAATCTACATTAATATGAATGGGATTTTCTGAACTTTGCAATGCCATACTGTAGGGTTGTAGACTTGCATGGAAGGTCAGGTCGAGGAGATCGACTACTCTCTTTTTGCCAGCAGCTGAGGACCTTTTTATTTAGATAGGTGTTTGGTAAGTCAATTTTGGTTACTTAGAATTTTACTTATTTACTCATTTAATGTGGTGCACTGTTTTAATTGTTTTTACTTTTATAACAGTTTTAACAATTCTGTTTTTAACTTATGTTTTAATATTAGCATAATTTAATTATTATTTTTTTACTTTTGTAATTAATGTTTTATTTTTATCTTCTTAAAATTGGTGTAAATTGCCTCGAATCCCATTCTGGGAGAAAGGCAAGATATAAATCCCATACATAAATAAATAAATCTTAAAATCAGAGCCATGCAGCATTAGAAGCCCAATCCAGGCAGCTTCTAAAAGCCTAAAGGCAAAACAGGGTTTTAACTTAAGGATAGGAGAACATCTTGGAGAATGTCCTCCAAGAGAAAAAGGATGGGGAGATGCTGGCCTCCCTAGGGAAGGAGTAGCAAAGCCTGAGAGCAGGCCCTCTCTCTAGAACTCACTAAATAAACCTGAGAAGATGGTGGAAGAAAGAGAAGGATATTCCCAGACAATTTTAGAGCTCTAATGGGCTCAACAAAAGAAATCCAATTCTTCAGATAGCTTGGATGCCCAGAAATGGTCCAGCTTCCAGCAGAGCTGTTGCAGTAAGGGAATTCTATGCTCCCTTTAGACAGTCCTAGCTAACAATCTGGCTGCAACTCTCTGGAGCAGCTAAAATTTCTCAACACTTTTCAAAGGCATTACAGTAATTCAAATGGGATTCTGTGGGACGTCTTCCTAAAACCTGAAT
The DNA here is from genome assembly GCF_019175285.1 of Sceloporus undulatus. Classification (NCBI taxonomy): domain Eukaryota; kingdom Metazoa; phylum Chordata; class Lepidosauria; order Squamata; family Phrynosomatidae; genus Sceloporus; species Sceloporus undulatus. The sequence continues at coordinate 162,691,151 of NC_056522.1, read as the reverse complement.
CTAAAAGTGCAATCCTGCACAGATTTCCCTGAGAGAAAGTCGATTTTTATCCAAATAAACTCATGTAGCATTTTGCAGCAGATCTACAGCCATGGATGTTATCTGACAGCTTAACTTCCATTTACTTCAGAAGGATAAAAAATATCCAGTTGGAGCCAGAATGTGCACAAGTCAATGCTGCTGTGATGTTAGGATCCAAAATGAGGCAGGGAACTAATCTGAAGAATCTGTCGGCCCCGGAACATTCTAAAAAGGATACTGCCTGATATCAGCAGATTCCTTTGCAAAGGAAAAAATGTAAATATGGGGAGTATGTTTCTATTAGCCCAGTGAGTCCCAAAGTTTACGGTACCACCCCTTAAGAGCAGTGGGAAAACTCAGGTGGCAGTGAGGAGAAAGGCAGCAGTAGAGGGGTCTTCAATCAAAGTATTGGTGCACAAGAACGATAAGAGGAACCAATGGCCTTTAGGACCTTGGCAGGTATGAGGGTTGCATGAAACGTTTCTTTTCAAGTTCCCTTAAAACCACCATGTAGCCTCATTGAACATTTGGGGTGGTGTTTCTCCTGCTCATTGCCTGCCTGCCTGTCTGAGCTCACTCCCATGGTGCTATTTTGGGACAGACTGACTGACTGTAGTGAGGATTTAGAGCATGTGGCTGCAGGAAAGAAGTAACAGCAAAAAAAGAGCTTTCTCATTTAGACCTTGCTTAAGCTTTAAGAGCTTTTCTGGGACCTGGCTGGCAGGTAGGAGCTACATTGGTGCTCCTGCTTTCTTTCATTGGACAGGCTGAGAGAAGAGGTAGCTGAAGAAAGAATGCTCGTGTGAAGAAGACATGTCCCTGGGGAAAGAGGGGAGGAGGGTCTGGGGCTGATTCTTCAAAATAATCCTTTCACTCTTGAGAGTCCTTCCTCACTAGGAAGAAAAGAAGGAAAGCTAGCTGTGTCCCTCTCTGCTCCAGTGACAAATGGCTGAGAGTCCTTCATTGCCAGGGGGACGCCTCTTCCTTTGCACCCAGTCACCTTGGGAGCAACAACTGAGCAAGCAGTTGAATAGCAACTGAAAAGCCTCTTGCCCACATTGGTCCTTACAGCAAGACCAGCATGGGAACATAGCTTTTCAGTGGCTGCTCAGCCTGCTGTTCAGTTGCTGTTCCCAAGTGACTAGATGCAAAGAGAGCAACAAGTCAGATTAGTTGTTTTGAATTTGCAGTAGAACAGTAAACCTAATGTCAAGAAATAGGCATTTGAAGGTGCTAGGGGTGTTGCCCAAGAGGAAAGGGGGTGGTAGCCTGGAAAACTTTGGGGATCACTGTCTTAGCCAATATTACATTAAATGGTCTCATCCACTAAAGTGTAGCCATAGCAAGTACATTTCTATACCATTTACTGATGTATTAAGCAGTTTACAAAGTGTAAGCTAATTGCCCTCAACAAGCTGGGAACTCATTTTAGCGACCTATGGAAGGATGCGACGCTGAGTTGACCTGGAACCCCGGCTGGTTTTGAACTCACAACCTTGTGAGGCATTTAACCACTGTGCCACCAAGGCTCCTTCATGTTTCCATGTAGCCTTCATGTTTTCTTACTTGAGATTCAGATCTGCACTGAGTTTTAGCCTGAGACCTGGGAACTAGGAATCCATTAAATGTCTGCAGTTTTGGTAGGGGGTGGTATAATTTGGGGGGGATGAGCACATGCATGCCATTTTTTCCTATCACTTTCATCTCCTTTCTGTTTTGTCTGCCCATAGCCGGAGCTTTGGCTGCATTCTTGCTGCCCAGATTACCAGGGAAATTGGCTACAGTGTGAATGTGATCCACTCAGAGATGAGAGGTTCCCACACAGCTAGAGCGGTGTTTCAAAGGAACATTTATGCCCTCAAGCTGAAGCCTAAGGTAATCATAGGTTGGCTCCAATTTGTGACCAAGATATATCTGTCAGCTCTGTCTGTTGAACATCTGGTAGCCATGATATGTAGTCTAATAATAATCATGGTGTATGCAAAAGTACTAAAAAAAAGAAGAAGGAGGAGAATAGTTTATCATGGAGACATATATCATCTATGAAACAATTTGAACTAGTTATTTTATATCCCTTTAAATAAAAGACACATAGAGTAATGTGCTGACCTTTCTACCTCTTTTTTTTTAGAAAACATACTTGGCATTATGGAGATAGTCTACATCAGTGTGAAGTATAATTTAATGCAGTTTATTATCACTAACAAGGGGATGGACCATAACTCTAAAGAGATGGAACCTCAAGTGGGCTATGAAGGTCATTTCCTTGCATCCAGCAAGGAAATCTAATATGACACAGTTTCTGGCTTTGCATTTCAAAAAGGAGAGTGGATAAGAACATTTTTATTTTAATAAATACTAAAAGTGATGTTTCCACAATATAACACTGTACTGTTAATCCTCGGATGTCAAACTGGTACAACTAAGATTATTTGCCTATATCGAAACATGGGTTCCTCTGAGTGTAGAAGTCACTTAGCTAACATGAATATGAGGAAATAATTCTCAACTCCTTTCCAAAAACAAAGACGTAGGATCTATGGTTTCACAGTCAGAATTATTTTCACTTCCTGGTTGTACATGTTCTTTCACACAAGAGGAGTTTTTGGACAGGATCTGTGTGTCTCACACACTTTGCAAACTGACTCTTAATAATAATTCTGTTATATACATTACCATGACTGAAAAATTAAGAGATACAGTGGTACCCCGGGATACGAAATCACCGCGTTATGAAATTTCCGGGATACGAAAAAATTAGATAGGAAAAAACTGTTCCGGTTACGTTTTTTTTTTTTCGGCTTACGAAAAAAATTTTTGGTGCTTTTCGGCGCTTTTTCGCACGAAATCGCGGCTTTCCAGCGCTAGCGGCTATGGCTTTTTCGGGTTGCGAAATCTTTCGGGTTACGAACGGCGCCGCGGAATGAATTAAATTCGTAACCCGGGGTACCACTGTACTTAATTTAGCGGGACATGTCTTCTATCTCAACATTTTGGAAATTACAATGTTAATTTTGAATTAAATTCTAATTTGTTCAAGTTTGATCACGCTGATCAACTAGTTTGTTAGTTTATTACCAAAACATTCAAAGACTGGAGCTTTTTGTGCGTAATTGGGATGCTTGCAAACAGGTTACCCCATTTCCTCCCTTGAATAGAAGTTTCTCAGGATTGCTGGAATTTTTATGCATCTGTCAGGATCTGTGGAAGTAGAATATGTGCCTATAGTGTAATTTTGTGATGTTTCTGCTTCCAACAATACATTAGTTAACTACGCTGCTACTTTTCAGCATATTTTAACATAAGCCAATATTAACTAAAGTATGTTGAACAAGTCTGCCAAATGCCATACAGTTTCACCCCTCCCCAGCTTCAAATGTCACTATTTTACAGATCACTAGGTGCCTTTAAAGACTGCAGAGATTGATATTTAGTGATGCAAAGAAAAGGTTGGAGTTTATTAATCCCAATTCTACATTTTTATATTATTCTCACCAATAAGGTGTACAGGGTGAACTGTACTTTTCTCCTCAACCAATACCAGGAAATTAACCCTTTACTTGCTTTTATTTATTAGTTTAAAAAGAATAGGGTTTTGTGCATAATTCTTAGCATAAAACTGATAAGACTATTATATTTATTAAACAAATAACATATTCTGTTTCCTTGGAGCTTCAGTATGGTTGCTAGATTTTCAGGAATTATTATTAATATATTGAACATACACTTATGTTACGGCACACACTTCAGGCTTCCTTATAGGGCAACAGTTTAACAAGAAGACCCAACAAAGGTGTCATTTACAGAAGGGAATTTACTCTTGGGCTTTTTATATCCCCTTGGATTTCTTCTTAGGTGTCAGGTTCAACTGGACCAGTCAAATAGATTCACTATTTTGTAGCAACTGGGGAAGATTGTATTTTATTTAATTGTGATATTACTTAACAAAAATTGTGACATTGGTCACATGGCTGTGACCTCAGAGGGAGTGACCCATGACAGTGGTAGTGGTAGGATGCTGTGTAAACAGCAGTACAGAATTGCTCCAGAATGCTCCAGATTTTTCTGGAAGATCTGGAGCAAAATGTAGTTTTTTAAAATTTACTTTAAAGCATGGATAGCTTGAATTTGGTTTGGAACTGGCCTTCCCATGTGAAGACAGTCCACACTCAAATCGGGGCTTTGGCCCTGTGTCGTCTTGTCAGGTCATCATGATAAAAATTGAAAACACAACTTGGGAAAAACTTTAACCGTAGAAACTTTAACAGATCTCCAATAATTAAGTAAAATAAAATGAATGCGAGCTCTAATGGAAGGGAGGCCAACCTCAGCCCGGACCAAGGCTGCAGGTGTGCCAGGTGGGAGTAGGAGCAATTTCCTGAGAAACATATTCTGGATGGCCTCCAGTTTGAGCATTTGGGAATCATCCCAACCCCACATGGCAGCGCCATAAAGAATGTGGGCTATAACTTTACTCTGCTAGAACCTCCAAACAGGCACATTTTAAGGATACTAGATAAGCCTTCCATATTAAATTCAATGACATATGACTCACAGTTATGCTGATTCTGATACGAATGTATGTTATACCTGCATTCCCCAACAATATATAGCTCTCAACAGAACCAACTCACCGAAGTGTGCATTTGGAAATGGATGTCTGTTTTGTGCCTCTCCACAACATTCAGGTCATCCTCAGTGACAACTGGAGTGTAACTCCTTTGTGGGCAGCAAGGACATCTGAGCTGAAAATCAAGAAGAAAGCAAAATTGGTTTTTGTTCCCACTTAATCTGAGAAAGATGCTTATACTTATGGAGGTGAAATGATAGGTTGGGGGAGAAACCTGCTCAGTTTGCATGAAAAACTTGTACACATTTTCTTATGCATTTCTCGTTATGTATTTTTGCAGCTTTGCCTAAAATACACATTTGGGTGAGCAATATATATACATATAATGTATTTAGGTGAGTACAAAATATACAAGTTTGAACACATTTTCTGAGTTTGAAAACTGAGTTGCAAAATCTGTAAAGATGTGAATTTAGATAAATAGAAACATAAGTCAGCATCTCTAATATAACTGGTGACTCAGGAGTGGAACCGAATGGAGTGGAGTCTTCAGCAATTCACCGCTTTAGGACAAAGTTTCAACAACCATTTTTCATAGGGTTAGATATAGGAACTAATTTATCCTTGCATAGCATGATCCTCCTTTCTGATATTATGCACTGATATTATTGCTTTGACTATCTGTGGATCAGGAAGAAGCCCACCTAATACCAAACACTCTTAAGAATTTGTCCAAAGCAGAAAAAATAAAAATAGAACCGGTGATTCCAGCTCTACGTGATTTACTTTAATTAAGAATAAGTGGGATGACAGTAATTTGTAATTTAATTGTAATTTTAATTTAACTTTTGGGGGGGGGGAGGTGGAATATAAATAAAGATAATCATCATCAACAACAGCAACAATTTGGTGAGAGAAAGGGATCAACATCTGTACCTCAAAAATGTTAGTAAAATTCCACAGTGGCACTAGGACTGAAGAGAGTGATACAAGTGTTGTAAATGTTTTAAGCACAGAACCAGAACAATGAAACTTTGGCTTCAAACAGATGGGCCAAAAGAAACAGTTTCAGGCTGCTTTGGGAACATGGCATTTAGATGACACATGTCCCAGAAATCATGCCACACCTGCTCTAAGTCAGGAAAAGCAGGACTGAAAAGAAAAAGAAATAAACTGCTCTAGTCCAGAAAGTGCACCCCTTTGACCCTGCATATAAATGCTCCAACACAGGACTGGTCTCAAAGGAGCACTCCATCTTAGCCCTAACCTTAAAGTGGCATATAAATGCACCAGGGCAGGTGCGCATTTAAAAAGGATCGAGCGGGTGGTCAGGGGAGCAATGCAAAGGAAGAGAAAGTCTGCTACTTCCAATGGCTATAAGTACAAGATACACAAACCAGACAGTCCAAGATGGGGTGAAGGGGACATGTAGGGGGGCATGACTGTCCATTGCCAGTTTTCCAATAGAGGATTCAATGGGATGGAATCTTGAAGCAGGCAGTAAATGGTGATGTGCTCCTGTAACAGTGCATATGGATGGTGAGCATGGCTTGATAATGCACTGTGCCTTGGGAGCAGGTGGTGGGGTCAGCTGGGTCTTGACCCACTTTTGGAAAAAGCTTTGGGCTGCTTTTTCCCACCCATCTGCTTGACCCCTTTGTCTATTGGAACCTGATATTTTGAGAACATAGGTACACCTCAGTTAATGAAGTAGATATGTTCCTGGGCATTACTTCTTTAACAGAACATTTGGTAACAGTGGGGAAAATAACATGGGAAATGTTATTTGAACAATAGGAACATGACAAATAAAACAGGTCAGGTAAGCCTTGTGTAGGCAAACAGAAACATTTGCATAGGCAAACAAAAACATCCTAAAGACTACTTGAAAGCTTCTTCCAAAATGCATGTCGGGATAATTTTTCTTTCTTTCATTAGCTTCCACATTGTGCATCGCAGCTTATGAAAGTCAAGCTGCCTGAACTGTCCCCAGTTTAAGATGATGGAGACTGGAGACAAAGAAGCCCATTATAGGAGCACCAGGACCTCACAAGGAATGCAAACCACAATTTGTCACTATAACATCAGAGGGTTCACCCTTTCTTCTCGTATAAGTCATAACCCCCTGAGGCAATGAGAACCTCAACAAAATAAAAATATTGCAAACAGGAAGAAAAGAGTATAAACCACACAAAAGAGAAGGAAGAAAAGAAGAAGAAATACTCAGAGGGAAGATAGAAGCACAGCATTTCTCACAGAGAAACTCCTTGGAGAAACAGGACATAAGGGGATTTCCCGGCTGAGGATAATGGTATTGTGTCACATCTCATAGTGCCAGTGGCACTGAGGGAGCATGCAGGATGTGGTGGTTGCTGTTTTGGAATGAAAGAATTGGTGGAAAAGTGACTCCCTAATACTGGGATCCTGAAAGGGTGCCAAAATCCCATTTTTGGTGGTTAGAAACCTTGGACTGGAGTAGCTAAGCATGGCAAAAAGTAAAGTCAGAGGTTACCAAGGCATCTTACTCGGCAAGTCCAGACAGAACTACAACCACTGGAAAAGAAACCCAGAAAATGCTTCTCAAAAAGTCATCAGTACAGTACTTGGAGGCGAGCTGAATAGGAATAGCGGGGCCATACTCCTTGAGCGAAGGGAGTGGATGGGGGGTGGTATTCTTCCAAAGCCACTCAGCTTCAGAATATTCCAGAACAGGGTCACGTGCAGATGCAGAACTCCTGATTTATGCACAGAGACTATAAGAACCCATGTTTCCCTGTACCTGAAGTGCTTGGGCAGAGTGTGCCAACAAGCTTAATATCAAAGCACATTAAAAGCACTGTGAGCTCTAGCAATGATGGCAGAAAACAAATGTCAACATACATTGTGATTATTCCTATGTTCACAGTATGGGTTTATAAGTGCACTTCCATGAAGCAAAACAAGATGGTTGTTCTGTGAATGTGTCCTGAGAATTGTGGAAATAAATAAAACTGTGTAAGATTACAGGAAATGCAATAGTGGTTTTCCAGACTGGATTACAAGCATAGAATCACAGAATCTTGACATTGGCCATCCAGTCCAATGTTCTGCCATTCTGGTATACACAACTAAAGCACTCTTGAAAGATGCCCATCTAAATTCTGTTTTTGCAGACCTCCAAAATGTTTAATTATGCAAAAGTTCATTAACAAACATAGAAGAATGGCAGAGGGTGGTTGTGACAGGGGCATTTCCCAATAAAAAGTGCATGGAGATCAGAAAGGAATGGATTGTACTAGGGCTCATTGGCTGACCATTTGAAGGAGTGAGAGAGATTCTGGATTTTTCCCCCTCCACTGAAGACCTGGATCAATGAGCCTTGCAGGATTAATTCTCTCTTTCATTTCCCTGATTTTGGATTTCTGTTATTTTAAAGGTGTCAACATTAACTATGCAATCCTCTCAGGATTCAGAATGGAATAAATCATTTCTTCATATGACTTTATGTAGTTGTGAATATCTGGCAAGGAAGCTGTAAATCTAACTTTATTTACTTATTCAAGACACTTAACTGAATACCAACAACCCAAACCGCCTACATCAGTCAGTTTAATAGAGATGCATGGACAGTAAAAATGTCCCAAGCTACAAACCACCATCAGGTTATGCAGAAACCTCAGATTTAATCTGCTGATAAATTATTCAGTGTAATCATGAGTCCAACACACTATTTAATGTATATCTGGAGGTCAAATTAACAGCAGTAATTTTCCATTGCATTAGCGTGTTTGCTAATATATTAGAACATCCGCCCCTGCCCTTGCAGTAATGGCCTCTGTTAACTCATTTTGTTGTATTAGGAAATATCGCAAACGTTTCCCACCCAAGGCCAGTGGGCTAATCTATTCAGCAACCTTTCAACTAATTTATAAGCTGTTATGATGGCATTTTCTACTATTGCTTACAAAGAAAGGAGAGTAGCAGTATGGTAGAAAGAATGGAATTAGATCCCCATTTGGAGCAAAAGGATTTCCTTTTTTGTTTGGGTCCCCAAAGGAAACTACCCAAGATGAACTCAAGATGCTGCACATTCCCTTCCAGTCAGCTGTCCATCTACAGTGATTCTGCAGAAAAGGACCTAATAATGGATTTTCAAAAGGTCTTTGAGAATATGATTATGAAGTTAGAAGCTGTGCAAGGATGGTTGGAGACAGGCAGTCACAGTTGTGGGAATGCTGTGAAGGAGGGGTCTATGGGGGAAGAAAGGATTCAAAACTGAGCCTGGTCTCTGATAGAAGGCAGACGTAGGGAAATTGTCTAGAGGTAGGGAAAGGATTGCAGAGAGAGGAGACAGATGGCCTAAAAATAGGGGAAAACTATTATAGAGTTAGGACAGTAAGCCAGGAGTACTAAACAAGGTTTTGGGGAGCTGTGAATGATTAATAGGTTCAGGGCTAAACGTGTGGTCTAATTATGTTAATAAATTTCTACTTGTTCATTCTTTTCTTTTCCAACCGTGACTGTTCCCTTTAAGTTTTGACAGAGTCTGCCCATACTTACCAATGAACCACACAACCACTGGCTCATATTGGGATCACCTTGAGACCCAAGTACCTGATGGATCTTGAGGTGAATGACAAGAGCCCAAGGGCTTGGAACTGAAGGGCTGCCCTGGAGAAGGAATTTATCACAAACATTCCCCACCAAATGTTTCTGGAAATCCCGATGTATCTGCACCCCAGCTTTGAAGTAAAAAGTTGTTATTTGGGTCACAGTGGCATAACTTGTCCATTTGTGAATTAATATAATGACTTCTAGCTATATATTTTTTAAGTGTAACATTTATTCATTATTTCCCAAAGGTTAATGGGGCAGAATCATTATAGGAATTTTTGGTCCACTTTTAGATAAGTATTATTGCAATAATAATTTGTTCTTAACCTCTCCTTGGAAGGGAGCATGCAGTCAGCTTTCTTGAAAAAAACTCTCACTGTAACATTCAAAACCACAAACTGCAGGCTTTTCTGATTCTGATTCCAACAGTGTCGCTGCATGATTTTTAAAGCTATATTTGCCTGATGAAGAAACCACTGAGCTTCAGATCAAAAGTTCATGTAAAATTTTTTGGGGTTTTTTGATTGTTTGTTTGTTTTGCCTAATAAATATTGCAATACTGGCTGCACTACTACCATACAGGAGAAAATCATACAGGAAAAAAACAATTAACAACAGAAAAGTAATTTCCCTTAAGATCCAGCTGTCCCTGTCCTGTTGGACGCTAACTGTGCCTTTCTTAAGCAGAGAACAATGAATTTATCCAGGAGTTTATGTGCTGTTAGATCTAGGGGGGAAAACTTTTAGGTGCTGCATAAGTATAACTTGCCAATTGTAGTCCAATGAAAGTGTTTTAGTTCCTACTTGTTTTAAGGCTAAATTGAGTATCTTTAAATCCACTAAATATTGCAGTTTTCCTTAGTACATCTCCCAGTACTACCCCCATAAAACCCATCTTGTAAGCAGCACAGCCCTCCCAACAGGGTCATTTCTATACTGTCAGAGAGTGAGGGGATCCGTGTGGATAGATGTAGTAATTTAGCATCTAGATATTCCCCAGTGGCTATGTGTGCTGTGACAGGCCTCTGAAAGACCTCAGTGGCAAACTGTACATTCTTTGGAACTGAGGTTTTGCCCCTTCCTGAAATCAGGTGTGTGTGTGTGTGTGTGTGTGTGTGTGTGTGTTAAACACATACATCACAGACATTTGGTTTTGCCCTATCTGAATTGACCTGCCTATACACCCAGCATTCCAGGCACTTTGTTCTTCCCCAGACAGCAAACTATATTAAGGGCTGCAAAAAGACTAGGCCTAGAATCCATTTTTTAGTAGCGTTCAAGAACCATAAAAAAGAGGGGGGGGGAATCCCTTCGTTAAGACAAGAGTGTGGAAATTTTCAGTAAAATGAAAACAAATTGCTCTAAGTAAACCATTTGTCACACTCTGATTACTTTGCTGCCACACTGGGGATGCCAATTTGTCATGCTAGATCAGGGTAGCAGCAGACTGAATGAACAAAATGGCAGGCTGCCTTCTGGCTTTTTGCTTTAATCTTTAAGGAGAACATAGGTCTCATATCACAGCCTCGGTCTCATTTATGGGCAATTGTCATGACCATTCTGATATGGGAAGGCAGGGGGAATTCTCCAAATTTATTTGGAGTAATTTTGGGTGGGGCATGGAGAGAAAAATGGTGACTAGTTGATTCAATCTTCAGACAATTCCAAGGTACTTATCAAGACTAAGAATTAGATTCACATAGCAGTACTAAATCTTTGTCTGGACTGTTTTACTTCAGATTGCAAATAGGGACTCTTCTCAATCACTTGGATGTTCCTTGATCTAAACAATGTTATGTGGACCTTCTTCATCTTCCTAATATGGCAGAACTTTCTAAATATGGGGGATTTAATAAAAGAAGTATCCAACTGCAGCCTGACTTGCTACAGTCAGCCTGAGGTTATCCTCTTCTTGGTTCAACACTTCTTTGAAATGTTTTTCAAAGTTGGTGTTGATTGCTTGCCACGCTTTGCTCCTTCCAGGACCCGAAATGTAAAAAATCTTTGTAATTTCTCTTGCCCTTGATTTATTTTTTAAAAATCAACTGTTATAAGATTCTGGCATTACTAGATTTTTATGTTTATTTTTTTGCAAAAGCTTCCTTGAAGGATTTGTTGTTGTTGTTGTTGCCCCAAACACATTGGCTGGTAATCTGTTAGTGATTTAAGATGGTGGAAGTCCAACTTATGCCATCACCACTCACTATTTTAGTCATTGTGGAAGTCCAAATTCTCTTCCAACTACACAGTCACCATCCTACCTTGTAAGTCATCCAGGTCCCCCCCCCCAACATGGCTATTTCTGGGTTGTCACAAAGTAGAGGAATCAGTGGCGATGAGCAAGCTATTTTCTTTGAGCTGGATGAGCTTCAAGAACATCAACTTGGACCAAGTGACTAATTCTCAGGCTATAATCTCAGGACTGTGGTTTGGTGGTGAAACCATGCATATTCCTTCTGGTTTATAGGAAGAAAGGTTATAAACATGAGCTTAAAGGTAATAAATAAACATTCTTCCAAAATTTCATCATATTTCAAAAGAGAGCATCCTAGTAGGCTGAGCCCAGTGTTACAATACAGAACAGAGCACACACATTGCCTGCAGAAGTTCAGCCCAAAAATCTCCAATGAAATGGAGAATTGGTAAAGTCCTTTCCCCAAGACTCTGGTGATGTGAGGGCTCCCAAATAATACTACCATGGACACCAAAATCAGTGGATGATCAAGTCTTATTAAATACAATGGATAGTAATAAAATGGTGTCCCTTATACAAAATGGCAAAATTGCACAGCTTCTAACAAAATTGGGTTCAGGGCAAGACAAGTAAGCCGCTTTGATAGCCATTAAGGCTGAAGGGTGGGGTATAAATACCATAAAGAAAGAAAGAAAGAAAGAAAGAAAGTACTATTGGCTGCAGCAGTATATGTTGCCTCATGCTCTCCATATGTGACACTGAAACTGCCCATCAGGAGGCTGCTAGCATATGAAAATATTCTATGCAGCATTTTCTTTATTGGTGTTTTAAATATTTATTACAATAGATTTGGTTCCAGGATGGTTTATAAAATTAAAATATCAAAACACCCCCAATTAAATTACATAATAAAATAACCAGCAGATAGAGCAGTTAACAAACTTTTAAAATGTTCTAAAAACCTGGCAGACTGAAAAGGCAGTTACTAAAAAAAAGGGCCAGTATTTTGCACCTAAAAATACAAATCTGACAGCAAATGAAACCTCCCAGGGACAGAAACTTGTGGGTGAGGTATTTATTTCTTCTTCGACAAGGAGGAATGAAGAGAAAGGGTTCTGTTGATGATGCGGGCAGGATGATATCAGAGAAAGTGATCTTTCAGGTATCTGGTTAGGGCTTTAAAAGTCAATCCTGGCACTTTGAATTGAGCTCAGAACGAGATAGGCAGGTAGCCTGTGGGGCTCTTTTAACATGGGGGAGATACTGTTTGAACTTATTTTGGCAATTAAATGTCTGGTGCTTACATTCTGTACCAATTGAAATTTTTGAGCTGTCTTCCAAGGTAGCTCTGCATAATGCATGTTGCAATAATCCAGTTGGGAGGTTACCAGAGAATGCATCATAGCCATACTAAAGCTGTCCAGGGGACCATTTCACACTATGCAGTTATAATACTATGATTTCATTTGAACTGTAATGACCACTTCCTATGGAATTCTCCATAGGATTCCATAGGATCCTGTCCAGGGTGCCACCATTGTTACGTCGCCCGCATTCACTAGGCTCAGGGACCGTGCGGTTGCCGCATGGTCCCTAACCCTAGAATTGGCACTGGTAAGCCGCTTGTTGGCGGCATGTACCATGCCTCTGTTTCTTATCTCTCACTAATGAAAGTAGAGGTTTGCAAGCACTGCTATTTATGCATGGACCCAAATAGAAACTTCCACATGTCCAAGAATCCACCCTTAGCAAGATTTAGCAAATGCAAGTAGAAACCTATTGTAATTCTCCCAGCTGAATGTTGGTGCCAGCCAAGACTGAGACGTATGATTCTTGAAACACATTTCTGTGCATTATCCAGGTGTAGTGCTTGTATAGGATTTGAATCTGCCATTTTACACAGTAATGATTAACTTCATAGTTAAATTGAATAAGCCCCACTAAATTTAATGGGACTCATTTCTGAGCAGATGTGCATAGAATTACATTGTAAAGCTCCTGTGCAGCAACTATTGTTAGATTCACAGTACATTCCATCTAGTTTCCATTGAAATAAGTGCAATTAAAGTCATGGTTAACTTCTCCCATTGGTTTCAGTGCAAGTTAAGTTTAGCTAACTTAGGACTTCATCACACAAGTCTGTTGTCTCACAGCAATTGCAAGTCCAAGGGCAAGTACATTCCTCACAAGGAAGAGGCACACACCACAAACTTTGGAAGACAAAACGCCACAAATATTTATTGAATACAGCTGCATATGGGTTGGTAAGTGCATGGGATGGGATACCGACATTAATCAACCTGTCTGCTGACTGATGAGCTGCCATTTTAGCCCACTGCCAGGAACTGAAGTGAGGCAGGAGGGATCCCTGGGTGTGAATGTCCACTTGTATACTCCCTTGCCTCCCTAAGGGTGCTGGAAACACCCTGCCCACATAGGAACATCCTTTTTCTGCCCCTCTCCCTGAGTTCCTTAGCTACCCCCTCACCGGGGGTCCAGAAACAACCTGGATCCTGATCCCATGCAACTGCCTAGTTGTGTCAGTGCATGAATACAAGACAGAAAATACATTTTAAAAATCCAAGAACCATAAACACAGAAAGAAGACTTGAGAGTGGGAGGGTGGATTGGTGTTCCTGGCCAAATTGGAGCCGGGGAAGCAGTGGCGGCAGACAAACCAAGGCACCAACCTGCACAAAGACTGCCCCCATTGAGGCTGGGTATTTGCCAGCCAATGGGAGTCTGGTGTAGGTTTAAACCCATTGCCTGGGGGAAAATGGATAGAGCTTATTTTCCATACCCAATTTGCAAAATCAGAGGTGTAATGAAACAGGCATATGAGAGGAACTGCTTCAGTACAAATTTCAATGGTGTCATCTGTGTCACGAGTATTTGCCAGTGTTGTAACTTAGGAGTACTCAAGGATCTATACTGATACCTTTGGTAAATTTGTGTGTCTCAAATAAGGACTGGTTGAGAATCACCCAGTGGACCTGGTGGCTAATCAGGGATGTGAATCCAGATCTCCCCAGCCCAAATCCAACACGCTAGTCATTAGACCATCCTTTTACCCTCTCACTGTTCTGCTGATGTCATCTGATCCAAATAACTTGGATCTGGATATATAAGGTTGATCACTATAGCTGCCTGTGTTCTTTCTATTTTCCATGGAGATGTGGTAGCTGATGGTGTCATGAAAAGCTCCCCACACTTCAGTATTTATGACCATGCCATTGTATGGCACAAAGGGCATTTATGTCATCTTGTACTGGGGGCCCATTGTTACACTTATATTCCTGATTGTTTGTTGATTAATGTGATAGAAATCCATATTTGTTGTATTTGCCAGAGATAAAGCTAATTATTCATCCAAATGTATTTTATTTGGATAGCAGCAATATTGTGTGGAAAACAACAGTCTAGACTGTTCTATAGACAACACACCAGTACTGTAATATGAATCTGCCATGTTGATCTAAAGCCTTGTGGAACTTGCAAAGATCAGCATTAAGCTGCAAAGGGAAAGGAGACAGAATGGCAATTTAAGCTTTTAGGAGAAGACTGCTACTATGGATTTGAACTGTAAATTCAACTTTTTAAAAAAATACCCTTCAATTTGTAACTTCGTAGAAACATTTACCAAGGCACAGAAATACAACGGAAGACGCCAGAAACCAAAGAATTCACCCACCTTCTGTCATCTTTCATTTAAAAATGCAATCTACTCGAAGCCAATATCATCCATCAAGGAGGAAAAAAAGGAAACAAGAAAGGAAATAGAATGTGAAACTTCCGACACACTTAAAATTGTGCTGAATTATGGCCCTGGCTTTCTTTTGTTGCTAAGCCAGCAGTCTCTGTCACTGCAGAGCAAAACAGTGATGGAATATGAACTAAACATCCTCCCACCCATGCATTTAGGGGTCTTTCCATCTTTACAAGTAGCATGGTGCAAGCAAGTCATCTGGCTCAGTTATGGTAAAATTAAAAGCCAGCCAGTACACTCAAGTGTTCTCTTGAATCAGGGATGCTCAAAGCATGCCCTCAAGATCAGAAAAGATCATGTACCAGGATATCTATTGTAAAAGTGTTGTAAATGTAAAGCTCAGGGACCACATGCAGGCTACTATACCTTTTGTTTTTGTTTGGTTTGCAGCTTCCATGAGCTTAGTCAAATAACCCCCCAGGCTACAGTCAGGTTTTCATGAGTCTTAAAAATCAGCATTTCTCCAGCCTTTTCTGAGCTCTAATTATTATCCAGGTATCATTGATTTAGCAATTTGATCGAAAGATCTCCTGCACACAATATTTCAAAGCAAAAAGTGGGCCTCGTGAACATTCAGCTTAAACTCAGTTTGGTTGTCAGGCTCAGGACAGGACAGAGACAGGTATGCTTGCACCAATTTCTTTTAATGGATTTTAACATACTGATATTAGATGTAGTTTTCTGTTACAGTGAGGCCATATAGTTTTAGGGCCAGTCCAAGCAAAAGTGTGCATGTTTGTGTGTAGTATAGTATAATATAATTAGGTCTTATGTGGAAGTGCCGCAAATTGGATTTTCACACCACTGGTGGAAAGTGTCCAAAATGTCCTTGGTGTGTCTGAGAAATTTTCACAAGCCTGCAATTTCCAAAGGCATGGATTCAAAATTAATAAATAGAAAAGGCCAATGCTAGGTTTCTAACTAGAGAGACAGCATAATGTCTGAGTGCCAAGAAGCCCCATGATAGGTTTGCCATAACTCTGAAATGATTTGAAGGCACACAGCAACAATGTTTGCAACTAACATTTGCACTAACATATAATACTATCCTTGTTGAAAACTGTGTATTTCCTTTTTGCATATACTTAACTTCTACGGGTACGAAATGATTGCCAAGAACACAAAATTATTCCTGAAAATAAAAGGAGATGTCCTCTTGGTCTTGATCAGTCTAATTAAGATGCCCCTAAATTTGGATAGACCATGTGTGGCTAGCCACATGTTGTTGAACTACAAATCCCAGAAGCCAGCATAGCTGGCCAGTGAGGAATACTGGGTATTGCAGTCCAATATCTCTTGGAGGACTGCACTTTGCCCAATCCTACTCTAAATGACTAAACCAGAAAATAATATTCACTAACAGTGTGTAGTACTGAACATGTGACTTTCTGTTCTAACCAATGCTATTTCCCCCCCCATGATATGAAATAGACATGTAGCATTCTTCATTCCATCATTTAGATGGAAATTGGCAAATATAACATGTTGGCAAAGGGAAACAGAAGAATGCCTAGAAAAGTACTGTGGATTATTGAGGCTGGTCAGATTTCTAGCTTTTCCCCATCTACCGTAAACTGTAGCTTTGGCCTCAGATCCACTATTTAAACTTTTCTTTCTTTGGTGCCTTTATCTCTAATGCCAGCTGACATGATAAAAGTGACCTCGGTGGTATTATTGTGTTGTCAACAAACTAACTACTTTACAAGACCAGTCAACTCAATGAAAGCTTCACTGGTGCACACAGGCCGTGATCCTGACATAGAAGAAAGTTAGAGGTTATTCTAGTCTCAGACTTTAGTTTCTTATCATAGGAGGAATTAAAAAAAAACCTTACTTTGCTACCATGCTAGAGGGAGACTGATTTGTCAGCTTTCCCTTCTCTCTTTTTGTAATACCACCCAGAGATGCATTAAAAAAACCATTTAACATTATCGTTTGAAAAAAGCATTTTGACAGGTGGCATATCAGCTGCATTTCACAAACTGATAGCCAGGTCACAGGGATCTCAGAGGTGAAAAGTGAAAGCGAGCATCTAATGATAAGTCATCTCTTCTGGTGTGCGTGTGTGTGTGTGTTATTTTAAGAAAAGACTGGGCAGACAAACTAATACAAAGCAATCTCTCAATGGGTGAAAAGACCAATGTGTAACAAAGTGTATTTTCTTTCATACTGAAATGTTCTTTTTTAAGCTTGGAACAGCCCCATTCTTTTATTTATTTCACTTTCTTTCTTTCTTTCTCATCCCAATGCCAGCCTTTAGCTGAAATGAGTCCCCCCTCTATTTTGGTCTATTCCCCAGTATCTCACAAACTCTCATTGGAAAACTGATTGGTGGGGAAAGAGAAAGTCTTGTTCACTTGATTCTAATGCCTTGGATTGTCTTAGGGCTGCCAGTTTGGGAGGATCATGGAAGAAACCCAATCCACTCTGTGATGTTAAGGACTTTTAAACCGTATCTGTTCTTTAGCTTGTCTGCATTCCATCTGTTCCTAGAGTGGTCTTTTTCATTGATGGGTAAAACCAGCCAATGGCTTCCAATCATGCTGCTTCTCCACTATGGATTCCCATGTGATAAGTGCTTATTGTTTCAATTCCATTTTCAGACAGTCACATGATGTGAGTGGGCATGATTCTGCTCCTCTCTCCCTCTCCCTTGCTATTTTCACACAGGCTGTTTTCCTTTTATTTTCTGTCTTGCATTTTGTAGTAGTGTACAATTTTGCAATTGTGGTAAATAAAATAAAGTCAAAAGGCACTCATGTGGAGGGTAGGGCATTCAGGTATCAAAAGAGATTCTTATGGCAGCAGTAGGGAAATTAGATTGGGCAACCATGGATTGCCAAAGCAGCACCAAAGTGCTATTGAAGAATAAAGTGTGATAATAAATTAAGCCAAACTGGTATGCTTCCATTTTTAAACTAGCATAATTCTGGTAGGTTAGCAGGCAGATGTGATAATGTGATAATGTCCTAAGAGCTGCTTGAGCTGTAGAAATCTGCTAGTGAAGACTTATCCAGCCTGGATATGAGCTCATGTCTGCAGATGCTGCTGCTGTTAAAGTCCAGTGGAAATAAATAAATAAATAAATAAATAAATAAATAAAACTGTTTATTTATAGCCCGCTTTTCCAAAAAATGATCAAAGCGGGGTACAGCATAAATATAAGCAATATACGATATACAAACATACAATATTAATTTTTTTTAGTGAAAACACACAAAGTTTATAAGAAATATGCATCAAACAGAGTCACAAGGGAGTTCACTTCTGTGTTTTCAGCTCTTTTCTCAGTATGTTAAAAGTGCTGTTAGTCCTTCACTGCTGTCTGAGAATTTAAAACCAAAGTGGATTTGTTGTGGGGTGGGAGTAGATAGAATTCATGTCATATAAAATGTTCTTCCTGACTTTTAGCTACCAAGTGATAAAAATGGTTTTCACTCAGTAGGTGGTAATTCACCACTAATATTTGCTAGGGTGTAGTTGCTAAATACTAGGAATTCCAGGGAGGTATACACAGTGGAGCCACCACTCTTGTAATAGAAAGGATAGACTGTACTTCCCCAGCAAAAAATTGGTGGGTGATGCCCAGTTTTAATACACAGTATCCACACAACTGAGGATGCAAAAATCAGGAGCAGTTTCACTGTGTTGCTCTGAATCCCACCTCTGTTTTCCCCTTGCCATTGTTTTGTATCAGATTGCAAACCTTTGCTGTGGTTTGGGGATAGATGAATTTGCATGAAAATGTGTGTACACATGTCACATATTTCCTACTTTTTACATTCATTTATATGTATTTAACCTGTCTTAAACATTTTTACTCCACAAACTAAAGCTTGTGCATGTGCATTTTTTGCCTCTGGCTTTTAAAAGCATGTGCATTGCTATGTATGCATTTTTATTACTGTGGAACATCCCTTCAGCCTCTGAGATGTGCAAATTGTTGATGTAAGGTGCACACTGTGTTATCTCACAACAAGTCTCAAGTGGTATTTTCACTGAGACTGCCGAATCCAACTCACTTCTTTTCTATTTCTATCTTCTTCTCTATGACTTATAGCTATGAATTACGGTTAGTGAAAATGCTGTTTTATCGAATTGGTTTGTTTTAGAAACAGCATATTATGCTCTTTGAAGAAAAGGTTTTTCATGCAAGGAACGCATCTCAAGGGGAATGTGTTTGTTTTGATGGCCTTTGTCCTTATGTATTGCTGCCATCCTTGCCATCAGCCGAGACATCCAAGTTCATAGTTTTCCTGGTATAAACAACAGGTCAGTGGCATCATGTCATGCTCTGCAAGATTTCCTTGACTTGAAATCCATTTTTTTTCTTGGTTGACCAAGTTCCTCTCTGAAAGGCCTCCCCATCTTATCCTTTCCATTGATATGAGAAGCTGATTTCATGAAAGACTGTGAAAAAGGCTTGTATTCAGGACACAGAAAAGTAACCTTTATTGCAGCACAACTTGAGGATCCCCTGGGGGAGTTTTAAAAGGGGGGGAATGTTTCCATGATATGATAGTACTGTAAAAACCATACAGGTTTCTGAAAGATGGAGCAGAAAAGAGGTGACATTAATTTTTCTTCAATTCTACAAGACTTCTGTATAAGAATGGCAGGCTATTAATAAACAGCCCAGTTTACCCAATGCTTATGTAAGTAGCTTTCAGCCTGCTGCTGGTGTGGATTCTATACATCACTGTGGCTGTTTTCTCCAAATATATTATAATAGGAGATATTCTAATAATATAATAGGAGATGGTGCCTACTCTTTGTTCAGGGGTGTACCGTGGATTATGTCTCTACTTCTTCAGTTTGTTGGATAACACTAGTTTGCTGTTCCCATGCTCTGATTTTGTACATCCAGGCCCATGACCTCCCCAACTGAATCTACCTATCTGGCCTTTGGTTTTCTTCTCTTTCTGCTGCCTTCTACCTTTCCTAGCATTATTGAATTTTCCAGTGATTCGTGTCTTCTCTTGATGTGCCCAAAGTAGAACAGCCTCAATTTAATCATCTTGGCTTCTACGGAATTCAGGCTTGATCTGTTCAAGGATCCATCTGTTTGTCTGCCTGTTAACAGTATTCTCAGCATTCTTCTCCAGCAGAACAATAAAAATGAGCTGTTTTTTTTTAAATCCTCTTTCTTTACTGTCCAGCTCTCACTTCCGTACATGGTGATGGTGACTCTATAGAGTAACACTAGGGAGTAACGTAACACTAGTTCTCTACTGAAAACATAGGCCCGATACAGACGGGCAAAAAGCACCATCATGGGGGCGATTTTAGGGCTTGGGATTGTGGAGTCTGCATGCTCCCAAACCCTACCATGCACCCCCGGCATCATCATGGCTCACCCCCATCCACATGGGGGCCACTATGATGATGTATATGCAGCACAGCCTCCAAACAGTGCTGCGCCACATGTACATCATCGGTGTGCATGAGGGCACCAATGCCTCCCAGAGACCATGCCATTTGGTTGGTGTGGCTTCTGTGTGGGACAAAAAATGGGCAGCTGCAGACTGCCCTTTCATATACATCCCCTTACTGTACTTCCTATATAAACACTAGCGGGAGGTATAGTTTATTGATACAGTGCATAAAATTTACACAATGTGGATTCTCTCTTATCTTTAGCCCAGGAGTAAGGAGCTTTTGTTCCTATAAATATTTACTCCTTACTCCTGGGCTAAAGAAATCTCAATGACAATGAGCAAGAGATTATGAAAGGCAAGGGCCAAACATCCCCCCTTCCTCCTATGGCTATTCATTTTCAAGTATGTTTGTTTCTAGGCTAGAAGGCATCAGAGGAATATGACAGCCCAAAAAGGATAAACCCAGGGACTTGTCACACTATCCAGTGTGATCCCACTTTATCAGCCATGGCTGCATACAATGAGATCATCACAGGTTTTGTAGTTTGGTCACAGGCACCAGAGGAAGATTTTCTGGTTGAGGATTCTAACTACTCTTCCCTGCCAATCCTAGGAATCCATAGGATGTTGCCATGGAACTTAAAGTGGAATCTCAGTGCTATAACTGGGTAGTGTGAAAGGGCTCCAAATGAAATGAACAGCACAGCATGTATTCTGAGCAGTCCCTGGACACAATGTATCCCTTTTACATGGTTATTAGCTATGTACAGGCTTTAGGTCATTGTCGTCGTCGTCATCATCATCATCATCATCATCATTTATTTATTTATGGTCATAGATCAAATTATAAAGTACAATTAATTACAGCTAAAATTCATAAAATTTATAAAGCATAAAACTTGTAAAGCATACATATAAACATATATGTGTGTGCATATACATGTATACACAAACATATAGATATCAGATTCATGACTGAGAAAGTTTATAATTAATTCCCAGAGATTGACATGAGAATAACTAAAAAAAAATCGTGTAAAAAAATAAGGTATTATAAATCTAAAGATCTTTAAAATCTTTGTCTAAAAATCTTAGGTTTTATCACCTAAAATTCCTGCACAGGCAATAATAGCAGAGGCACAGAATCTGGAGACCATCTCTGTGATTTGTGAATCTGAATCATCAAGCAGTAGTGATAGGTAATTTTTTCTGATCTGCCTGGAAAATCATGTAGGATTGGGATGATTAAATCAGAGTGGATGCCTTGATAGAATGGGCAGTATCATAAAGTATGGGCAAGAGTCTCTATATCTGAGCTTTAGGCCAACATATCTAAGCCCATAAGATCCTAAATTCTGCACCAACAATTTCCCAGTTGTGAGGACAGAATTCCCAGGGTAGAGAGCATTAAACAGCCAGAAGGAAAGCAGCCTTTCATTGGAGGCAGTAGGGGATCCCCTGTACTGAGACGTCTTTGCTCAGATATAAATGTAATGGGGAGTTTTGGAGGGGCCCTGCTGTCACAAGGATTAGACTGGAAATGAACTACAGCTGCTAGCCTCCCTGTGACCTCTTTAGCCCTTAGTGTAGGAAGTAATAGCTGGCTTCTTCCTCCTATCTGTTCTGTCAATTCCTGAAGAGCAAACAGGGAGGGAAATGCAATTTAAATCCCAGCAAAGCCTACAGAGCAAATTGCACCAGTGGGGGATTGGCACACAAAAACAGCCCTTTTCTTCCGATGAACCCATTAGTGGGACCATGTTAGCCACCAGGATAAGTCAACATGTTCTGCTTCATCACATTAGCTGCTGGTATAAGTAAACAATTCAGCAAAGCTCTTCCAGTTTCAAATGCAGTTGAGTAGCAGGGAAGACAGAGTACATAATGCGGAAGGAAAGTTCAGCCTTGTGCTTACAGAGCTGATGAATACAAGGACTTTTCTTTCCCCTTGTCTTTTCACAGGGAGAGGACGGAAAAGGAGTCAGCAGGCTTCTTCCTTTGAAAACAGTGTGTATCATTTCCTTCATGCAGCTGTTGTGCATTAAATCCAGCAGAAATGTCCTTTGCTTTAGAAGGATGCTGCTTATTCCACTAAGATGGAGAAACAGTGTGCACAACAGAGGGCTTGATACTGGAGCCATGGTCATCAGCCTTATCAAAAGGGGTCAGTTGCACAAGCCTTTCCATTTCAATTCATGTCCTAGACCATATTTTTTTAAATGGGCTTTAGATGTCATCTTTCAGGGAAGAAATTTCCACAAGAATTTTCATTGGGTTTACTGCAGGTGATGAAAATGACTACCCCCCTGGTCATTAAAACAAACTAACTCACTAACCAAAACCACAGTTACACAAAAGAATGATAATTTTAATCAGTACTTTTGGTCTTATTATACGGCACAGAGACTGAAATGTCATTTTCAGAAACCAAGATGTTGCTAATTCTTTTAATAGTGACACATTAGTATTATTTTATTTTTCAAATGTTATTTTAACTTAATATAGACAGAATGTTTTAAAAAAACAACAACCAAAATAACTCCCGCTCATGGCCAAAATTATAGAACAAGTAAGCTGCACTTGTTACATTGAAAAAGTAAAGCCAAAAAAGTAAAGCCAATTTTTTAACCCAACAGTCACATATTACAGATAATGTTGTAGTAGCATATTATATCCAAAATCTGGTATGGGGATCATATTCCAGATTTTTAAAGGGAGAGAGTGCTTCTGATAATATTAATAGTTTGTTATATTCAACACAGGAAGAGCTGACTTATAGTTTTGCAAAAACTGCAAAGTTTTTGTTCTGTTCCTGTGAGGAATTTTTTTTAATGGATATAAAACACATTTTGCCAATAACTAGTAAATAATAGTTTTCATTCACTCTTAAAATGGAGAGCTACTTGGAGAATTTTATCTTTCTAAATTCCCACATACATTTATCTGCTCTGCATCTCCCATATTCACAAGGTGTTTTTTCTCCAAGTTGCTGATTAATGGAGAAAAAGTTGAAGAGTACAGCACACAGTCACCCAAAACAGTCTAATAGATCAGTATCCACTTAAAAGTCTCTAAGTACGGTGTCTAGTAGTGGTTGCTGCCCAATACGTATATGGTTTCCTACCTAACTGTCTGATATTGATCAAAGTTCATATGTCAAATGTACTAGTGTGTGTGAGTGTTTGTGTTTGCTTTATAACAAGTCAGGCCCACCCCTGTATATATCCACAGTTACATTGGTGCAGACGAGGGATAGGTAATGTATGATATATAGGTTGTTCTATCATCAGTTCATCCTTAAATGAGGGGGAAAGGTCTCCCAGAGGCATATTGGAGTTTCAACATCTATGTAACTTGCTTTAAAAGGAAATTTCTGAAGGGGTGGATGCATGTAGAAGCAAATGCACAGGAAAGTTACATGAATAAAAATAAGAACATGACAATTAAAAATGACGCGTTGTCATTACAAATTTGAAAATTAAAAATAAAAATAGAGCATTAACATGTGTATAGTGCAGGGTCCAAGCACAAACAGAAAAACACAGCAAGGAGCATCCCTTGAGAGTCCCATGGGGGGCAATGCAGCCCACCTCTATATCCTTGGCAGCTGCCCACCTGCAATAACATGTGATGTTACATATCTCCTATTAGCTGTTTATCTCCACTCTTAGCTGGTATGGGCCTTTGATTGGTATAGCAGATTTATAAGTAGCTCTTACTTCTTACTTACATGTGGTACAGGTGTTACCATAGTCCAGGCCTCTGATTCTACAGGCCTCATTGAAGGTGCACTTTCTGAAAATCAAGAAAAACAACACCATTCCATTTGAGTCTCAATGAAGAAGGATATAATTTGTAAAATTATTGTGAAGGATAATGTTAAATTCTTTTTATTCACATAGAGCATTTTCAACAACAATTGATGCTACAGATTTAAATAATGACTACATTTTGAGTCCCACCTAAGCCTGATGGCACATGGCATAAGTCATAAACATCTGTGGCACACTAGGATTAGAATAAGAAAACAGATGAGCTTAGTGATGACACATATCTACAACTCGAATTCTGGCTACCACGGTATTCTGAGTCCCCTGGGCTGAGCAGTTGCTTGCTTAGTAATGGGCTGCATCTGTAATGCAGGATGGCAATTATATTTCAGACTTTGGATCTGTCCGGTGGCAAATAGAATGGTTGTTCCCACTGTGCTACTAATAACTTAATACAGATAAATAATTTTTTACAGGTGACTTTGCAATAGTGATGGCGATGATGATGATGATGATGATGATGATATTTATTTCTTACTCGACTCTCCCCATGGATTGAGGCAGGGAACAACGACAATTAGGAGAAGCAATAGTTGATGCTTTCTCTAGTAGGTTGGTGGCTCCCCGTCAGTAGAGCCATGGATCAATGGCAGGTTTTATTTAGCTTTAATGGAACTCTCCTGAGTGCTGTGCTTATTTAGGAATAATATTCAGTACCCTGGACAGCTCTATAAAAACTTGGATTAAAAACCCAGAGTGGATTCATTGCTCTACTGACATGGAATCCACCACCTTCCAAGGGAGGAGAAAGTGTTTAGTTGTCCTAAAGTGACCACTAATCTTATACCAATTGTGAGATTCAAATAAGGGTCTTCCTGATTTAACCTTTACTCTCCTAATTACTACTTCTCACCAGTTCATGTACTACAAGCTCCATCTTTCAGAACAAATGTCTGAAAACAAACACCAATAATGCTTTTCTAATTTCTTCATGTGAGTAACTCTTAAGTGCTTAAGTGGTTCCCAGTTCAAAGGATATGCATCATATATTTTGGGCATAATCCTATGCTCATGAAAGTAAGCCCCACTGAATTCATTGGGTTTATGTCTGTGGATATGATTCTACTCTTTATTTGCTATATCTAGTGCATACTCCAAGAAACTCAGAGTAGTGCGTGCATATTCTTGCCCACTGTATACAGTAAAAATGGTAGAAGTATATGGGAACAGGAACCAGAACCCTCACAAGTATGTGAAAGAGTATTAAAGAAACCAGACTTGCAAAAACAATAACACAGCATGTGACCCTCCCCATGAGATATGTCTGAGAATCAATACTATTGGATTATTATTAACTGCCATGTTATATTCTCTAGTACAAGAAGGAAAGCATCTGGAGAGCAGGCTTCCCTTTGCCCAGAATCCCTTGACCCTGTCCAGCAAAATATTTTTAGCACTGTAGTCCCAAACTTTTCCATGCCCTACAATGCTAGGAAATGTTTGATTAATGTTTACACGCCCTACAAATGCATTATCACATTGGAAGATGAAGACGTCAGTTTCATAATTGTTGTACCACAAACTGATCCACATACAATACTGCAGGTGAACAAATTGAACTTTTTTAAAAAAGCTTTTAACTCAGTGCATAAAATGCAAATCTATTAGATCCTAATTTATTCAGAAAAAATGAGTGATGTCTTGTGACTCATTTCTGAAGGACACAACCCATTCTTTGTTACTCCCCCTGAAATCCCATCCTGCACTCCCTGGGGGTGTGGGTACCTAGGTTAAGAACCCTTACCATAGCACATACTGCAGAGACAATGTTAGGGAGAAGACTGGAAGAGCCTTTGGCTATGTAAACAAGGGAGAGAATTTATGAATATAAAATTGCTTCTAATAAAGACCCAGGCAAAAAGAGCCACAGAATGTTAGAACAAGCTGCAGAGAGACAACATGAAATCGCTGAAGATAATTTCCCAGCTCTGAGTATATTCAGAATCAGATTTGACATTGCCTAGCATGGATGATTTATAGCCAATTAAATTACTCCTGACATGAGAATGGACTGCCTGAGTCAATAGAAGAACTAGCCCTTTGTCTCAAATAATGCTTTCTGAATAATAATCTGCTTTGTTTTTCTTGACATGAATAGGTACTTCCCTTATTCTCCTATCAAACATAATTTCATGTTTCATTTGGGTGACAAGAATGACCCTCTTCAGCAAGGACCAAGGGTTCTTCCATATGACTCAAAGTTATGCGTTGTGCAAGATTATTTGTTGTACAGTGCACCCACGCTATAGGCGGGCACCCCATATGCAGTTTCCTGCTTACGCATAAGGTGTCTGATGGGAGAAAGAATGGTGTGCGTGCCTGCAGCGCACACACTCTTCCGCGCCACGCCATGGGACTTGTGCATGTGCATTTTTCAGCTTACCAGAGGGGGGGGTGGAACAGATCCCCTGCATAAGCCAAGGAACCACTGTACTTATATGTGCCATAGATTCAGTAGAGGAGATATGAATTAAATTTAAGCTGAACAGGCTGATTATTCAAAGTGGAAAGTCAGTGTATGGGATGGAATTCGGAAAGACAGATAAAACAGCTGAAATGTGGTTGGGATTCACGATAGGCTTTTACAGGCATTCAAGAACTGTAAGCATGGAGAGCAGAAAGGGACACCCATTTCACCTGCTTGCTGTTGATGGTAATGTTTGAAGAGGAATGGCAAAAGTATTCAACTGATTGTGGTTCCAGTGCTCCATGAGATCATTGTTTATGTTAACATGTGAAAGCTGGGGACATATTTCTGCTCCCCCTCCCCTAATGTTTACAGTTTGTGAAGGTCTAAAGAGAGATTGTTGAGAGTTTGCATTATTATAGTAGAGTAGTATTGGCAGAAAGGTCTGCGGAAAACCTGTAGATGAAGGGAGGGAATAGTGGCATAACAGGTCAAAGTCTGTGCAAGCAATAAAAAGGGGCTCCCAGAATCAGTATTTTTTGGGCTAGGTACAGTCATCTCCACCAGTACCGGAGCTGAAAAACTAAGATGTATTTGGGGCCTAGGTCTCGCAGAGGTGCTCTGGATTGTGCCATGTCAGATTGTTGGTGGATGATGATATTTTAATGATCCTGCATGGAAAAAGTAGCATTTGAAGAATAAGGCTCGGCTGAAAGCTTTCCCTCTGTTATCCAATCGTCTACACATTAATTTTTGAATAAAGAAACCTTGTAAATGTGACCTCACAATCTGCAGCACTAATTCGCACAGTCGAGACATAGCTTTTTTTTTAATGCATATCAGTTAGAACTTTTCCTGATTGTATTGTAATTCTAGTAGGATAAATTTAACAATATGCCCTGGTCATCAAGGATTATCACAGTGCCAAACCGGGCAAGAAGCAGACAGATCCCTTAAGCACAATAATGAGGAACTGGTCCTCCTTCAGTGACCCTAACTACATCTCCCTTACCACTAATAACAATGCATCCAAAACAGTCAGTTACATGAAAATTGTACTTACTGGATCTTCGAGTAACTGATTTTTTCTTTGTGAAAGGTACTCTCTGCAAATAATAAAAAAAGACACTTATTTATCAGGCCACTACATAATCCATTTGAATAAATAAATGACCCATACATGTTCTTTTTCAGTGCTCTGCTGTTAAAAAAATAAAATTAACTTTCTTGTTAAAGTAATTCATATAATTTCTTTTGTTCTCAGAGGAATAAAAACAGGGGAGAAATACAAAAGCATCATGCCAGAATACAAACTCTGCATGGGTTTTGCCAGAAAGTTCTACAAACAAGAAAAGGGGCCAGTCTTTCCCCCATGAAAAATATAGAGAATTAGCTCCTTTTATTTTTTAAGTATCTGTGGAGGAAGAAAATTCTTAGGGAACTATAAGCATGCAGAAATACTTAATTCTGCCCCCGCAGAGCATCAGGGGCACTGCGCTCCAGTGGTTCCGGTCCTACCTCTTGGGTAGATTCCAGATGGTGAGTCTGGGGGATAGTTGCTCCTCCAAGAGAGAGCTGACATCTAGTGTCCCTCAGGATGCCATCCTGTCCCCCATGCTATTTAATATTTACATGACGCCGCTGGGAGAGATCATCCAGAGACATGGGGTGCGGTGTTATCAGTACGCTGATGACACCTAAATCTATTTCTCTATGTCTCCGACTCTTGCAGTGACCAAAGATGGCATCTCTCCTCTAAATGCCTGCCTTGAGTCGGTAATGGGATGGATGAGGGAAAACAAACTCAAGTTGAATCCAGAGAAAACGGAGGTACTAGCGATAGGCTCCCCGGGCCCAGGCAAAGAACTTTGCCAACCTGTCCTGGACGGGGTCACACTTCCCCTAAAGGACGAAGTGCATAGTTTGGGAGTACTCCTAGATCCGTTTCTGCAGTTGTCATCTCAAGTAGATGTGACGGCTAGGAGTGCTTGGTATCAACTTCAGTTGATACACCAACTGCGCCCTTACTTGGACCAAAAGGACCTTGAAGCAGTGATACTTGCACTGGTAACCTCTCATTTAGATTTCTGTAATGCGCTCTACATGGGGCTACCTTTGTACCAAGTTCAGAAGCTTCAATTAGTTCAAAATGCAGCAGCTAGATTGGTCACCAAAGCATCGAGGTTTGACCATGTCACACCAATACTAAAATCTCTGCACTGACTGCTGATCAGCTTCCGGTGAAATACAAAGTGTTGGTTATTACCTTTAAAGCCCTAAATGGCTTGGGCCCGAGTTACTTGAGGGAACGCCTCTCCCTACACAATCTGCCCCGCACTCTCAGAATAACTGGGAAGAAATCACTAGACTACGTAAATACCAGGCTAGTGACCACTTCCCACAGAGCATTTTCCACCATGGCCCCCAAGTTGTGGAATGATTTGCCGGAAGAGATCTGTCTTATTACCACCCTGGATGCTTTTAAGAAAGCACTGAGACGGATCTCTTCCAGTGAGCCTATCCAGCAAACCTGCTGTAAAATTCTCACCTCTGTCCGTATTGTATGTTTTTACAAAGTGTCAACCAGCTGTATTGTATTGATAGTATGTATATTTTTATGCTATGTATTTAATATTGTTGAAATATGTTTTTATTGTTGACATTTGCTGAATGCTGTATCCCACCTCGATCCAGCCATGAGAGGCAGGAAATAGAAATAATAATAATCTATAATAAATATAACTAACATAATAATAATTTACGACTATATATAATTACTTGAAGGCACACTATAACAAAAACACACAACAATGCATTCTCATTGCCTTATCTACCACATTTCAATTCTTGGTTATTCTTTCCCCATAGCTGTACCACCTAATTGTCTACCACCATTGGCTGTCAGCTTCTCGTTGGAAACAAGCCCCTAGAGACGCTCCTGGCTGGGACTAAAGGGCGCGGGGGGACCAGAATGGGGGGCTGCCACACATTTTATCACATGTGGGCAATTTCCCATTCTATTCCTGAAAAATCGCCTCCTTAGGAAGATTCAGGAACGAATGGGAACTTCTGATGGCCTTCTGCCCACATTCTGTTCTCATGCCACTCTTTTGTTCCCACATATGGGAGTGTCCCTGGGGGCTATGTCAGTAAGCTCCCAATGGAAGTGCTTGAACAGAAGCAAAACACAAATTTATTCAAAGGCTAAGATAAATAGAAAATATGGAAGGCAGAAGGAGAAGGGGAGGAGGAAGGGAGAAGGGGTAAAAGGAATATTTAGTAATTATTATTATCTATTTTGTATGATACAACTGAGCATAAAATCCGTAAGTTTACAAAATGTGAAGGCAGAGGGAGAAGGAGAGACATGTCTGTACTACAGATATACATTGGTTCAGACAAATGAATTGAAATCTTTTCCATCCTCCCCCAATCCTTGGAATAAGCTTGCTGCTGATGCTAAGATTCCAGTTACAGGATTCTAGCTATACACAGGAGCGGATGATAATTTCACATTTCCAGAGGAGAATGCTTAAAACTTCACTGAGGAGACAAAGGCAACAGAGAAAAAATAAGGGTGGCGGCGGGAGGGAGGGGTTCAGACTTTAACATAGTAGCCTTATGAGGCTAAAAATGGGGGCTCTTGAGTCTAGAAAGACTGGTGTGAATCTCCTATCAAATGTGATTGCCTCATGCAGTCTACTGAGGCAAAGGGACTGTTTCAGATCACCAGACGCAATTCACCCATTATGTATACTTTCTCATAATTCTCCCTGCTTGCACTTTTGACTAAGTGTATGCACCCAGGGAGATATGTACTGTTTTGTTTGTTCAGCCTATATACCTTGGGGATAACTAATATAGAAGCCTTATCTTTCTTGCACGGCCTGAGGTCTTCCTCTTGGATTACCTTGATCTAATTTTTTTTTTATGAGTTCTTGCATAAAAATAATTAAGTCAAACCTAACTGACAAATAGATCAACAAGCTAATGACCATATGTTGAGCAAAATGTAGTCTTTACCTTGAAGAGCAACATCCACTGAGTAACTGAGTTACAGGTGAATTATTAAGATGTAAACACAGCAAAAGTAGCCATAAAGAAATATTGACAAAATCTGTTAACAATGATAATCCAGGGAAAAAAAGCTATAAACCATAACAACTGGGCCTGTGGATTATGAAAATTGTAGAGGATGAATGATACTGAAAAATGAAGCGAATATTTAGTGTGAAACAACTGCCCAGTGGCAAGTCAACATAGTGTAAATCCTATTGGTTAAATTATTTATTTAGTTGAGATTAACAACTGAGTTTATGCTTTATTAGAATTTTTGGGGACACATAGGTCAACAACACACTGTAGAAATAACCAGTTTGAATCGCTTTGATTGCTCTGGCTCAGTGCTAGGGAATCTTGAGAACTGCTGTTTTGTGAGACCTTTAGCCTTCTCTTCAGAGAGCTTGGTGCTACAATAAACTACAACTCCAATGATTTGCTAGCATGGAGCAGGGCACAGTTAAACTAGATCATTTCATCGGTTTGTTTGGACCATAGTTGTATTAGCAAGGACAGAAAAAATCCTTCCATGCCTTAGGACTGAGATAATAAGGGTTTTCATGAAATGTCAGTGTCACAATGCAGGCAGTCATAATAATTTGGGCAGTTCATGATTTGCAGAGATTTCACATGGTGAACTCAGGAGATAGATAACTTTTTACTCACCAGTGAGCCCATCCACTCACTGAGTTCCGCCTTGGCTAGTAACATCCCTTCCTTTACTCTGCCAGACCTATGTCACGCAAAGGCTAACTGTCTTCATGCCCCCACAGATGAAAGTAGATTTCAATACTTTTGTCTCTGTGAATTTTACCATTGCTTCTCCCAGCCAATTCCCACACCCCTTCAGGCTAACTTGGAAAGAAAGCATGATGACTGAGTACCAACTGGAGGAGCTTTACTGGACCTGTATATTTCCACTTTCCTTTAAGAAGCGAACCCAATCATTTTTGCCCATTCTAAGCAGAGATGGAAAAATATTTCAAAATATTCACAAAATGATTCCCCCACTACGTCCTCTGGTGTTAGGAACCTTGATGAAGTGGATCCTGGACTGCCAAGCTATCTTCACGTTCAGAATATATTGTTTTTAAAATCCAACATGTTATTTTTGAACGGTGAACATCATTTTAAGAAAATGCTCTTTCTGTGAAAACATACCACATTGCAATTTTTTGATAATAATAATAATAATAATAATAATAATATAATAATAATAAGAATAATAATAATAATATATTTAAATCTAGGTACAGTTTATAATATAATATTAATATATATATATAAATATAATATATAATATACACACACACAAAACACACAACAACACACACAATATACAGAATAAATTTCCAACGTATAATGGTAAAAGTATTGTTGCTTCCATCAGAAAAATTAACTACATTGGTCATAGACAGAATGTTCAAATACTGCAGAATTCTGAAGGTATTTGTGGATATAACTTTTGTGTAGAAATTGAAAATGAATGACATTTACTGATGTGATGAACTACTAGCAGATATAATATTCTATCTACATGTGCTTCAGCTTTTATGTGAGGAAATAGCTACAACTATACAATGCATAAGAGAGAACCCTTGCTGAGGCTGTTGAGGTGTTGTATGTGTGTGTGTGTAAGTGACACATTTGTTATCACTAAATTCACAGTTACATTTGAATAAATAATCAAATTTCAAATTAAAATATAAATTCACCTTCTGAATAAAAGTATCACAATATGAATTTTGAATAATTTAGAGTGTTGTCTATTCATGTGTTTTAGCCTATAAAATGTGAAGGCTTCGACCAAAAGTCTTGTGTATCAAATTATATATATTTACTGATAGTTTCTTTTATGGAATATGGGATAATGCCTATCACCAAAACTTCAAGAATTTATACATTCCAGCCAGCTATCCAATATTTCGATAAAAAACCGCTGCAACCGTCCTTATTAAAGCAGTATCAATACAAAATAAAATCTCATTGGACACAATATTCATTCATATTTAGTAAAATGTTTGAGTACATAAAATTAGCTGAATTACCACACTTTCAAGATTTAAGATTTTGAGAAATTATTGTGGAGCATTTTCCTTCAAAGCTAATTATTTACTGTTGATAAAGTAACCTTACCTCATAATATAATAAAAGTTTTTTAAAGCGATGAAATGATATGCTACAATAGATCTGCCCTCTACATTCCATTTCTTCCTGTGGAAGGGACGTTCTTTATCTATTGCCTTAGCTCTAAGAAATGGCACATAACTGTTCAGACTTGCATTGTGTAGTTTTTCAGAGAAAAGTAGCAACAGAAGCCTAGCAAGTGAAAAAGCTTTAGTTGCATGGTCTGTGATATTGAGTTTTGAATTATTTACCTCTTTTTCTCCGAGTATAACAACACATCTGTGCGACTTGTTTGTTCTGTTTTGTTCTCAGCTGTAATGGCTCCTTGTGTTTAGTCTATTTGTATTTTCCCCATCCCTAACCACTGTGGGAACAGATATCATGCGTCTTCTTGGCACAAGAAATATGAAGGATCTGCCTTGGATATGGCATGCAAATACAATATAGTGTTTGAAAATGCAAATAGTAATCGGATATGAGCATTATCTTAAGCTAGTTCCTTCACAGCAATTCCTGGGATGTCTAGAACGCCTTGGTTTTCATGGTACCTGGGTATGTTTGGCCTTATACATAAATTCATTCTTCAATTATAATTTCAATTATTTTTCTATAATATTTCACATAGCAACCACCTTTCTAATTTCCAAACTTGTAAATTTTAATTTCTCTTTTTATCTATAAAATTTATTTACATTTTTTTTTTAAAAGAAATTATTTTTTTTATTTTTAAAATCTATATAATATTTAAATTATATATAATAAATATAAATAAATTTAATAAATTTAATTAAAAATTTCAATACAATATAACAAAATTATTCTTTTTTTATTTTATTTTTTTTTTTTTTTTTTAAAAATTAAAAATAAAATAATAATACATTTATTTTAATAAAATGAACCTTAATAAATTAACTAAATTGGTGTTAAATGCATTTGACAGCAGTAGAGACTCAATCTGAAAAGAACCAAAGGAACCAAGGAAAAAGAACTTTTTTCTCCACACCCCTTTTTATAATTAATCATCCTGTGAGCTTACATTCAAAAATTACTACTATGAAAGAATGATCACACTGCCCTGTTTTCCATGCCTTCCATCCCTACCTTCAAGACAGGTGAAATTTTTATGAAGGATTTTTATCACACACCTCCTTTGCCCGGCAGAAGTCAACCCATAACACAATCATGGCATCCCCTCCCCGATCTGGACTCTCACGACTTGCAAGAAGGGAAAGTTTCTTCAAAAGGTTCCAGAGAAGTCCGATCGGTAGGTTTGCATGATTGGTTATGGATGCCTCCAACTGGGCATGGGGCATGTGAATAAATCCTGCTTAAAGTTTTTTTTATCCCACACGAGATTGGAATGGAAGGCAGAAAAGGCAGTGCAATAATCCAGAGTCAGTTTTTCCTAATAATATAAACAACAGATAATGCTCCAATTTTTAGGGTGGAACCTTTCTACATCTGTTTACAGATGCTAATCTTACATCAACTCTTGGAACGCTAGCTTTTTGTATCATACCATAGTTCTTATGGTTGGCAATATCTGGTGATGGGATAGCTTTGTGTTTTCCACAGAGTAAATTTTACAAGGCCACACAATGTCGAAGCAAAGATGTGGTGGAGGGGAGCCAATGAGCTTCCCAAGGTCTTCTTCAGAGGCTAGTATGTGTGTGTGGGGGGGGCAGTTGTATGAATACCCAGTGAGCACACCCTGAGTTTCCAGTGAACATAAAGTGACAGCACATTATTTCTACTTTGGTTCTGCCCAATTTGTTGGGGTTCAGGGTGAAAGAAGTTAATCTCTGGGGTGGAGGCAAAAAAAAGGCCTGGAGGTAATTCATTGTGGACTGCAATCCTGCCTCCAGCCAAAGGGACTGTACTGATGAGGATGAGAAAAAGCTACTGGCAGTTATATGCTCACAGAGATTCCTAAACCATATCTGAAGCATGCAATGCAGAGATGGACTATGATATAGGTCTCTCATAACTAAACTAGGACTTATCACACGGGCTCTAAGAACGCACTTATAGAATAAAAGGGGCTTGATCGAACAAATGAGAAAGGATGAATTTACTGCACGCTGACACTGCCATCACAACGAAGCCATGTTTGTCCCATCCTTCCCCACCATCCCAGAGGAGGCGATTTTCAAGAAACTTTTAGAAGAGTTCTTGAAAATCGCCTCCTCTGGGAAGATGGGAACGAAGAAGACTTTCCACAGTGGGGTGTTCTGGTGTGCAGTAAAATGCATCTTTCCAATTCACCATCATGCCACCTTTCATTCCATGCTAGCTGCATTCTTAGAGCCCGGTTCAATAAGCTCCTTCTGAAATTGCTCCCTTGGTACAGATGGGAATGGAATGCGGCTTCTAGCGGCATCATGGCGTCCGGCATCAATAAATGCATCCTTTCCCCATTCCAGCCCCTTTCATGTTTTGAAGGAATCTTGCTGGAGAAGTAGCCCATCTGTGAGCATCTGGGCATTCACATCACTTAGATATCAATCAATGCCCAAAGGTACTATGTTTGAGAAAATCATTTTCAGTTTGTTTTGTGATAATTACAAAGTTCTGATCTAACAACCAGTCTTTTCCAGAATAGGACAACGCTTTGGGACTATGGACTGCACCATTATTTTCATGGTCTAATTTTATTTGTAGTGTTAACAAATTTTTAAATAAATGTGTGCATAAAGTGGTTTATACGACTTGTATGGAAAGCTCAGTTGTGACAGAAAACTGTTTATCAAGTCTATTGAGATGGATGAGAATCAGTATTTAAGATCACCACATCTTTGTCTGGATTAATGAATCTGTTATGAAAACCGTCCTCCTGCTCCATACCATAACCGCCAATGTGCATCAAGGTCACCACTCACAAATGAGAATGTGCAAAAATGTAGCTTAATAGTAATAGTAGCTCTAATCAATATGCTTACAAGCATTGCTAACCATGCAATTTATCCCTCACAACACTTCCAAAGTATATATTCAGGTGGCGGAATAACTTTTAAAAGGATGAATAGGCCAAAGACCTGAAATATATTTAAAACAAATTCAGACCATGATGTATTTTCAGCCATTATTCAATTACATTAACATTAACTAATTAATGAATGTTCATTGAACTAAGAGTTGTCAGTGGTCCTGCACTCTTGGGAAACTGATTACAAATCTCACCTTACAAAGCTGGGGTCTAATTAACTCCTGCTTTGGCACATATTAAACCATTAGCAAGAGAAAGGAGAAGGGAACACAAGGTTTATGAGTTAAAACATCAGGACATGTGGCAATCATTAGTGAGTGATGTGACTTGGTCTAAAAATGCAATTTTCCCCTTTAAAAATACTTCCTTTGTTTTCAGCCTTTAAATGACGGGGACAGAATGTAACTCTACATTCACAGAGTTACATAATGATTGCACATTAGCAGATTGCAAGACTGCACAACGGAATGTGCAACAAATGAATGAAATGCAGCAGCATGACATTGTTATACTTGCATTTATTCATTTCATTTCATATATATGTCGCCTTTCTCCCCGGAGGGGAACCAGGACAATCACCGACAAAAGGTTGTTTGTACAACCTTTAACTGAACATGGACTTTCATGGAAAAAAGGCAAGTGCTTCTTAAGGAGAACTAAAGAATTGCATAGTCAATCAAAATATGGAAGGCCTAAATTTAAATTATGATACTTATGCACATTTTTGAAAAACAAAATGAAATAGCCATCAAAACAGAGATTTAAATGCACACTGATGTGCCAGTTCAATTGTCTGCCTCTACTCTTAGGGCCATTAGAGTTGAGATAAAAGGCAGAAATCTGAGACACTGTGGGTTAGCAGACTGCATCTTAGATCCGGTCTCTGGCCAAGGCAGCACTTGTCACTCCCTGTTTGGCACAGGACCATGGCCAACCAGATACCACGTCCCACGGCCAGCCACTGGCATGGTTTGCAATGAACCACTGTCAAGGAGGTTTTTTGCACTTCTTTTGTTGGCTGGTTATGGGCTGCCTTGGAGGGGCTATGGTCAACAGCTTCAGCTGGATTTCCCAAAGCCGTGCTTTGCGGCCATCTGTTTCTGGCATTAGAGACCATTTCATCAACTTTGTTGTTTGAACCTTTGAGTCATTTTACTCATGGGGTTTTTCTTGGCATGTTATCAGTGTAAGGTTTGTATTTTTATCTCATCCTCTGAGTGCTTGACAAAAGTGGACCTGCCCAAGGTCACCCATGGGTTCTTATAGCTCCAGCACAGGAATGGACTCCTGACTCCAAGTCAGCGACATAGCTGGATTTTGAATGAAGGAGGGGGGGTCCAGACTAAGTGCACATTATAATGGGGCTTTGAGTGCCGGCGTGAGCAGCAGCACACCCACATTTATTTTCTAATGGAAGGGTGGTCGAGACCCCCAGATCCCCCCCCCGGCTAACATCCCTGCCAGAGTCATCTGTCCAACACTCCAAACACACATGACTAGACATATTCTAGTAATGTCTCCATACAAAACCAAGCACTTTTCATTTAGTACCATATATTCCTAATCCATGTGTCCTTTCCAAAGTTCAGCAGTTGGAATATTTTTCCCATGTCATTCTTGAACTGATAACATGCATCCTGGGTTTTTGCAGTGTTTTGGGGCTGAAAGGATTTAATTTCAAATAAATTTTTCAAATAAATGATTCAGCCAAGTGGGAAAGGGAAATGTGGGCTTGACAAAGTAACTGTTACATGGATTTGTAATTGGTTGACTGGCTGAACTCAAGGGTGCTCAACAATGGCTCCTTTTCATCCTGGAGGAAGTGACCAGTGGGGTCCACAGGGTCAGTCCTGGCCCACTGCTTTTCAACTACTTGTATCATGACTTGGATGACAGAATTGGGGCATACTTATCAAATTTGCGATGACACCAAATTGGATGAGTAGCTAATACTCCAGATGATAGGATCAAATTCGACAATGACCTAATAGATTAGAATCTGGACCAAAGTTAACAAATGAATTTCAACACTGAGAAATGTAGGTACTGCACTTAGGGCGGGAAAATGAAATGCACAGATATAGGATGGTGACACTGGCTGAACGAGACACAGTTGAGGGATCTAGTAGTCCAAGTAGACCACATGAAAAATGAGTTAACGGTGTAATGGCAGCAGCTAAGAGGCCAATGTGATCTTAGGGCTGCATCAACAGAGTATAGTGTCTAGAATCAGGGAGCATAGTG
This sequence comes from Sceloporus undulatus, assembly GCF_019175285.1. NCBI lineage: Eukaryota > Metazoa > Chordata > Lepidosauria > Squamata > Phrynosomatidae > Sceloporus > Sceloporus undulatus. The sequence goes on along the minus strand of NC_056522.1, from coordinate 162,652,976 downwards.
CACTATATTCTGCTTTGGTCAGACCTCACTGAATGTGTGTCCAGTTCTGGGCACCAAATTCAAAAGGATGTTGAGAAACTGAGCGTTTCCAAAGAAGGGGACTAAAATGGTGAAGGTTGGAAACCATGTCCTATGAGGAATGACTTAGGAGATGGGGATGTTTTAGCCTGGAGAAGAGAAGGTTAAGAGGTGATATGTTAGCCGTTTAAATCTGAAGGATGTCATACTGAGGAGGAGCAAGCTTGTTTTCTGCTCCAGAGAAAGACCTGGAAAGTGATTGCAGCTGCGGAAAGAGATTCCACCTCAACATTAGGAGAACTTCCTGACAGTAAGGGCTGTCAACAGTGGAACACACTCCTTGGAGAGTGGTGGAATCTATCTCCTTGGAGGTCTTTAAAAAGGCTGGTGGCCTTGCTGTCAGGAGTGCTTTGACTGAAATTTTGCAGAGGAGGGTTGGACTGGATGGCCTTGGGGTCTCTTCAACTCTGTTCTGTGATTCTATGATTCTATAAAATCGACCCAATCCGCCCTGGTTCTCACTGGCCATCTCTGGCCTCTCCTGGCCCCCAAATCCCTGGTCCCAGCCTCCTTATCGGCTTCTTAGGGCTGCTGACCAGCTTCCCTGCATCTTTTTTTAAAATTTCCTTCCTAATTTAATTGGGGACACTTCTCCTGGGAGAGAACTTGTAGGATGATTTTTGCAGATATATCATGCAGATACATATCTCCGAGGGAGATCTATGGCACAAACACAGTGCAGTGATAGCTGTTTCCTACCAGTGGAACTTGGCAGCTTAATTAGCCTCTTCTCCCTCTTCAGGTCACCTTTTATGCATGACAGGAAGCAACTGATATTTCAAAAGAATAGCGCTTATTTATTAGTATGTTTCAACTGCCCTTTTCAATTATGTATACCTGAGGTTTTTTTTTTTTTTTTGTATTAGCTTTCTATATATGATTAATCAGAATTGATAGATCATGACTTGGATTCTAACCAGTTATGAATGTTTTCGACTAAATATATAGCTACCCCAATGGCTGTTTATTGCAGCATGTCAAGTTTCATCTTTGCCTGTGAGATACTATTTGTTGAAAAATAAGTTGGGGAAGTGTAAGGCTACTTTAAAAATGTAACTGGAAGACACGCAAAAAAGAGAATATTTTGAGGGCAGGTCCTTTTATTGCAGTGATGTGAAAAGAAAATGGTCAACAAAGATCTGCAGATTCTGAGAATAAATCTTGTTCCAAGTTTTTTGAACACCACAATCAGTGACCTTGCTCATTTCTTTGGGAGGTGCTTTTTGTTTGTTTGTTTTCATTTTTGTTTTAGCAATAATTATTATGAAGGACAACCATGGTCCAACCTTTCTCAGGTGAATCTACCTGAATGATAGGATATATCAGGCAGCCTGAAGACCAAAAGGAAGTCTAAAACTATAGTCAAGATCCTGTGCTGATAGGATGTAAAGTTCTGTCACAGCAGACCTACATCCCACCTTCTCTATTAAATGGCCATTTACTGGTCAGTGGAGAACAGCAGAAGTAGTAGCAGCAGAGAAGTGTCCACTTATGTGCTTATAGCTGGACATTGAGTGACCATGTCATCCTGCAGGATCCTCAGTTAACAGATGAGCTCTGAGAAGAGTGTATTGGTCATTGCACAAGAAAGAAAGTGGATTCTGATCTCAGCAATGGCCAAAAAAGTGACTTAAAATGGCACAAGACTGAATTTATGACATCATAAGTCACCAAGTTATTATGGCAACTTGAGTGTCTATTCTCTGGAGAGAAATTTATACTTGAGTGGAAAATCCATACGTCTGCATATATATTTTGCTCCTTGATCATATATTAGGAAACTGAAGTGCAGATACACACACACACACACACACACAGAGAGAGAGAGAGAGAGAGAGAGAGAGAATAACTAAAACAAATACAGCCATCCCTCTGTTTTCTCAACCTTGGGATCTGTGATCTTGCTCTTTGCAGACTGTGAGCAGGGAAGGAACAAAATGGCGCACACACCTGAGGCATGCAAGTGGGGCTGTGTGTGGGAGCGCACCACCATAGAAATAAATGGGACTCCAATATAGGTGAGTTTTCAGATTTGTGGAGAGGTCCGGAACGGATCCCCCACTAATCAGAAGAAACGACTGTATATACTTGCCCAGCAGTTTTAAAATTCCTTTTCACAGTATTTTTGAACAATATCATAGAATTCTGTAGGTTGAAAAACAACATCAGTGCTGGTCAATAATGAAAGTTTCTAATATTTTTAACTATTGCTCTCTTTTTGCATTTGAGTAAAACAAAGGGGTTATGATATTTTGTGTGTCTAGATTCTCTTTTAGTATTTTTTTTTCTCTACTGCTGCATCCTATTTTCCATTGCAAAATAATGAATGTGTTCCTAGTAACAAACACCAAGATAAAATAGTTAGAAGTTATTTGTTAGTAGCTAATACCTGGGTATTACCATTCTATACTTTTCTTTGAGCATATAAAACACTGAATGAAGAAAGGTGGATTTGATTATCTTATTGTCAAAGATTAAAGTTCCGGGGGGGGGGGGGGGGGGGGGATTGTTCTAGTTGGATTCTTAAGAGGCCTATAAATATCCACAGAGGCTATTCTTGTTAGACATTGAAAAAAGTTTAAGAGCCAGTGCTCTTTGTCCTCAGTCATCTGCAAAGAGAGCATTTAGTAGAGGGTTACTGTATGCTTCAAAAGTGAAAAATAACAAAATAAAATTGGCAACAATATTTTTTTAAAAATGCAGTTGTTTAATCTATTTACACTGTGGCTAACCAAATATTAATTTGTCCTGTTATACCTTGGAAAAGCATAAGCAGGGCAAAGTGGAGCCTCCTTAGAATCTGTCACTACTTCCATCTGTCTCATATCAGTACCTCTCTGAGCATTACATTCTGCAGGTTTTAGGGAACAGAACAGACTCCTCAAGATGAAATTTTGAAAGCCACAGTGTTTGAAATATAGGTACCAGTAATGGCTAGCAGTTTCCAGGTTAGCAGGGCAGGAAATCTGCTCCAGGTTATAGCTCAGCACCTTGGCTTGAAATTCAGGATAAAACCCAGAGTAGGTTCCTCACTTAACTGACAAATATGCCAGCAGTTGCCATGAAGAGATACTGAGAAATGCCTCTCCTATGATAACACCTTCTACAGAGTCAGAACATTTGTCCATTTAGACCAGTATTGTCTAGGCATACATTTCTCAAAGTAAATATAGAAATGTTGAAATTTGAAGGTGGAGTTGAGTGTGTACAAATCAAGAGGTCAGCTTTTTCTGACATATTTAGCTACTCTTACACACACTAGATCACACTTTCAAACTGATCCGTTCCCCTGGCAAAGAAGAATCAAAGGGCAAAAGAGGAATTATTCTCTGCATGTATCAGAATAACATTTCCTTCAGTAGCTATCATTTTTTAAAACAATGAATATACATACCATTAATCATAACCGTTCTTGATTATTTACACAATCTTGATAGAAAAAGTTATACCACAGACATATACATTATCATAAACCTACTAATTACTCCACGTCAGTCTAGCAATTAAAAATCTCCTATGGTCTAAATAATTAATGAAGGATCAATAATTCAAGAGCTTAATTCAGTTCATTCCAACTAAATTAGAATTTCTTCTAATATGATGAAAAATGTGTCTAAACAATTCATTTTCATAGAGTTTTTACATCGTATATCCATAAACTTAATCTCAGAAATTACCCTGACATATGTAATTTTAGCCCAACGTCTGATCATATCTAAAGATGGCAGGATGTGGTGGCTTAGCTATATGCAGTCTTAGAACTTTAGAAACAGATTCATAATAAAGCACAATTTTAATTATATAAAAAAAATTAAAAAGCAATTTCATTGCATCCAAAGTCAAGGCTTGTTATACTTGTGTAAATTACCAATGTGCAAGGCTTGACATACAGACTGGATCAGCAGAAGTAAGCAGGGAATGAAATATTCATCAAGGACTTCTTTCGAGTTCTGGTTTTAGTTCCTATACTTGCAATCTTATGCTGCATCATAATATCTCTACAAACGTCTGCAGACAAAACGTTGCTGCAGAGTTGCTCCAGTTTTCAATCACTTTCAACAAAATCAGTAACCATTCTGAGATTGTACAGAAATAATATAACAGATAATCAAGACCCAGATCTAAAAAGCCTGAGATAATAATGAGCATTATGCCAATGTCTTCTTTGTGCTGTTAAAAAAACAAAATAAAAAATACCCCAATTTCCAAATGTTCAGTCAGCAGCGATAAGTAAACAATTCCCTCTTCATTAATCTGGATACATGGGAAGCACTGTCCTATCATAAGTCATTCCATTCTGCATTCTTATTCTGCGGGTAGCCCATTTGTTTGTTAAATTAATTAGATTACGTTGGATGAGTCAATTTTTCTTCCCAACAACCTTCCCAGGTTTACATATGGAGATTCTGTTGTAACTACAATGTAAATTTGCTGAAAAGCCCAAAGATGGTTTTTCCAGATAATGACTTGTCAGGAGATTGTGTATATTTAAAAAGGCCAGGAATGTTACAATTTTCAAAATTGCCTTCAGCAAATTGCTAGAAAGAGACATCTAGAGGGGAAAGAAACAAAACATTTGATGTATTTCTTTTTTCTGTCTCCTGCCTAACACAGAAGAGACAAAACCTGTAGAGAACCCAGTAAAATCCACAGGAAAAACCAGAAGCATGTCTCAAAGCACTCAATAGATTACTGTTTTATTCTAAAAAGAGCCCAACACATTTTGGACTCTCTCTCTCTCTCTCTCTCTCTCTCTCTATATATATATATATATATATATATATATATATATATATCCTTCTTCAGGGGCCACATAAAAACAAAAACATAATACATATGAAATGTAAAAGGATAACATTTAATATTTTAGTAGTACAGAACGTGGTATTTGAGATGCCTTATGTAAACCCTGAACCATCACATCATGTGGATGTCCTCCGTCAATGGAAACCCTGAACTATATATCCACATGATGTACCAGTTCAGGGTTTACAAAAGGCATATCTATCATTTGCCATAGCAGGTTTTGTTGTATATGAGATGCTTCTCTTTCTGTACCAGTCCAGATCAATAAAATAATGAAGTTTTGGATTGTGAGCAGCCTTCCTGAGTATAATTTATTTAAACAAATGAACATGGGGAGGGGAAGTATATACAGTATACAGTCTTATTTACATGCTGTATTTTTCCTTTTATTATTTACTTGCGTACATCTTGTGCCATCAAGTCATTTCCGACTTATGGCAATCCTAAGGTGAATCTATCATGAGGTTATCTTGGCAAATTTTGTTCAGAGCAGATTTGCCATTGCCAGTCTCTCAGGCTGAGAGAAAGTGGCTTGCCTAAGGTCATCCAGTGAATTTTGTGGCTGAGCAGGGAATTGAACCCAAAGTCTCCAGAGTTGTAGTCCAATAAGTAACTATTACTTTCTTACCCATCTCTATATCTGTCCCACCTTTTCCATCATGTTGTTCTCCAAGGCAGTTACAAACAAATTTCAGTGCACTCACAAAAAGAAGAGTCATGGCATTGTTTCAGATCTAATATATCAGCTGGAAGAGACCGCAAGGGCCATCCAGTCCAACCTCCTGCCATGCAGGAACTCTCAATCAAAGCATCCCCAACAAATGGCCATCCAGCCTCTGCTTAAAGACCTCCAAGGAAGGAGACTCCACTACACTCTGAGGAAGTGTGTACCACTGTCGACCAGCCCTTACTTTCAGGAAGATTTTCCTAATGTTAAGGTGGAATCTCTATTCCTGTAGCTTGCATCCATTGCTCCAGGTCCTAGTCTCTGGAGCAGCTGAAAACAAGTCAGCTTCCTCCTCAGCATGACATCCTTTCAAGTATTTAAACAGGGCTATCATATCACCTCTTAACCTTCTCTTCTCCAGGCTAAACATCCCCAGCTCCTTAAGTCGTTCCTCATAGGACATGGTTTCCAAACCTTTCACCATTTTAGTCACCCTCCTTTGGACACATTCCAGTTTTTCAACATCCCTTTTAAATTGTGGTGCCCAGAAGTGGACACAATATTCCATGTGGGGCCTGACCAGAGCAGAATACAGTGGGACTATTACTTGCCTTGCCTTGGAAACAAAAATCCATAGATGCTCAACTCCCATTATATACAGCGGCACAGTAAAATGGCATCCCTTATATAAAATGGCAACATCAAGGTTTGCCTTTTAAATTTATTTATTTAGTTGTGTGTCAGTATTTTCAAACTGTGGTTGGTTGAATCCATTGATGTAAAATCCATGGATACGGAAGACCAACTGTACTTACAGCTGTTCTAAATTCAGTGCAGAGGGGCTAAATGACTATGTGGAAGTATAAGAGACTTCCACTCGTAAACTTTGGGGGCAGGATTGTCCCCAGTTTTGTAATGCATGTTACATTACAGGAATATTGCAACCTTCTAGAGTAGCTTTTGAGAGATTGCCAAGTACTGCATTAGCGAGAAGGGGAAACATTCCTAGTAGATAAACTGTATTCTGCATGCAACCATTTGGATCCTAGTTTGTGTTTCTTTTTTCTTTTTGGAAAAAAAGAACCACCATTTTTAAAAGTTGAAGAATCTGAAATATAATTGCTTTTAAAAGAATGACTCAATCTTGTTTGCATATTGCATGTAGAATTAACAAGAATTCTATTCTGTACACTAGTCTGAAGGCCTTTGAGGAAATCAAAACAAGGGAATTTGTGTTGTGCTATAAGTAATTCATGGCATTCAAATATGCAAGCAGCTATGTAAAATATACTTAATAATCAGCATTTCTTATTTGCTAGGATTTCTCCTTCTCTGGAGAGGGAACTTGGAGACCTTTAGAGAACTAACCGTCCTCTTTTTCTCCTGTATTAATTAAAATGTTTCAGAAGTTTTGCCTTCACTTTTAAAAAAAGGCTTATAATTTGGTCTTTCTCCCATTTCCCACTTTTTCTAGTTGTTGATTGGACATGAATTAACTTGAAATAACTTCACTGGTATAAGGATCACATTATGTTTGAAAGACACTGAAGTGCAGAAGTAAAATAATTACCACATAAGAAGAATTAACTTTCACATCACTTTGCAAAATCATGATTGCTAGACATAATTGTGCCTTGCTCAAGCTTCTATATACCAATATTGGAACAAGGGATGCTGATGTACAAAGAGAACTTGATTTACTAGAATCAAGTAAACATTTCCATTCTTGCAAATGGTCTGTGTATATCTATCTGTCTATATATCTACACACACACACACACACTTACTTCACTGCATCAGATTCTTGAATGTTAATATAGGTAATTTCTAAGACTGATATGATCATATGAGGATGATTTATCATAGGACCAGTGCAGCAGTCATATAAGCAGAAGCTGGGCACACATATGTAGTTCGAATGTTTTAATTTCATTGACTATAGTTGGTCAAAATGATAGCAATCCATGAACTGTCACCTTAATTCGGTTTATGCATTAGTGTGTTCATTACTTATGGCTAGAATCCTATAGTCCCAGCATAATCTGAGGATTTAGGATGAATTTGAGATATTGACAAAACCTCAGTCTTAGCGGGGAAGAGTTGATATCAGATCCCCCCAACACCAATTCTCTCTCAATTGCCATGGAAGTTTCTGAAGTGGCTCCTGAACTCCTAAACCACATGCTAGAATGAGCAACTTGCAAAATATTTATCCACGTTTGGAAGACTTCAAGATCTTTTTGTTGCTGTTTTTTTAAAAGAGTTTGCACATTTTCAAAAATGTTTTCTCACAGATTGTGGTATTTAAATATATCAGTTTGATGAGCTCTCTGGCAGAGACTTTAAATCTCTCTCTCTCTCTCAACAGCTAATCCCAGGATTCCACAGGATGGGACCAGGACAATTAGAGTGCAACCACAGTGGTGTAATTTGATAGTGTGAAAGAAACCTAACTCTTTTTCCTCCATTGCTTGCAATGAATGATTAGGATAGAGACAGCAAAATCTAAAGAAGTCCTTCAGAGGAGAAACAAAGCAGAAGAATGTCTTCCCCAATTCTTCTGTCCTGTTGACAAAGGTCCTTCAAGGCTTTGCAAGGAATGGAGCCTCAAGGGTCAAACCATTGAATAGATCTTCCTCCTTCCTAAACTACTCTGAGGATGACTTGTTTCACAGGATGGAAGCATATGTTCCAACTGTTCCAATTTGGCAGGGATAGTCCCGATTAATCTTACATTGTCCAAATTTTTCCAATTGTAACAATGTCCAGGTTTCTTTCTTCTCCTCCCATTTTCTGGGTTGCCCTTGGTTCATTTCCATTGATGCAATCTAGGTTCAAAGTGCAAAAGCAGTTTTCTCTCAATTAACTCAACAGGGGAGAGAGAAAGGGGAGAAGGTGGAGTCTTGCCCTTCCCAAGAGGTGAAAGCAAAAGCAAACTGCTGTGGCCTCTGCTACGATGTGTGTTCTCTCTCATCAATAATGTTTGTCATCTTGACCACATGTGCCTTAGTTTTTATCTGTGAAATGTTAGAGGGTATGATATATGCTATTAGAAGAAGCATGGCGTAGTGGTTTGAGTGTTGGACAATGGTTCTGCAGAACAGGGTTCGATTCCCAGCTTGGCCATAAAACCCACTGGGTGACCTTGAGCAAGTCACATGCTCTCAGCTTCAGGGGAAGGCAATGGCAAACCTCCTCTGAACAACTCTTGCCCAGAAAGGCCCATGATAGGTTCGTCTTAGGTTGCCATAAGTCAGAAACGACCTGAAAGCACACAACAATGATATATGCTAACACTCTGCCCCTGTGAATCTGCCTTCTATTTATATAGAATGATCAAGTAACAGTTAGGATGAGTCAGGAATGCAGGTTGTCCTCCTAGGAATACCACTAGCCAATGTCTTCTTTGCCCCTCATGGCAACAGTCATACTGCAGAGTGGACACCAGTGTCTTAGAAATGGCAAAGAACATCTATTAATTGCTCCTGGAAATAAGCATATAAAAACTATTTTCCTACCACTTTACACAGGGGTGCTGGTGAATAAAGAATTGCCATCTTTGAGTTTGCAGCTGGGTTCAATTTTCATTTTTCACACAGAAAAGCAACTTCGTTTAATTTAGAATACTGGATCGACTCCCCCCCCCCCAAAAAAAACCACCAAATATGCAAAGAAAGTGCATCACTTTAAAAAGATTATTTTAAGTAATATCCTGCCAAAGGATCTTTTTTTTCACATGGCCAGTAAAATTCCATCTCCATTTTGAGTCCTAGTTCATTATGCTTGTTTACAGTTTACCACTTTCTCATGGGGCACATAGTGAGGGGAAGAGCAGAATGTGCTTCTCAAGAATTAAGTCCAGTGATTACATAAAAGGAAAACAATTAAAATGCAGTTTGGAGGAAGAAGCTGCTGTCATAACGGAGCCAAGAACTCTCCTGTGTAGGGGAAGCTTTGGAGGCCAGGAGGGAGGGAGGCTCCTTCAAGATCTTGTTATGAGTGGTAGAGCACCAGTGTAATTGCCTACTGTTTTAGTTTGATCAACTGAACTTTTTTTCATTCTGATTTTAAAGGGACCTTTGTTGGATTTTTCCTCTTAAAGCATGTCAACTCATTTATAGGAAGAGACAGGCAAACAGTCAGCCAGTTACATATATAATACAGACAATAAAAACAGGGAAAAGATACTTCTACGATGTGTGCTCACACATCTGGTTGATCTAGAGAGCCATGGTGGTGTAGTGGTCTGAGCACTGGCCAGGGTTCCATTTCCAGCTCATCCATGAAACCCACTGAGTTGCTTTGGGCAAGCCACACTCTGTCACCCTCAAGAGAAGGCAATGGCAAACCTCCTCTGGACAAATCTTCCCAAGAAAATCCCATATAGCTTTGCCTTACAGTCACCATAAGTTGAAAACAGTTTAAAGGCACACAACACCCACAACAAATTTTAATATTAGAAATCAGGTTATTGGGGTTTATTCAGAAACAGTAACGGTTGCAAAGATAAAGGCTTGTCTGCACATGGAATGTACACTATCACACTTGGGATACATCCAGCCTTAGGCCAGTTCACACTATGTAATTATAGTGCTATGATTCAACTAACTGCATGGTTCTGTCTTATTGATTCCTGAGACTGACAGTGGAGGGGGGAGCCTTTAAAATCCTCACCCAGATCCTGTGAAATTGTCTGATTTTGGAAACTAAGCAGGTCAGACCTGTTAAGTCTCTGGATGGGAGGCTACCATTAAATACCAAAGATTTCCAGGTAGAGCTAAACCAGAATCCCTCCTGAAACCCTGGAAAGCCACTGATAGTCAATAATGGCAAGCACTGGGTTTTGAGGACCAGGAGGACACCTTGGCACAAGATAGATTCCAATGTTCCTAATATAGTGCCCTCCACCTGAACCTACCATGCACACTTAGCTCACTTGTACCTGGGCCCTCACCACAAAAATGACATTAATAACAATTCCACCTACACTTCCTTGCTTCCACTCTTCCCATAGCTAGCCAATGACACACATAAGATTCTGCTACAAAAATTATAGTGAAGAAAGCACATCTGCTGCATCTCTCTCACTATCTGACACCATTCAGGATCTGTACCTCTGTACATCAATTCCTAAATACATCACTAGCATGTCCCGATGGCTTGGATACAAAGCTGTTCTAATAATGGTTAGATTTTATAAAACGTTCCATGTTATGATAGACAGTAGGGACTCAGTAGCAAGCAAACTGTGCAGTGTCCCTCCACAGTAAAAAGAACCTGGTAAAAGCAGGTTCTTTTGATGGCACGGTTGAGACGCCATGAGTGCACCATTGGAGCATTGTTGCATATCCATGATGTAAGCACGGCACAGTGACGTGTCAATGTTGCACTGCACTTGAATCATCATGGTGGCCCCTGTGTAGACGGGAGGCTACCATGACAGCAGCGTCCATACGGACTAGGGTTCGGGAGCATGCAGTTGCTGCATGCTCCTGAATCCTAGAATTGGCACCGGCATGTCGCTTCCCACCCATCTGTACCAGACCCATGACTGCATCCACACTGCCAAAGAAATCAAGTTTGATGTGACTTTAACTGCCATGGTTCAATGTTATGAAATTCTGAAAATTGTAGTTTTGTGAGACACTAAACTCTGGTGCCACAGCAAACTACACTTCCCAGAATTCTACAACACTGAGCCATGGCAGTTCAAGTACTGTCAAACAGGATTGTTTCTGCAGTGTGGATGCAGCCTGAAGGTGCATCTACAATGTAGAAATAATGCAGTTTGACACCACTTTAAGTGTTGTAGCTCCATTCTATGGAGTCCAGGGATTTGTAGTTTTACAAAGTCTTTAGCCTTGTCTGCCAGGCTGCTGGTGCCTTTCAAAATCCAGGCTTCTATAACATGATGGAGCCATGGCAGCCAAAGTGGTGTCAAGCTGCATTATTTCTACAGTGCAGATGCACCCTAATTTGAGTAATAACACAGCCAAGGTATTGGATTCACTGGGCCCATAAAACTGTTGAATTTTGTTTAATCTGTTATGAGGTGACACATTTAAAAGGAAAATACTAATAAAAAACAACAGCAGCATCTCCACCATCAGTTGTACACATCAATGCTATGGGGAAGAACTATGACTACTGGCATTAAAAATGTCTGAATAAAAATAAATCTAATCTGCCCTCTATGCAGACAGTTCATGCATTAAAACTGTTTCTTCCCTGTTTCTCTTTATCTCTTTTCTAGTCACTGTTACAAAATAAACAATAAAATAAAATAAAATCCGGGGTTGCTGGCATCATAGATAGCTATGAAATTCCCAGTACATCTGTTTATTCCACATTGGCTCAAAAGCTCTAGTTATGCATAAAAGAACCAAGAAAAGAGGCCATGCTTCTCTGAAGCAGAACTCTGAGACTTTCAAGGAGTTATCCACAATATCGTAAGGCATGATACCCATGATAAAAGGCATTTGTGGAAGATATTTCTGCTCCTGAATAAGCTGTTTTTGTTTTTCAAGGTTTCAGAAGGATTTTAAAAATGTAATTATTGTTAGACGTCACGTAAAAGACAGGTAACCAGTGTGTCTGTGATTGAAACAGGGACAGGCTGAATCCACACACTGAATCCACACTGCAGAAATAATCTAGATTTACCCCACTTTAACTTCCATGGCTCACTACTATGGAATCCTGGGATTCATACTTTGTTTAAGTACCAGAGCTCTCTAATAGAGAATGCTAAATGTCTCACCAAACTACAGTTCCCATAATTCCATAGCATTGAGCCATGTCAGTTAAAGTGGTGCCTGTTTAGATTATTTCTGCAGTGCAGGTGCAGCTGGAGACACACAGAGAGAATTGATCTTAGGCATCTTTTGCCCTCATGACTTAGGGGCTTCTGCAAAGTTGCAAAAAAATTCTGGGATTTTTATACCTACTTTAACAGAAGCCAAATGTAGGGACTTTTGTAACCAAATATAGGGATTTCTCTATTCTCTTATCCCTGAACGGATAGTAAATATACATTTTTCATTTTATCATACTACTAGTATCCAGAATAGTTACTCCCCTTTTTGGAGCCATAAAGTCACAGTACTAGCATACCATACCATGTAAGCAAACATGCCAATTCATGTAAGCGTTTCTTAGAAAGTAAGGTTTTGATGAATTATCGATCATCAGCAATTTAATCACTGCCAGATTTAAACAATACTCCATTTCCCTGTCTTGAATTAAGTACAAACCTGGCATCATGCGCAGGACACAGTGATATGTATTCCTGTCAGTTAGGGATAAATAGTGTTAGGACATTGTTGCACGAGCCCTGATCTAACCGTAATCACATTAATTAATGAAAATGGAAACATACCAATTTGATAGCAGTCATTTTCACACATCTCCACAATAGTGTGACTGGGGTTGTTTTCGCTATTGCTCTCTCTTCCACACTCATCCCTAACCCTGCCTCTTTGCCCTATGCCTCACCCAATGTGCCTTTCCGTCTTTTATTTTTATTTTTACATGTTAGTACAATTCCAGAGTTATGTTAATGCAATTTAAGGAAAAGAAAAGGAAAAGGAAAAGGAAAGGAAAGAAAAGAAAGAAAAGGGGGAAAAACAGCCTGCTCTGGAATAGCAAGAGAGAAGGGGGACAAGGGAAGAGGGCAAAGCACTGACACCATACGCCAGTATTAGAACTATAATGTTTTGCACCTTTGACTGCAGCAAGAATGGGAGCTTATTGACAAGTTTTTGCTGTCAATGAAAAAGGATATCCTAACCATGCTTTGGAGATTCAGCTGCTACAGGTGGGAGGTGATGTTGTGCGATGAGTATCACCAAAGACACTGTTTTCCAACTGTAATTGTAATTTAAAAGTCACATGTAGTAATCTCCTTAGCCATATCCCAGTTATATCTTAGTTATATCCTAGGCTTATATAAACAGTTTTTTCCCTCAAGTACATGCTATATGAATTCAGAGAATTTAGTTATACGGTGCACTCTTCCCTTACATGGGGGATCCATTACAGACACACCCAGCCCCCGCGTAAGAGAAATACCATGTAGGCTCAAGCCCCATTGAAAATAATGGGGCTTGTGCCCATTGTGTGGTGCGGCTTGCATACATGCCATTGGCTCTTCCGGCATGCAGCTTTCAGCATAAGCTGAAATCCGCATATGGCATGGCTGCGTATGACACGAGTGCAGTCTATAGCACTTGGGAGATTAAGTAAAGTGGTAAATCCTTTCCTAAGTGTTTCTCCAATGCATTTCAGTGGACGGCATTTCAGACATCTGACTATATGTCACTGTGAGCTGAGTAACCTAGTTAAGAAGAAAGTGAATTACGTTTGCATGTATCAGTGAATCAATCTTCAGGATATGGTGGGGCAGAGAAGATGAGACAAGCTTTGTAAGAACACAAAGGCTAGTAATATCTCTGGTCTTTTTGTAAAGTTATTCCCTTTTTTTGCATCTTGTCCCAGCCTTTGGTCTCAAGCCAGGACAGATTTTGGGGGGGGGAAATGTCTTTGGATTTTCAAGGATATGGAATAAGCATGCATCTTTAATAGAATAATTATAAACAGACTATTTTAATAATTTCAGCCATGGTGCTTTTGTAAGGGAGCCTAGGGAAGAGATGATTCCAAGGCAATATCAGCTTATGACCCCAAGAGATATAGTAGGAAACATTAGCATTACAAGCTCGGACGAGATACAATGAAACCTACTAAAGCTCCAGGCTCCAGGAAGACACATAAAGATGAGCATAACAATTACCTGATTTGGGGAGAAAGAGAGAGATGTATAATGTGGAGAACTGCTGTTACTGGCTGTAAAAGAGTGATATAATGAACAGTGTTGCAGTTACCTGGCTCTGATAGAGCTATAATGACAATCATTAGCTATCCAACTAAAATGGACATGTAATGTGTAATTTTATTGTTATCTTTAGAAAGAAAGAAAGAAAGAAAGAAAGAAAGAAAGAAAGAAAGAAAGAAACCAAGGCTAGTTGTGTACTATGTTAGACTGTTCTTTTAGCTTTTTTAAATTTGAAGATATTATTTTAATTGTACTGTATTATTTAATCATGTGTGTTAAGTCATGTTGGGAAGCCTTGCCCTGAAAGGAGACATAAAATTACTGGAAATAATTAAATGCTGCCTTTTTGGCCATCAAAAATGCCCAGTACCATTACTGGGCCAATTTAAGGTCACAAAATATGCCTTGCAAGCTTTAGAGTTCATCAGATAAGATACCACACTAAGCAAAAAAAGTGGGGTAGGGAGCCTGCCTTTCTTGCAGTCTAAAATGAAGGGTAACCTTGGGCAAGTCACATGCTCCCAGCCTCAGGGGATAGAAATGGGAAACCTTCTCTGAACAAATCTTGCTAAGAAAACCCCATGATCTTAGGGGTCACCATAAGTTGCAAATTACTTGAAGGCACGCAACAACTACAGCAAGAAAATGGAGTGTGGAATAACAATAAGGAGAAAATGGAGTTGACAGAAGAACTAGATCTTGAAAAGACCTGAACAATTTGACACATGTCTACACAATTTCACAGATGAAGATTCTAAGTTCCCATCATATCAGGATTTTGGCTTCCTGAGGATCATAACAGGAGCCCTTCTGCATTATGGACCAAATCCTATTATTAGTCTCAACTAGAGTTGAATCAGTGTGATTTAGCTACCTGTTGACTCATGATCTGAGAACTGATTTAATGGGTTTATTCTAGCAGGGCTACACAATAGAATTCAGATAATTGTCTAGTCCAGCATTTTGTTTCCAAGAGGTGAGGAAGCCACAAGAAGGGTATCAAAGGAACAGCCTTTTCCTGTTCTGCAGATCTCCTCTTAAACTCAGAGCACATTCACTCCATCATTGGCACAGCAGCTGACAGCCTCCACTAGACTTGGTGTCTGGTACATGTAAGAACAAACAAAGTCCATATACTATGGTAACTTATTCAGAAAAAGATCAAGAATGAACTTCTGCCTTGGCTATCAATCTAAATGTATCCAGCATTGGCCTAACCTTCTCTTACCTTCTCTATGGGAATGCCACACTGTGGTTTTAGAAGCAATCCTCTCCCCGCACCCGCACCCACCCCAGAACTAAAAATACCAGTGAAATTTGCTGGCTCGGAACTGGAAACAAATCACTGTTCCTCAATGGCTTTGAAAATCTGCCCTGGAAAAACGAGAAGTACTGGTAGTATTATTGGAGATTGTATAGTGTACCTAAGAAAGGGTTTACTTATGCTATAGCAGACAGGTTATTTTTCTAGGGCTTCAACTGGATCAGAAAATGATCTTTATCCTTCTAAATCTGGAGAAGGAAAATTCAGATTTTTGAAAATCTTTGTGAGCAGGGGATAATTTATCCATGTGTACATAATACACAAAAAATCACAGAGGCTTAAATTATAGTATGTTGTGCATGGGTTTGTTTGTTTGTTTGTTTGTTTGTTTTAAATTGACTCCCCTCTACCTCACAATTCATTCTGCAACCAATACTCTCTCTCTTTTTCTTCTTTAGTAATTCTGACAACTTTTATATTGATGGTGTGGTTGTAGTTTTTTTCTTTTTCTTTTTAACAGGTCTGTTTGTGGGAGTGGCAGTGAACCTGAATATACAGCACTTGATTTTCCATTACATAATTGCTCAATACAACTTAAAAGTGCAAACTGACCAACCCCAAGGGATGCCACAGTAATCTAACAGCTTTGATTTCCAATGCAGCTATTACGGTTCTCTTGGTCTGAACACTTTCCCCACATGTTATCTTCTCTCTCTGATTCTGTTCAATTGTTTGTCTTTTTGTACAAAAGGGGAGGTGGGGACCGGTTGTGTGAATTCTTGTATAATGTCACAAGGAGTGAGATATGGGGATGCGTATGTGAATATGCATGCAGGTTGACAGGTTTTGTACATCCCTACATCTTCCACTGATACGGCAAGGAAAGCTTTAGGGCTTATGAAAGATGTTGGTGGTGGTTGATCTGAAACGACTTGTTCCCACACAGAAGTCCTCACCTGGCACCAAAGGATGAAGCAAGCAGGTGTAAAGAGTTCATGAGATGGCAGTGTTCAAATGCTGGGCTATATCTACTGACAACACAGGACTTCACACTGTGCCACTGTACTATTTTGGTGACTACTTGCTTTAATTAGATTTTCATTATGTATTTTATTCATATGCATTTTACATTCTTGGCCTGGTAGAATGTAGTAATTCGAGGGACTTCTACTTTTCCATGTTTTGAATGAAAGTTATCTTATTCATGAGAATATGGGTATGTAGAAGGCTCACAGAACTTGATGTACTGGTGCTAAGTCTCATGGCTCACAATCAGATCTGTGAATAGTTCATTAATTAACCTGGAATGCTAGGAACATCTGGCTAGACCTATATGCTATTGGAGTAAATTCAGAAGAAATTTGAGACGGTTTTCATCTACTGTTCCTTTGAACTGCCAAATGGGACCTATTGAGGGCTTGGAAAGGTCACATTTCAGACTACTGCTCCCATAATCCTTCAAACAGTGTATTTGCTCCTAAATGTGATTTTCTCTGGATTAATTCATTTTTTAAAATGGGGCAGTGAATAACCAAATGTCAAGAGAGCAGAGACTTCTCTAGATTTTGCCTACATGTACACAGAGGTATAAACCATCCTGGATTTGCCTATTGCCACTGCCTGTAAACATGTCAGCCCAGTGGTAAGCATCCTAACAGACAGCGCTGTGTTTGAGCCTCAAAGAAAATATGCCACCACTAGTTCCCTCAACTCTTGATGGACCCCTACTTAAGCAAGTGTTTTGAGGAAAACGGTGCCTTCCCATGCCTTCAAATTGTTACACGTACAAGGCTTCACTCGGTATGAATTATCTGAAGGTTAAAGTTGCATCATATTCTTTTCTCAGAGTTCCTGGGCTCTCAAGTATCTTACATCAAGGTCAAGTAAAAGGGCTGCACATTTCTCTTCCCCAACCCTCAAGGGTGAAAGGGAAGCAGCAACAGCAGCTATTAAAACCTTCTGGCTCACTCTCCATCTGCCCACCACTCCCCACAGAGCTTGCTGATTAGGAGACTTTGAACAAAAGCAAAGCCTTTCACAGGGATATGGGAAATGTTGCCGAGAGATGCCTCATTTGAGAAGTAATGATGGGAATCCATTTAGGTGCCTCTGGGGCTTGTTTAATTCACTCACAAATAAGGCCCTGTAATGTATAATATTTTGGTCCCTCATCTCAGCAAGACTTCTTTGCCAAGAAGAAGTGAAGAAAGACTGCTGGCTCAATTGGCAAAGACCACTGAGAGCAAATCACACCATTTCAGCTCAAAACCCTCCAGGGGCTTTTAGCAGAGGCACCTTCAGTACTGCACTAATCATCTACTGCATTGTCTGATTACACACACACAGCTGGAAAGACAGCTCCACTTCAGGGAAGAAAAATTGCAATGACTGGGTTTAAAAAAACAAAAACAACAGCCCAAGGTATGTTGATATAGCTGCAAAGGTGTGTTGATATAGTTACAATTTAGGAGATTATCGCACTGATATTTTTCCCAAGCTGGGCACAGGCTGTGTATGGGCAAAAACCACGTAAAAATGGATGTTATCAGACACCTCTGTGCCCAGCTCAGAGGCACTGTGTACCCAATCCAGCCTTCACAAAGAACGGGGATGTCCCATTCTTTGTGAAGGCTGTATTGGATACATGATGCCTCCAATATGGGCATGGAACTGTGTGATAACATATGTTTTTACGCAGTTTTTGCCCATATCCAACCTTTGCCCAGGTTGGGAGAAACAGCAGTGTTATAATCTCCTTAGAGATGGGAGGAAAAATCTAGGGGTCAGATGAGAACATGGAATGCACTCCCTCGGAGGGTGATAGAGTCTCCTTCCTTGGAGGTCTTTAAACAGAGGCTGGATGGCCATCTGTCAGGGATGCTTTGATTTGGATTTCCTGCATGGCAGGGGGTTGGACTGGATAGCCCTAGTGGTCTCTTCCAACTCTATGATTCTATGATTCTATGTCATGAGGCATGAGAATCTCATTTCCATTGTATTATCCAACAGGTTGTATCGAATGTTGTGTAAACTGCATGATCTGTACAAAAGAATACTGCAACACAGTATAGAATGAGCTTTATGCAACCTGATTTTATTGACATTTATTCTTAGTCTTAGGAAACATAGGTTTAACATGCACAGAGAGAGAGAGAGAGAGCTACTGCTGAAAATGGCAGCTATATGTTTAGTTCTCCTTTCTTAATACATCATGAAACTGAGGCCTGTTACAGACTGCCAAAATAAAGCTGCTTTGGGTCTCTTTGGAGGTATGCTATTTAAATGAAGCATGCATTCTAAGAATCCGAAAGCTGCACCAAAGCTGCACTCCAGTGCTTAGGAATGGAGTGTGGCTTTGGCGCGACCTCCAGACTCTTAGGACCCATGCATCATTTAAATAGCATACCTCCAAAGAGACCCGAAGCAGCTTTATTTTGGCAGTCTGTAACAGGCCTAAGAAATTTATTTGGTCCTGAAGATCATTTCAGTTTGGCAAGGGTCTTGTTCTTTTTTGAGATGTACACCTGAATGAAGCAAGTGGATTTGAGTGTGTTGGAGAGGTTAAGAATTACACTATAAGTAGAGTGACTCTGTCAAGATCCAGACTCCTAACAGGGTCACCCAAGTGCAATGTTAAAAGTGGAGACACCTGGCATGCTCTTCATCGCTAAAAGAGAACTAATAGGTCCAATGTGAGGGTGGTAGAAAATCTTCAGAAGGGAAGCCACTTGGCACTAGTGGGAGGTGATACTGACAAAGGATTTCTTAGAGGAAATGACAGTGGCATTTGAGATAACTGTTGCTAGTACTGCACAAAAGAAGGTACTGGTAAGCCACTTCTGAACATCTTTTACCTTCAAAATCCTATGATGAGCAAGAGAAAGTGCAGGAATATGAGACCCTCAGATCAGAAGGCACTCAACCAGCTTCTGTAGAAGGGCAAAGGACAAGTACTGTATGAACAGTGCTGTGTCTAACAAAACATCTGAACTCAAACCGAGAGGATGTTCTGCTGCTGGCATGATCATATGTGAAAGAAAAGTCTGAAGCATCACAATGCACATAATAAGAGCATTGAAAATGAGAAGTATGAATCAGGGCAAACTAGAAGGTGGGGAGGCGAGGGAGAAGTGTAATGCATAAACATTGCAATACTTGATGTGAACAATTTTAAATACATGCAAATGGGACATTTTCAATTGGGTAATTAAATAGTGTTTTACTCTGGAAATGAAGAAGAAGAAATATGATGGTGTTTATTGTGAGACATGATACAACAAAAGTAGTCAATGGATAAAATGCAAAATGTAACCAAATAATATCAATAAGAATTCAGGAAAAAAAAATCAATATAATCCATGGAGTTTAGTGCACAGCAAAAAAACGACTTACTGCTGCCAAATTCAATTCTAATTCGGGATGTATCCTGATATTATTCCGATGATGCTGATCGGGTGAATCCCGGGTAACTTCCAACTAGAATCCAAACTCAGCCAGCCAATTTGCAAAGCTGGGAACTTCCTGGTTTTGAAAAGAAGTCAGCTGAACTTGGATTCTAGCTGGAAGTTACCCGGAATTCACCCAGCCGGCGGTGTCAGTGGCAAAATGCATGTGATAATATTAGAATACATCCCAGATTAGAACTGATTTAGGCAGTAGTATGACTCTATTTTTAGTTGTGCGCTAAATTCCTACGTTTATGATCCTACTACACAGGCAGAAGAGGAAGAGACTTAAACTTATGCATCCAGGAAGAAGCTGGACAGTGAAGAAAGCTGAAAGAGGAATGGGTCCATTAGAAATGTGGTGCTGGAGGAATGGGTCAGACAGGAATCAAACCTGAATGTACACTGAAAGCCAACATAACTAAATCAGAGATCTTGTATACTGGATATTGGACCCATGAGCAACATGACTCATTGAAAACATGGCAAGGCTCAAATGCAGTAGAAGAAGGAGAAGACCATATTACAGGCAGGTTGAATCAATCAAGGACATCATGGCCCAGAGCTTGCAAGACCTGAACTGGGCTGTTAATAACAGGGTCTCTTGGAGGTCTTCGATTCATAAGATGTCATAGGTCACACCTGACCTAATGGCACATAACAGCAACAACAGCCATGGACCTTGGTTGCATCCTAGCACTGAGTAGAGCTGAGGGCATAGGATGGGGACAAAGCAAAATGAGTTGTCCAGATATATCTCTTGCCAGTCTGCACATTTTCTCAACAAGTATGCAAAAGCACAGCTATTATTCTCAGTACAATCCCAAGACCCGTGCATCATGTTCCAAGCTTTAATCAGCCTTCTATCTCTGATCCATGATCAGAGAAAACAGCAGCAGAAGAAGGTTGAGAAGTAGGTGGGAACTTATGGGTCACATTGGTCCCCCATCTCAGACTCTAAAAAAAGCTTCTTTCTCAGTTTGGGAGTTAAAAATCACCCTGCCAGCATGCCCAGTCTCAGAACTGTGGTCAAAGAAAATAAAGTTTCCACTGTCTGTATGATATTTAATATAGGAAATTAAAACATCCTAATATTACACTGGTGTTCCTTGCATTTTTGAAAACTGCTCCAGGAACTCTGTTACAGAGTGTCTATAAATACTGTGTTGGATCCAGACTTATTCATACTTAGAACAGATCCACTAAAATCAATACAATAGATAAATAAAACATGCTTCTCCAATTACAGCCTTTTGCAATCCAAATAATGGAGACCACATAAAGAAAACATAGGTAGGAGAGAGAAGCCATAAAATATCATCAGTACCCTACTGTTTGCTTAATTATAATGCATATTTCTTTCTTCTTTTAAAAAGATCTACCATGAATAGCAACAGAAATTCAGAAAGATTTCTTCTACATACTACAGTATATTACCTTAAATGCATCTTCAAACAATTTCACCAGATACAAGAGTGTATGAACTCTTGTGATTCATAATGCGAATCTTGAACTCCCTCTTGTTTTGCAATACTGATTTCTCCTTCAAAAGCTGTAGTGATTATATCTCAAAGGTGCTTGTATAACCCTTGCAATTACTATTGCTTCTGTAAGCAGTATCAAGATGTAGCTGCAAGTAAAGAAACGGGGGACTCCAAGCCTCTATTTGCTTACCAGGACTAAACAGCTCTGCCTTCCCTGAAGCTTTGCTGAGCTCCTCAACAGTAGCTAAGAAACCATTAGCCCATGTTCAGATATACATTTTAACCATCTTTTACAAGAAAGACGACCACACTGGAGAGGAATTGAAAGTGAATACTTTCCTGCCATAAAAAAAAAATACTGTTCCTCTAAAATCAGTGAAAAGGAAAAAAAGAAATGTCTAAGAGTCCACTGAGTCCACAACCCTTCACATATTAAGTGGGGGAGGCTACAGACATTTAAAATCAGGCTGTAGTAAATACTGAGGCAGTTTCAACTGACATGTGGACCCTTCCAAGTAAAATTGGCTCCTATATCCAAGCCAGGTTTTGGCTGGCTTTACAAGAGCCGTCCAAAATGTCAGACATACTTAGGAATAAAGTTCAGCATCTTTGGTGTGGAGGGGAGAGATGTCCATATTACTTTTCTTCTGAAGGTAAAAAATCACATTATTTTACCATGGCTCATTTCAAATCTGAATATTGTTAAATCTACATTTTAAATTTTAAAAAAATCACAGGGAACTGCTAACATATCTTACATGGCACATCTATGAGTTTGGCTCTAAGATTTAGAGAAAAGACACACACAGAGAGAGAAAGACAGACAAAATAGGGAAGAACAGCATATTTTACTTACATGGTCATCTGTTTGAAAAGATGCACTTTTAGATCTTAGAGGATCCTCTCTGAGTTTCGGATAAAAGGTATCCCTCACATGCTTTGCTAGGTACTTATCAGGAGTCTTCAATAATGGCTCCAGATGATTCTGCAAGATTTTAAGGGAGCTGTCATTTTTATACAACACGATGATGGAGTAGTTTGGATGTTACAACAGATGTACATCAAGTAGAATCCACCTTTTGATTAACAGTGAATGAAAGTGACAACATCTCCAAACAAAGGATCCTCATGGCCCTTCAATTATTCTTTGGAAGGCCTTGTGATTATGTGACAATAAGCTATAAAAATGTATAATAGGCACATCATGAGTGCCAGTGCATCCTTTTAAATGAATGAATAAGAAAGCAAGTGGTGAAATGCTTCAGCTCTGGAAACAATATTTAATACAAAGAGATAGCATGCTGCCACTACAGAAACATAGCATCATAGCTCTAGAAAACTGAAAAAACAACAAGAAGAAATAAAGCCTGCAAGGAAAATCAGAAATCTGTTGCTTTTTTAAAGGTCTAATGTGTTTGAAGTAAAAAATATTATTTTTAAGACCATGATACATGTTACCTGTAATATACAGCATGAACATAAACCTGTCAATCAATTAATCAATTTTATTTATGGTCTTTGACCAAAGTAGACCTGTGCCTTATTCTTACTCAAAAGTAGGTTTAGTCATCCCTATGTCCAATGTGTTACATCTAGTCTGTGGTTTTACACTAGCAGCACACATTTCCACTTGCAGAAGGCACACACAGTTTTTGCTGAACTCTTCTTCATACCACTGCAGCCTTCCTACATCCCAAAAATTGCTTCTGGAGCACTGGAGCCCCTTCAGAATAGTATTGGGTATTATACAGTAGCCTTCAGTAAATGGGAAACCAGCCAGCAAAAATTAAATAATAATAATAATAATAAATAATAAAAATTTTATTTCTATACCGGCTTTCTATATAATCAGGGCGGTGTACAACATTATAAAACATTCATACAGCGTATACAATTAAAAAATTAAAATACAACAATACAGAACATTTAAACAATCTAACCAGCTTGCCACTGCTGGCATGGGGGGGGGGGGCGGAGAACTAATTGGGGCATATGTCAGGGAATGCTGACCTGAACAGAAAGGTTTTAAGCCCTTTTTTAAACTGGGCCAGGGAGGTGGCCGAGCGCAGCTCAAATGCCTCCTTTATGTGAGCAGAAGTGCATTCCGTTCACACACTAGGTCCAACAGAATGTGTTAAATCTTTATAAACAAATGGATGCAGCAATCCTGCTATTCTTTGTTCTCCATCTCCTCCCGATTAAAGCCTTATAAACAAATGGATGCAAAAGTCCTGCTAATCTTTGTTCTCCACCCTCTTCCAACTCATCAAAGGAAAAATAATTGCCTTTTATCCTGAAATTCAGAAATAAAATATCAACCCATACACAACCAAATAGTAGCATCCATGCACAAGAGACATGTCAGCATATTTGGAGATGAACAAGCAATTGATGGGGGCGGGATTATAAGGTGTTGCTCCACAAAAACAGCCAGACGAGGACCAAATGGGATCATTGGCTGTATAGTGGGTGGGGAATGAAAAATTGGATGTGACAGGAGGTGGAATGGAGTATCTTGGAAGAGGGTATGATTTTCCTGACTGAGTAACTGAACAGAAGCATTTTATCGAGCAGTCATTGGATGAATATTCATTAGTATTTGTTTCCTAGATGAAAAATGAGTCCCCCAAAACTTTGGAAACCCAGTTGGGAAGAATAATAATGGTGAGAATTTTGTGTTGTGCATTTTGTTTGTTTCCAGACAAGAACTTGAGTGTTTTGTATAAGACTTTGCAGAACAAGCAAACAAACAAACAAACAACAACAATCTTAACATTACAAAAAACTTCCAAACAAACAAACAAAAAATCTTGGGCAAAACCCAGCAATCTTGCACAACAAAAACAGCCGCATATTTTGTGGAGCAAGATTTTAGGGGAGGTGGGGTTTATGTCAAAAAGAGCAGTCTTGAACAACAGCAAAAACAGCAATGACAGCCTCGAACAATGGTTTTGTGCAAAGCCACACAATTCTCTCACACACATAAAAAGTGTATTTCTGCACGGTATAATTTCCTGAAATGTTTCAAGATGTGTGAATACTGGATGATAATGGAATAAAAATATTCATTTTCTCGGTAGTGGGGAGAAAAATGTGAGGATAAAATAGTTAAATATTAACATCTCTACCACTCAGCACCATTGTGCTGCAGTTCTACTTGGCTGGACCTGATTTAGAAGTCAGCATAAAAGATTACTGGTAGAAACAGGATCCCTAACTGGGATTCATTGCAAAAGAGAGCAATTCACACAGTTGAAAATGGCAGGAGCTATCTTGATGCCAGAACCTGCATTCTTTCTTTCTAGTCTCACCTGTAAGTCTTTCTTTCACTTTATTTCCTTTCCCATTCATACAATAAAGATGACCAAATCTGTCATTTTCATTTTTTTCCATTTCCATTTTCTTTAAGCCGTAAATTATTTCCAACCCAAATGTGTGACGATTTGTAAATTTTATATATTCTTTTAAAATGAACAGAAACTATATTATTCCCCCCTGCACCAACCAAATTCAGGTACACCTATCCCAATGTGGAGAGAACTATGTTGTAGTTGTAGTTGCTACTGCTGCTGTACTGTAGGTGTGCCTTTGAGTCACCTGTCAATTTATGGTGACCCCATGGATTTCATAGGGTTATCTTTGACAAAGTGGTTTTGTCAGTTCCTTCCTCTGAAATCAGCACATGGAGAAATTTCTAGCAATAGCAATATCAGCTTCTTTAATATACCACTTCATACAGCACTAAGCAGTCTCTAAGTGGTTTACAACCTTAAGCTAATTTCCCCCAACAAGCCGGGTATTCATTTTAGCAATCTCAGAAAGATGCAAGACTGAGTTCACCCTGAGCCCCTGGCTGGGATTAAACTCACAACCTCGTGGTTTGTGAGTGAGTGGCTGTAGTACAGGTATTTAACCATTGTGCCACCAGGGCTCTTTTTGGATTCTGGGAAATTCTTATTACAAATAGCCCAAACAATTGTTTCTCACATTCCCAACAAAGTCACATTCCAAAATATAAGCAAATGTCAGCAGCAAAGACTGGCGACATGATTCTGAAAAAAATGACAAATACAGAAAGCATTTCAGTGCATCGGTTGCAAGTGGATCTGTCAGTCCCATATTCAGCTACTGCAAGGGTATTTATATCCTTTGCTATGCCTTTCATGTTATGCAAGACAGGACAGCAGTTTATACCATTTGAAATATTCTGTGCTAATTGTCACTTCTAGTTTGGGGAATGCCACTGATGGGCATATATGCAAGACATGGAGCAGACTATATCTGAATACTGAAAAGACACTGAGAGGTTTTTGTTACTCTCCTGAAGCATTTGCTACTGTCTGTCATGAAAATCTTTCAGTTATGCAAAGTAGATGTGAATATCAGGCGGTGAGCCCAGACATCTTTTTGTGGAAGTAATGCTGGAATTAGTGAGAAGAATTACCTCCAAACAACCTTGATTTATGTATTTTGATGACCTACAGCACCCAAGGCTATATCTCGTGGCTAAGAAGGACTTCCACAAAGGCAGAGAGCGGGAAGAGAGACACACTTCAACTGTGTATACATTTAAAAATCAGGTCCTCGAGGGATCATGGTCTAAAAGATTCCATGCTTTTTCTAGTTCTGTTATAACTTGTGGTAGACTTGCACAACATGATAACTAAGCCCGCCAAATCTATCCAGGAACCATGATGTATGTACTATTTTGCTGCTTGGTTTGAAGTACAAAAATGGAAGATGAAAAGCACTTGGCAGATCACAAGGCAAGACTGGTGAATAGTTTGGTGAATCATAAAATTGTGCACATAGAATCATAGAATCATAGAGTTGGAAGAGACCACAAGGGCCATCCAGTCTAATCCCCTGCCATGCAGGAAATCTCAATCAAAGCATCCCCAACAGATGGCCATCCAACCTCTGTTTAAAGACCTCCAAAGAAGGAGACTCCACCGCACTCCAAGGAAGTGTGTTCCACTGTCGGACAGCCCTTACTGTCAGGAGGTTCCTCCTAATGTTCAGGTGGAATCTCTTTTCCTGTAGCTTGCATCCATTGCTCTGGGTCCTGTTCTCTGGAGCAGCAGAAAACAAGCTTGCTCCCTCCTCAATGTGACACCCCTTCAAATATTTAAACAGGGCTATCATATCACCTCTTAACATATCACCTCTGAACCCAGGGGTCATCTTAACCCCTGCTCTACCTTTAATATCTACATCTCACTACTTTCACCATATTTTAAGTGCCCAATGGGAGCTCACATAACTAAAATGATGAAAGGATGTGTTATACTGTCTGTTTTAGCTGTCTGTTTTTCCTCAAAGATCTTTATAGTCATTGTGTTCACTTTAGCTTATACAGATGCAGACTACAATCCAGTCCAGATAGGCAGATCACCAAAAGAACTCTCACTCAACTTGTTGTGAGTGTTGGTACTCAAGAAAACAACCGGAGTTCCATGCAGTTTGGTACTTTGATCATTTATTGCTATAACAAGGGTGATGTGTTTATTCATATAATCACTCCTTTCAAAGAAACACATATTTGGAACAGGAGACAGTTAAAAATATCATAATACAATATCATACAATATTATTTTAATAAAAAACACACATCTCCCATACCATAGAGTCTATCTCCCCCTTATCTCTTATCTCTTGCCTGTCATCTCCAGGGAATCAGAAATGAATAAGAGCTTATCCAGTCCCTGGCCTGTCAGCTTAGCAGCTCCCAACAGGAGTCTGGTGTGACTGGCTCAGCTCTCTCAGAGAATTGGCCTTGAAGACTAGAACTGTCCGTCTTAAATACTTTTTCATATCAATAGATCTTAGCAGTTCCCTTCTTTGTGTCTGCATGAACATAGCTGCTGCTATCTGTCTCTGGCTTTTACTTTTGTAGTTTTTATTTATAGCTGCCTATTTCTGATTCTTCAGCCATACTGGAGAATCTTTGCACCCCTTTTCAGAATGAGTTCTCTGAATTGTCTTAATATCCAGATGCTATATCATCTTAAACTATATAAGGCCTTCCAGCTACACATTTACAGAATGATATAAACTCCATTCTCTGTCTCAAGTCCAGGCCCATGTTGTATGTCACTATCTACTCCCTGACATGGCTTCGAACATAAGAAGTGCTCTGCTGGATCAGTCCAAAGGCCTATCTAATTCCATATGCTGTTTATACAGTTACTAATCATTTGTTCACAGAGAGCACATCAGGAGAACATGAACAGAAACGGCAGCTTCCATCCACAGGAACTGATATGCAGAGGCATGTTGTCTCTAATATTGGAGATGACATGTATAGCTACCTTGAACAGCAGTCATGGATGGCTTATATGCATATTTTGATGCATATAGTCTACGAAAACTGTTATCCAATTCATATGTAGCTCCTGTGGAAAACCTACCTATGTAGACATCTAACCACATAGGTTTTCCTGATGGAACAGGCTATGTTCAATACTAGAAAAGCTATGTAATGTGAGGGCTAGTGGTGTGACTCTCACTTCTCCTCCAACAGGTGACTCTCATATATCAATTTCTACACATAATAATAATAATAATAATAATAATAATAATAATAATAATAATCCACCTCTCTGTGCAACACAACTGAGTATCCAAATAACCCACCCATACCTAAAATACAAGTAAATAGTTTACAGATTAAAACATACCTTAAAATAATAACACATTAACAATGGCTGTTGCAGAAATCAGGGAATAACAAGTTCAACTTATTTGGTGGCTGGTTATCTATTCAGGAAAGGCCTGTTGGAATAGATCCATCTTAACAGCTTTTTTGAAGCTATGATTGTTTTATATATATAGTGCTGCATGATGGAGTGAGCTCCTGTCACTAGCCCCAGCTTCTACCAACCCAGTAGTTCAAACACATGCAAATGCAAGTAGATAGGTAGGTAGCACTTCTCAGTGGGAAAGTTCCTCAGCTTTAGTACTGATCATCAAAGAGGTTGGTTATCACCTTTAAAGCCCTAAATGGCTTGGGTCCAACCTATCTTCGGGACCATCTCCTTATGTATAAACCACCCCGCACACTCAGGTCCTCTGGGAGGAATCTGTTGCAACTCATAAAAACTAGTTTGTCTGCAGCTGCCCAGCGGACTTTTTCAGCAACTGTTCCCAGATTATGGAATGGCCTGCCAGATGAGATCTGCCCACATTACCAACTTAAACAGCTTCAAAAAAGCTGTTAAGATGGATCTCACTGTCAACTCCCAACTGTCACCTGTCAATCAAAATATGTCTGTTGTTTAAAGACATATTACATCAACAGGCAATGTACACCATAAAATGCATTCTTCTTAAATATCCCAACAAGCTCTGTACATCAGTGGGGAAGTGCTCTTGTCCCCACAGAAAGGGTTTCTGTTCTAGAAGTTTACAAGATAAATGCTGATACCCTCTGACACCATCTATATCAAAACACATATAAAAATATGTTCATTCTTTTTCCACTATTAAAAATTACTGATTAATGCTTTTAGGCTCCTTGAAATCAGAAGGGGGAAGTTGATGTTTTTCTCTATGTACATTACAATTTTTTTAGCATACACAGTGTTTTTGCAGAAATAAATGTCGGTGATTTAAAAAGTATAGTTTGCATAAACTAATGCAAATTGTTACAATGGTTCAAGTCCCCCCCCCCAACACACACACTATTTGACTGCAGTATTATCACAGGGTTTGCGTGTGCTGCTAATCTGAATGACAGGCAGCTGTCCAGTTAAAGCTTCTTAGAGAAAGAAATATGTCTGCCTGTATTTGGAGGAGGAGCCAGTAAGGAAATCTGGTTTGACTTCTCCTGAATGACTGACAGCTGAATACATTCCCAGTTGTTCATGCTAGACAGGTAGAGAAAGTGTATGAGAACAAGATCTTTCTAATCCCCATGGAAATGTTGCATGATCAGCAAAACAAGAAGTGTTATTCTTTTGTAGCATTGACTGCTCTAAAATGAACTCAGGTATAACTATTATTCCATTGACATATCCGCCAAAATTGCTTATTGATTTTTGTGAATGTTAAGACCAATATCCAATTATTATCTACCAACTCTGTCAAGAACCTCAGTGTTACTGCTGATTCTAACAACCTATAAGGAATACATTAATAGGTCTACATCTAAAGCTGTTTTTCTCTCTCTTGGAATATTACCAGCCGGAGACCTCCTTATGGTTACAATTGATTACTGTAATTCTCTTCTGGCTGAACTCCCAGATCATGTTCTACATCATTTTTGGCTCATATCTAACACTACTGCTGGATTGTGTTTTAAAAAACAGGTACAGTACTGAGATTTATCTTGGTCTTATTTATCTTAAGCATCTTTAGCAATTTCATTTTTAACATGTTTCCAGGACTGAAACAGCCACAGTCTTCACTTATAACTGGACTGATTTGACAAAGTAAGGACTGGAGCTTGTTTCTGAATTGGTGCAAAGACAGAGATATATCAAAGTCCACTATGAAAATGTACTCTTTTTTATTTTTATTTTTCTGGCTTTCCTCAAATAATTTTTTTAATCTCCAAGTTCTTTTTGTATTTTCTCAAGATCCCTCAATAGGTACAGGTAAGAATTTTAAAAAATTGTTTTGTTTTGTTTTTTAAATGGAATGTGGGATAAAGTTAAACTAACTGGCCCATATGAGCCCAGTAATTTCATCACAAGAGATTATCAGACTTTCCATTTGGATTAATGTTGCATTATTTCCCATTGATGCCAACGTCATCTGAAAAACTACCTGCTTTTATGGGTTATTTTTACTTTCTATTCAGGTTAAGCCTGAACGTCGTGTGAAAAACGACCCACTTTTGTAGGTTGTTTTCATTTTAAATCCAGCTTTTGCACAGGACCATCACCTTCTTTGTTGTCAGGACAACATGCTAGAATATCGGCTGTTTGCTTACAAGAGGAGGAGGATGGAGGGAAAGGTCCAGGAGAGTTGAGCTACTGGGCTAGACTAGATTTAGTACCACCTTATGGGTCACCAGTCTCTCTGCACATCTACGGACAAACATGGTTGTGTCATTGAACACTTAACATTTCATCAAGACTCTATTTTGTTTCTGTGTTCCATTTTGATGTCTGCTTTCATACCTAAAAGATAAATACAGTGGACCCTTGTTATACGCTGGGGTTTGGTTCCAAGATCCCCCGTGTATAACAAAATGCATGTACGCTCAAGTCCCATTACATATAATGACATAGCAAAATGGTGTCTCTTATAAAAAATGGAAAATCAAGGTAAATTTATACTTTTCTGGAACATTTTCAAACCGTGTATGCTTAAATCCATGTATAAAAAATCCATGTATAAGAAGGGCCAACTGTACTGGGTGTGTGTATGTGTATGCAATTTTGCTCTCATTGATGAGTTCTTATATAGTAAATCAGTTTTGGCGGGGAAAATAGCCAATGTGTTTCTTAATCATTTTATTAAATGAACACCAAATGTTATAAGCCACAAGCCCCTCACAATCAGAAAATGATCATTCCAGCCAGACATCTACAGTAAAGATATGAGGGGGGGAAAGCAATAGTCTCATAAATTTCTGAACATTAGGTACATTATGAGATTCAGGTTAGTTTTTATTGTATGTCTTCCGGCTACTGTGAATGTGATCCATGATTATTTTTTAAAGACAACATCACTTTTCATTTATCTGTCAGTGTTTGCTACATCAATATCAGTCTGTAACTCTTTTCTTTCTTTCTTTTTTCATTACTTCAACTGACATTAGTACTGTGGGCTTAAATTTAGTTTATAGGCAGACATTTGCATATACTGTGGGGTTTATGATTCTCTACATATATCTTCATGCAGACTTTTTATACTAAAATTCTCCAATTTTATTTTTCTAGTATTTTGAGCCCACGTGATTTTGGTGGGGGGGGAGGGATTATATGTTTGGAAACAATTTGGTTTATGAGTTAGAGCAGTGATTCCCAAAGTGGACAGTACACTCCCCCGGGGGGCTGTGGAACAATCCAGGGGGGTGGTGAGGGGCAAAGAGGGCTGAAGGGGGTGGTGAGTGGAAAAAGTGGAAAAGGGTGGTGGCAGAGGGCCTTCAGTTAAAATATTAGTGCATAAGAAAGACAAAAAGAACAGTGACGTAGCCGGGGGGGGGGGGTCCGTGGGGTTTGGACCCCCCTTCCAAAGCTGAGCTGGAATACAATGAATGGCGCACGCACACGTGGCATGCGCACGCTGCCATGCCGCTGTGCCCAAGCCCCCCCCTTCCAAAACTCCTGGCTACGTCCCTGAGGGGAACCAACAGCCTTTATGACCATGGTAAGGATGCAGGTTACATGAAACTTCCTTTCAGAATCCATTAAAATCCTCACTTCATATGGTGGTGTCTGCTTCTCTTCACCAGCCCATGTGAACTCACTCTATTAGCTGTGCCTTTATTAGTGATGGTGCCAACAGTTGGCAAACTCTCACAAGGCTTGGGCACAGGGCATCATTTCTGTGGCTTGGAGCGGTGCCATTTTGGGACAAAGTGACTTACTGGAGCAAGGAATTAGAGGATGTGGCAATAGGGAAGACGCGGTTGCAAAAAGGAACTTTCAGATTTGAAATCCTGCTTAAGCTATGTCAGCTTTGCCAGGACTTACTCTTGCTTTCTTTCATCAGACAGGCTGAAAGAAGAGGTAGCATAAGAAGCAATGTGTGTATGTGTGGGGGGGGGATGTCTCTGGTGAAAGAGAGGGAGGAGTATCTGGGGTCAATTCTGGGAAAGAGTCCTTCACCTTGAAGCAGCTCCTGTCCTTAAAATATCTCCCTTTCCCTGCTCACACTAGTCTCCAGTCCACAGCTTGTGGCTTCTGTAAACCCACTACTCACACACCCCACCAAAGAAGAATTAAAAGTCCTTACTCACCAGGGAGAAGCTTCTTCCTTTGGACGTGATCACTTTGGGAGCAGCAACTGAGCAGCTGGTTGAGCAGCGACCAAGAAGCTTTTTGGCCGCACTGACCTTTGCCACCAGGCCTGAATGGGTGAGAGGCATCTCAGTCACTGCTGAGTCAGCTGTTCAGTTGCTGCTCTGAGGGTGACCAGATACAAAGGGAGCAGCGACCAAACAGCAAGTTGAACAAAAACTGAGAAGCCTCTTACCTACACTGGCCTTTACTGCAAGATTGGCACAGCTGAGAAGCTGCTCCCAAAGTGACTGCATGCAAAGGGAGTAGTGTGCATGATAATAATAATGATAATAAATGTTATTTATATTTCCTGCCTCCCCCTGCAGATCAAGGTGGCATTACAGCAAAAAAATTCAACAATACAAAATGTAAATACAATGTTATCTAAAAAGACAAACAGTAAAATGGTCAACAACACAGCTACCAGTCATTAAAATATCCAAATCATTGTCTGTTCCCATGCTCTTAAATCAGATGTGGGGGTGTTCTTTAGGATCAAACATAGCAGATTAGATGGATAGGCCCGCCAGAAGAGATCTGTCTTAAATGCCTTCTTAAAAGCTTCCAGTGTAGTAATAAGGTGGATCTCTTCTGGCAAGTTGTTTCATAGTTCAGGGGATGCGGCTGTGAAAGCTTTATGGGAAGTTGTAACTAGTCTGGTTTTCGTGTATTCCAATACTTTCTTTCCTGATATTCTAAGAGTGTGGGGTGGATTGTGTAGGGAGAGGCATTCCCTTAAGTAACTCAGATGCAAACCATGTAGGGCTTTAAGGTAATGACCAACACTTTGTATTGCACCTACACTCTGAGATGATCCAAGATGCTCTTCTCTCAGTCCCACCCCCATCACAAGCAAGGTTGGTGGGGATGTGAGAGAGGGCCTTCTGGGTGACTGTCCCTAGACTTTGGAACTCCCTTCCCAGAGAAACCAGAATGGCCCCCTCGTTGTCCTTCCATCAATAAGCTAAAAACTTTTTATTCAGACAGACTTTTAACAGTCTTTAAATAGGCTGGTTTTTGTACTGTTTTTAAGTCTTTTATCATTTTTCTTGCCTTTTATTCTTTTAATGTGTGATGTGTTTTAATACTGTAACAGTTTCATTCTGTTTTAATGCTCACATTTTGTATGTTTTTAATTGTATTGTTCTTTTAAACAGTGAGCCACTCTGAGTCTCAATTTTGGGATAAAGTGGGATATAAATAGATAAATACAACAAACACTGCCCTGCTAATCACCAGCTGCATATTATATCCCACCACCACCACCAACATCCCGAGAACATTCCTATGAATGCAGATCAGACTATGCAACTTGACAAAAAGGAAGGGGATCAAGTGCTATGGGTCAAGACCTTTGGTCCTACAGATGCTTTGGACGTGGCCTCACAGAATCCCTGTCCAATAGTTACGTTTGCTTTGACTTCTGAGAGCTGAAAGGAGGACCAAAGCTTGAGAGGATCCTAGGCAGGACAAAAGCATGACCTCCAGATAGATCCTGATGGATTTAATAGCAAAGCAAAAATAAAAATAGACTTGCCAATTAATCCGAAATTTCTTTTTTTTTGCGGAGTCCCTGAACAGGAAAAATCCTGGGAATGACTAACTTTAGATCCAAGATGGAAAAAGTTCACCCTATAGGTCTCCTGCTGTTCCCTACATCCAATGTCCCAGACCCCAAATTCCCGAAACTCCCACCATTTTTTTAAAATCACATACACTCAAACAATGTCCTGAACACTGCCTGTAGTAGTAGTTTCAAAGCCTACCAAAAATCCATATGAAATTGGAAACAGACTCCGAGTCATTTCCACAATGGCTTTTAGCTGAAAATCCAGAGATATGGCTCACTGGTGACAACTGGCTCCTACTGAAGCTTACCGCCCCTGTTTCAGGTCAAATTCTCAGGCATGGCAATCTGACTTCAGTGTGATACCTCTAGAATCATTCTTCCTCTCTCATTTAGTGACTAATAAAACATTGGGAAAGTTACTTTTTTTGGACTGCAGCTTCCAGAACCCCTCAGCCAGCATGGCCACTGACTATGCTGGCTGGGAGATTCAAGGAGTTATACTTCCCAATAGTAGCATTTATTTATTTATTTGATTTATAGTCTGCCTTTTCCCAAGTAGTACTCAAACTGGCTTACAATGTAAATTAAAACAAAACAAAAAATCTAAAATAATATGTAATACAAACGTTTGAAAGGTGTTAAATCATTAATCCAATTAAAACACTGCTTTTAAAACATTAATTTAGAAAGCAATTTAAAATGCAATATATATTACATATTAAAAACAGCAGACTTAATTGTATGTCCTTCTCCGCAGTCAGTCTACACTCAGGTCCAAAACACATTGCAGAAATAATCCAGTTTGAAACTGCTTTAACTGCCCTGGCTCAGTGCTAGGGAATCCTGGGAATCATAGTTTATTGTGGCACCAGAGCTCTCTGACAGAGAAGGCTAAATATCTCACAAAACTACACTTCCCATAATTCACAAGCATTGAGCCTAGGCAGTTAAAGTGGTCTCAAATTGGATTATTTCTGCAGAGACAAACTCCTTTCAGTCGTCCATGGTTTAACATCTGTTTTTCCTGTACAAAATTTCTGATCTAACATTAAAGGTTTCCTTTTGTTCATGCTCATTATTATCTTTCTCAAGAGAGTTAATAATGGAAGGGAGAGGAAAATTCATCAGATTCTAATACAGTTGTCATTCTCTTCATGATGGTATGTTCTCACCCCCTTAAATTACTTGTGTCCATAGCAAAAGTCTAAGATCCCTTCTTTTGTGCCCTCTGCCATGCCAAACTATAACATAAATGAATTCATTCCAGTATATATATTTTTTCCTGAGAACTAATATTTTATATTTCTTAGATCTATATATTTTATTTTGAAAAAAAGAGCCAGGGTTTCCCCAAAAACTAGACCAGTATAGAAAGTACACATGGGCTGCTTCTCCCTTTTACCACAAAATAAAGATGTTCTAGATTTACAATAAAATAGACTGTCATGCTCAATTTGCAAAGGCTGCATTTGAAAATCAAATGTCCATGACTCTCACTGAGCAAGTGTTGTGTTGCTCTCAAGGCATCAGTTTTCATAATAACACTTTTTGCGTGTATCCTGCTATCATGTTGGAACTAAACCACTCTGACATCTCAGCAGTGTTGATATCATTTAGCTAGCAGGAAGTTATAAAGCAGTGAATTGAGATGAATGGATTTCTAAACTGTCATCTTGTATTTCATTTTGCATAATGCACTAGGGTATTAAGCGGCATTTGAAAATGTTTAAAAATACTAAAGGGCTGATGAGATCACATCACTTGAATCATGCATGCTGAAATTGGAGGTAGGGGATGCTTATTAACATCTTCCTCTAGGATATGGTTTAAATTTTCAAGCACAGTCCATCATTCTATGTTTGGCTAATATGTTAAAAAAGGGGCCTGAACTGGGGTAGAATAGGATCTCCAAAACTATTCAGGATGCTGCATATATTTTTAAAATGGCTTGAGCCACAGCAAAGCTAAGATTAAATAACCCACATCAGTTATCATCTTGATTTGAGATCCTTCTGGACCATGAGAATTTAAGAAGAGTCATATATCATGCCAAACTGGGCCCAGTGTTATTCTGCCAATCCCCTCAGGAGAGAATTTGCCATCTCTCACGCCATCTACATTTCTTCTTCCATTTTCCCACCCACTGAAGAGGAGCCATTGTCTTGAGAGAGTTAGTATTCTTTTAACATTGCTATATTCAGATTTATTTATTTATTTCATATGAGGAGCATTTTGTTCGCGTCAAATTGACTTCCATTGTATTGTCCAAATTGACAATTCTACCAATATAATATCACAAAATAGAAAACTGAGCTGAGGCAGAGACCCTATTTGAAGCTGTCAGAGTGTAAAGCTCAACTAGCAAAGTTGCACTGAAGATCCAGTGAAGGATGTTCCTTTCCACCTATTTCCCCCCAATTTTGCAATTACAGTTTGGCTCCCTGGCAGACAGTTATTGGCTATTTGGCTCAGAGGGCATCTGGGTGCTCTCTGGCTGCCATTGTATAGCTGGGAGAAGTATCGCTTAAGAAAGTACTATATCCTTCTTGCACCATGTCAATGAAAATATTAAATTGTCATAACTACTGGATGCACCAGTGTAAGTCACCAAGAGGATTCTGGCCTGAGTCTGCCTACGCATAAATATTTCAACCTGGAAAGTCCATACTCAAATGCTTATTGAAATGTCACCTAAAGCAACAGTGTCAATGAAATCTGGAATATTTTGAAGACATCACCTCATCTTCTACTGTGGACCATTCTTGGTCTCTATACCTCTCATCAGCCCATGGCTTCTCAGCAACTTTCTTCCAATTAGATTCTCCTTTACTTTCTCAGTGTATCTTGGTAACCCTCCTGCCATATCTGCAATAGTATTAACTGATCTTGTCTCAAACATCTGCCAGTTGAATGCAGACCTTTGATTCCCAAGGTTTTTACCAATGCCTTACAGAGAGGAATTCATAAACTGGCCAGTTTGAACAAATGGGAAATTCTGCTTACCAGAAACTTCTGGTTGTTGCTCTGAATTGTTCGTCCAGCCTTCTTTAGTCTGGCAGACACATTGCTTTTTGACTCAAAACTACAACAGAACAAAAAAGACACTTTAATACACAGACATTTTCCATCTATTTCTAGTTAAACCTGCAAACAGTTCTGTGCTTTTAATTGGTATAGATGTTGGACCTGTGCAAGACCCAGGAAATCAGACAAAAAAACTGATGGCATGATACAGTTTACCGGTAACCTACTGACATAACAAAGCAGTGTGATCCAATTGGGGAGCTTTAGTTGAGAGGATTTGCTCACAAATAACCACTTAATCTGTGTTTTCCCCCCTCAAAATTGTTGAAGTAGTGCTATCCAGTAATATCAGATGACAATTGCTGGACTTTAATATAGTACATACTCTGGGGAAATAACTGTTTTAATAGCACCTCATGTTTCTCAGGAGTTATGACTCTATAGTTCTGCAAAGAATTTGATGGCTCTTCGTTTGTTCTGAGAAACCCAGTGATAAAAAACAAACCAAGCTCAATGGTCTTTCTTGAGCCTGGGACCCTTACCCACTGCATTATTTTTGTGCTGTTGTGGTGTACGTTGTGTAAGGATTCATCCTATGGAATCTTATGTTTTTGTTGTTTTAAATTTAGTGAGGCATGATATCTCTCTAGCAGAGAATTCTAAGTATCCCTTAACTGCAAATCCTGAGATTCCACAAGATATTGCCATGGCAGTTAAAGTGGGATCATAGTAGCGTGAAGAGGCCCAGGACATTTTCTCCTAGAGTGAGATACCATCTCTGATGGTATGAACCCAATTCCATATCCCCCTTAAAACAATGTTTTTAAAACAACGGTAGAATTGCAAATTACATGAGGGTGGTGCTAAAAAATATCACATTTCTCTACTAATGCATGTAGGCTCGCATATTCCATGCTGTGACATTGTTGTGCGCATTCCCTCAACTCTGGAAAATGTGGTGATATGAAACATGATGGATGTGTTATTTTCTGTTGTACAAGAGAGAACTTGGCATAAGGATCTGTTTTTCAGCATTGTTTTCATGCCATACAAGTCCAGGTGAAATTAATTGAATTTGCACAAGAGCAGGCTTGACCATTCATTTCACTGGCCTTTTCCATGAAGAATCCCTGGCACAAGCGTCAGTATAAATCAGTGCATGGAACCTCTTCTGAGAACAAAGATGTATGAAGCCATTGTCATGTCATTTGAAAGTGGATAGCTGGCAAGAAGCTAGTTAATGTATCCACACAATGCTGTTGTTTTATATGGAATTGTTTTCTATGGTTTTTTTATCAGCAAAAATAAGACAAGCATGATGGCTGAAGAATGAAGAAAATAGCAGAAACCCTTAAGCCTACTTTACTAGCAAATCATTCTAACCCTAACACTCTGCAAACCACCAGGAGCATCCTTACATCTAAGCACCGGGGTATTTTCAGTTATTTCTCCCAAACCTCCAGGGAAAGTTATTGTTTGACCCCAAATAACACCTTGCATAAGTGGGTTGGACATCAATTTACATAAGAGGACAGCCTCCAATTTCTGACAATGTTCTCCTTTAGCTGCAGGAGATTAGTGTAACTAGAAATGAGGTTAGACACACTCACATGATAGACCACAACATACAATGACATTCAGCAACATTTCTCATTATCTTAGCCCAGTTGCAACTATAGTAACAGACCTCTATCTGGAGTTGTATCATACCATTGTTTCCAAATGCAGGTTGTACTTTTCTACTAGTTTCCAAGCTCCAAAGAGAGAGATCTGTGGTTGGGGTACTTTATAACATGATGGCATAGTAGCAGTATGCCTGAATCACACTTATGAAAATGAGTAAAATGAAGGGAAGGTTGAACAAAATTAAGCTATGGGCAGCAAGATTCAGATGCAGCAGGAATCATTCTAGACAAGACCGATCAGGACCGTGGACAGAGCACTGTCTGAAAGGGTTTTCCAAGAGGAGAGAACATATTCAAGGGAACATACCCATTGTTGGCAAAATAGAAGGGAGAAAGTCAGATTGGGAATTGTGTATCCCTCCCAAAGATGTTGAATGGCAGCTCCCAGTGTACCTCACCATTGGCTATGCTAGCTAGGACTGGTGGAAGCTGCAGTTCAACAACATCTAGAGTGCTGAACTTTGCCCAACCCAAAGATACAGAAGATGGTGATGCTACCAGAGAAAGTCCTTTGAATCTAATGGGCCAGGTAAAGCCACCACCGTGATAGTAGAGATCATCCTCAATGAAAGCCACAATGCAGAGCACATAACAAAATGATCATATTCTGTGACTGGTAAAGAACACAGTCTATATGGCTCTTGCCAGCAATGTGTGTAATTCTATGAATAATGGAACACTTCAGACAAGCATAAAGCATTTTTATGAGTACATTCCCTGTCACTAAACTATTTAAATACTGCAATGAAAGATTTAATTAGATCTGGCTAGAACAGAATTTCATTCTCATATTTAGATTGGAAGATGCTCTATGTAACCCATCATATTTGTTAATGATTCATCTCAAAAGGAAGGTTGCAATTGCTTCAACACAACATACTTGAATGAATGTTTTTAATGCTTTGTAATGGAAACTAATTTCACTTCCTTTTCACGTTAGAGGGTGCTGGCTTGGATTAAACTGAGGACATGTAGATTGTACGGGGTGTTCTTCCTCTGGATCTGGATCTTCACAGTGTAAGACCAACACAACAGCAACAACCACTTGGCCTTCATGTGGCAGAACTTGTTGGTACTTTTCCTCCTTAATTAAACTCTTTATTACAACACTTTGAAGGAAATTAGCTTTGATTTTGACACTTCAACCCAACCTGGCCTACAGACAAAAAAAATTATGAAAATAATTTAGACTCGGTATTACTTTTTGTATGAATTATATCCAGTTTTTGACCACCATAGTCCACAGAGGTGCTTATAGTTTTATTCAAATTTAAATAGACCCATTAATATGTTTATGTTGTTGTTGTTGTTGTTGTTGTTGTGTGCCTTCAAATCATTCCCAACTTTTGGCAATCCTAAAATGACCCTATCATGAGAATTCCTGGGGCTGAGAGTATGTAACCTGCGCAAGGTCCTCCAGTGGGTTTCCTCTGATCTCCAGAGTTTCAGTCCAATGCTCAAACCACTACGTCATGCTGGATCTTAATAATGTTTATACTTTAAACAAAACAAAAAGAATTGTTAACTTAAGGGGTGAAACTGACAGGCAGAATGAAGCAACTTCTGGCCACTTTGGAGGA
Organism: Sceloporus undulatus; assembly: GCF_019175285.1. Taxonomy (NCBI): domain Eukaryota; kingdom Metazoa; phylum Chordata; class Lepidosauria; order Squamata; family Phrynosomatidae; genus Sceloporus; species Sceloporus undulatus. Next base: position 162,612,585 of record NC_056522.1, on the reverse strand, counting down.
GTTTTGATCAAATGACGCACACCTCCAAAGTGGCTGGAAGTCACGTCAAAGCAGTGCTCCAGTCCTTAAGACAGGAGCAAAAAGGAGCCAACTCCTGGTGGTGCTAGTTGGCCCCTGCATCCATGGCCTGCCTTGAGAGCAGGCTGTACAGACAGCAGGGGCCTGACCTGCTTCCCCCTGGAGCAGACTCAGGCTGAACTTTCATACCCACCTGCTCTGGCCCTAGGAAAAAGAAGATAATATGTCTGATATCATCTTTACCACCATCCCTCACTCTTGTCTCACTTTTAGATTTCTTCCTACAAAGCAGTTGATCCTACATTGCCAGAGCTGTGCCTTCACGTAGATTATCAGAAAGGTCTTGACTGCTGGTTTCAGCTCTCCTCTGGATCCCTTGTGTCTTTTGGCCTGGCTTGTTGACATAGGTTTCTTTGTCCTGGAATCTGAAACCTGCCCCTGCCTAGAGAAGGAAACAAGGTCCTTTATGACATAGCATTCCAGGATTCCAGATGACCTAAGAATTCTGTTGACCTTGTCTCTTAGAAGTCCATCTAAGAACCTTCCTCTGACTCCAATGCACCTTCCAGAATTCCTTGTAAAAGGGACAACATTCCTGTCACAATCCAAGACACATCATACCGGAGATCCAGTTCTGATGCAAGCAAACAAAAAGCCAAAGGCAGTTAACACTGCTATAGATGAGCCAGGGTTGAGGGCTGCCAGGAGTCAGTATATCTATCCAGTGAGGGATGTGTTGTTTAGTGTAAGGAACTCTTTTAGATGGCCAGGACTTTATGATGCCCACTGACTTCTGATTTGGATTATCATATTCAGGCTGTGGGTCCAGATGAATTATTCAGTGTTTTGGGTGCCCTTGATCCATAGAGCCAAATTGCAGTGTTTTGCAGAGTACCAGTGACATAAGAGGAAAGATACCTGAGACTGTCTGCCAGAGAGACCAAGGCTCAAGAAACCTACACAAACATACACTGGCATGTTATGAATTCCAAAGTATATAATTAATGTAAGTATACCTGTGTATACTTACTTTAGACTAGGTATCATTAAACTCAATGGAAGTTGCGCTACTTCACCACTCTGAGACAGAACTGTTTTTGTAACTCATCAGGGTGCACTTGCTAGAAATGATGCTATTAATTGTAGCTGTCTGCCATTGCTGTTATTGTTGTTGTTTCTAAACCATGACACTGTTGTCTTTAGTTATATTTCTGAAACATTTTTTTTTTCTTTTTTTATTTAGATTCAATAATTTCTGAGCTTTCTTGGTTGGTTGGTTGATTGGTTGGTTAATTGGTTGGTTGATTGGTTGGTTAATTGGTTGGTTGGTTTCTTTATTGCAACTCAAAAAGCCTTTCAGGGGTCCAGTTTCTTCCATTGATAAAGCTTGTCTTTGCTTTCTTAATTGTAAATAAGATCTTCGTTTCCTTTCTTTTTCCTTCTCCCCATTGCTTTCCTTTATTCCCTATTTTGTTTCTTTTTTTATTTTTTTCTGCATCAGTAGAGCCAGTGTGGCTTAATGATTTAAGCAGAGACCAGAGTAGGTGATCTTGGGTCAATCTCAAAGGAAGGCAACTGGAAAACCTCTTCAGAACAAATTCTGCCAAGAACACTCCATGATAGGGTTGCATTAGAGTTGCCATAGAAATGACTTGAAAGCACACTACTACAACAAAATCAATATTTAGACTGTAAAACTGTGGACATGATTTTGCCATTGGCTGGCATCTTATGGCATACGATGGCAAAACACCATGATATATCTTTATGTGGTCATTGTGGAAGGAGGAATTCACTGCTTCCTTCCTGCAATACCCCCCCCCCCCCCATCCCCACAAGAATTATCTGATGTGACCTCCCAAGCATGACTATGTATTGACTATGTAATGGCCAGTGGAGGTTGAGGGTGGACAAGAAGCAACTGGCTCGGTTCTTATAGTTGGATGCAGAATGGCAACATCATCCTCTGATAGTTTTGAAGGGCCTTTGGGATGTCCTTGAGAAGCCCTCTGATGTTGCACCTCCACATATGATGTTGGCCAGCAGTGGCCTCCCCTGGGGATTAAATTGCCATGCTGGGGGCACTTCAGGAAGATGAGACATGAAGGAGGGAAAAAGGGGGACAGAATACAGTTCCAGCTTGGTAGACGTTTATATTCCTACTTCCCATACATGATCTTGACTTTTGTGGATTTTGTTGTAATGTAGAGTGTGGGGGAATGTCTTCCCTTGGACTCAGTTTTACTACATTTCCCTGAATCACACTGGTAGTATCTTCCTGTTCTTGTTTTGACACGTTAGTTTTTGCTTAATGGACATACTTTTGTATGCATTTTCCTCATTGACTACATAACATGTTTGTGCATAATTTGCAAAGATAACTGGTGACCAGGGTTCAAATCCTCCCTCAGCCATGGAAACACACTGGGTGACCTTGAGTAAGTAACACTCTCTCATCCTCAGTGAAAAGCAAAAGCAAACTACCTGCGAACAAATCTTAGCAAGAAAAGCCTTTGATTGGTTTGCCTTAGTGTTGACACCAGTGGGAAATGACTTGAAAGTATGCAACAACAACAAGCACAATTTGCAAAAATTGAACATTTGGAGCTGTGGATGTTTATTTGTGTATAATTCAAAAATAAAAAATAAAATAAAAATCTGATTATTGTGATTTCTTCCCAGTGATGGCAAAAAATATATATGCATATACTTTCATTAATAGCCCAATAGATCATTAACTGGATAACTTTGTAGAACAACAACAACAAAAAAGTCTGTTCATATGAATGAGTGCCCTGTGTGGTTTTTAAGGAACAAAACAGCGCAATACCAAACATATATCTACTCATAAATAAGTGACATTGGGTTCACTGGCACTTACTTCCATGTGAGTGTGTAATAGGCTGTATTCTGGGGCTGCAATTCTATGTAAGCTTACCCTGAGAGCAGTGATGTGATTTGAGTTAATTGACTTGGACTAAAGTTAGACTCTTGTCACTTCAATGAATTGATTTGGATTTTGTTGTTGTTGTTAACTGCCCTTGATTCCATACTGACTTGACTTGACTTAAGACTTTTAGTGACTGACCTGCTGGTATCATTCATTTTGAGCAGCAAGCAAGATCTGTCCCTAAAGTGCAGGGCCCACTTCTTGGAAGGGGATAGCAAATGCGTTGTGCAATGGGTTTAAATCAGAAGGATCCTTCTAAAGCTATAGAAGACTCCACTGGTGTGCAGTGGGCACAAGCTACAAACAGATCTCAACCCCATTGCCTAATGCACTTGCTGTTCACTCTGAGAAATGCACAACACCTCTTTTTTCTCTCTTAAAAGTTGGCTCCCAGACTAGACCTGAGATTTGAAGGTAGAGACTTGAAACTTGACTTGAGCCTTGGAGTAAAAGACTCGAATACATCACTGCCTGAGAGTAACTTCAGTGGCATGATCAACATGACTGTCATCATTTTATTGTTAGTAGAAGTACAAATATTAATATAAGGCTTGGATTGAAAACAAATTATAAGTGTTGGGGGTATAGGCAAAACCATTTGTCAAGATGTACCTTCTGCCTTCCTTCTGGAAAAATGTTACTATGCCAAGTAACCTTTAATTAATTACATTTAAACTCTACCTTTAAATGTACTCTCCTTATCTAATAATCTCTTCTGGGGTTGAATTCTAGTATTTTCTAAGATTCAGCCACTCTGATTAGCTATAGTATGGTGGATACCTCCATTGATTATAAATGGTAAATCTAGGTACTTCACATCTGGGAAACAGTAGATTGGTCCTTTGCCAGATCTGGCCAGCAACAAGAGAATCATCTAGAACCAGAGAAGATGTTCTTTAGAAAATTTTAATCTGATATGAAAACTATTTCTTGGGCTAAATGTGGAATTTTCTTTTAAAAGATTAGAAGAGACTTATTAAAGGATGATTATGATTAAAGGATTAGAGGAGAATTATTGAAATGATTAACAGAGAATTGTAGGAAATAATTTGAGCCGACAGGAATATAGAGCATATAATTTATTTTAAGTATTTTTCAACTTGAAGGCAAACAACACTCACACACAGTTTACATGCACTGCTTTATAAATTTAATAAACTTTCAATAGCATTTTAAAATTAAAAAATTAATAATATTGTAAAAACAAGAAAATTAATATCTGGTTTTCAGCATGGCATCGTGGTTTTAATGTTGGATTACTGCTCTGGAGACCAGAGTTTGATTCCCAGCTCAGCCATGAAATTCACTGGGTGACCTTGGACAAGTCACACTCTCTCACCCTCAGGAGGAGGCAATGGCAAACCTGCTCTGAACAATTTCGCCAAGAAAATCCCATGATAGGTTCGTCGTAGGGTTCTCATAAATCGAAAACAACTTGAAGGTAGACAACAACAACAAATCTGGTTTTCTTTAACCCATGTATTCTTTAAGATCATGTTATGGCTTTTATTTAGGTTTCTTTGCACCCATAGCCAGGAACCACATTCATTGGTGCAACTGATTCCAATGATTAGCATTCTTGCTGCTGGCATGACCTCCTTGCTGTATGCAAGGGGAACAGAGTAAGTCAGTTTACCTTGGAGGTAGTGGGAAGTCTACAAGCAGGCAGCAATGTTAAGGCTTTTAA
>NC_056522.1:162602724-162607920 GCF_019175285.1 Sceloporus undulatus | reverse complement strand
AAAGAAAGAAAGAAAGAAAGAAAGAAAGAAAGAAAGAAAGAAAGAAAGAAAGACAGACAGACAGAGGCTTCTTTAAGCCATTTTTGGTATAGCATCTGTTGATGGAGTAAATTCTTGCAGTCTTCAGAACCAGATCTTTGAGCAGCTAGCTGGATGAATGGCAGAGACAAAAGAAACACCGAGAGAAGCAGATCTGCATGAGAGGAACAAATTCTTTGGAGTGGAAAGTGGCCTTTTGTATTAATTAAGTAGTTCTAAAGGCTACATACACAGAGAATTCTACCGTACATCTGACAGACTCAAGAACCATCTCAAAGACAGTCACAATACCATCTACAGGAAAATGTGTCCTGATCTTGTAATAATTGGATTGTCTGAACAGTTTGAGGACCACTTCAGCAGGCTGTCAGCTTTCCCATTTGAAATCCCTCTTCCAGGGTTCCCCACCACACATACACACACAGAGACACACATTTCAAGTGCAGCTTCTCTCCTTCATTGTTATTCAAACTCTGAGACTTCTGGTGATAATCATTTCATTAGCTAAGCTTACCAGGATGACCCTTGTGTCCCCTTTCAGTTTTTTGTTGCAAGCTGAATGTTCATACTGAGCATAATCATGCCTCAGAAGAAGCCCAGAGACATGGCATGAAAGAAAGCTGAAGGAGTTCAGCCACTGCAATAAGACCCAGCCCCTTCCTTCAGGTTCACAAAGGTAAGAGGTAAGTCACTGGGAGAAAGACACAGTTCTCCAAATCAGACAGTGCAAGGCGAATAATGATCAGCGGTGGGAGATGTGGGTGCCTTTCTCACCAAAAGCAGCAGCTTGAAGTTCTTGCTGGGTTATGCCATCTTCTGTTCATTAAGGGGATATTCAATATGCTTTTTATTCTAGTGCCATATTATCTGCTTCAACTCCTTCTCACTTAATTTAACAAGGTTTGCATTCTTTTTCCTTCCCACATTTTAAGTCTTTAAATTTAAGAAACCATCTGGGCATTTCCATGTCATTGAGGGGTGCCAGTCTGTGCTATGTTTCAATCTGATGGCATAATCAAAAGTACTGTTCTTCATCCCTCAAACAGGTTTAAGCACCTTAGATCACTCCTTTTTAAAAAGTTCAGATTAAAAACTGGGATCTCTCCACTGACATAGGGAGCATCTATACTGTAGAAATAATGAAGTTTGACCTTAACTGCAATGGTAGCATCCTACTGAATCCTGGGATTTGTAGTTTTTTGATGCACCAAAACAGCTTGTAAAGCTGCAAATCCCAGAATTCTGTAGGACGGAGGTACTGTGGTGGTGTCAAACTGCATTATTTCTACAGTGTAGATGCACTACTAGACACCACCAGCTGCCACTGGAAGGAGGCTTGGACTCCGACTTGAGGGGGGTAAAATGCTACATATCTTGAAACTGTTGCTTTAAAAAAATTCTTTAGATATTTAGCTCTGATTGATGTGCTCCTTATGAAAATGATAAGTCATGTTTTTAACCTCTGCTGCACTGGTGACATTGTTTGTGCACATACGCACATGCACACACACATACAGCTACTGGTGTATGTTTTTGAGTCATTTCCAAATTATGATGACTCTACCAAGAACCAATAACAAGGTTTTCTTGACCAGATTTCTGGGCTTATCGCACAGCTAAATAAATCACCTGCCAAATTCAATTTGAATTCAGAATACATCTGGATTTTATCACACACATTTTTGCTACCGATGCTGCTAGTCACGTGTAACATCCAGCTAGCATCCAAGTTCAGCTGGCTAATTTTCAAATCCAGGGGCTTCCCGGCTTTGAAAATCAGCTGGCTGAACTCAGATTCTAGCCAGATGTTACTCGGGATGCATGTGCACAGTGGTGTCAGTGGCAAAAACATGTATGATAAAATCCAAATGTATCCCAAATTTGAATTGAATTTGGCAGTGGTAATGTTATTTATTTAACTGTGCAATAAGCCCCTACATAATTTGCCACTGCCTTCCTCTGAGGCTGAGAAAGTGTGGCTTATCCAAGAACACTCAGTTGGTTCACATGGCAGAGCAGACATTCAGATCCAGGTGTCCTAGAGTCCTAGTCCAATACTCAGACTATTGCACTACACAAAGGAATACAAACTATTCTATTTTTGTACTATGAAACTTTTTTCTACTGCTGATGCCAGCTTTTCTCTTGTGGCTTTCTATACTCACCAGGATTACATACAACTATCCCAGGATCTCTCTTCCATTTGATCTAGAGATTTTCTTGCCTTTTGAGATATGACCTGGAAAATTAAAATGGCTGCACAGCCTGCTGTGTATTGGAACCACCACATGTTCATTTTGATTTGTTTTCTCTTTTCCTCTTTATATTATTATCCTCAGAAGAAAAGAGAAAACTCAATGAGGTGGGTCAGGCTCAGACACAGGTCCAAAACACACTTCAGAAATAATAATAATAATAATAATAATAATAATAATAATAATAATAATAGTTTTTATACAGATCTGTAAATTTGCATAGTGCTTCACATAATGACAGTGAAATGCAATTAAAAGTCTGCCTATGGTGTACAGTCTAAAAGCAAAACAAATTATAAACATTGAAACATTTTAAAATGACAATAAACAGTAAACTGTAAAACAAAACACAACACACAACAATCCAGTTTGAGACCGCTTTAACTGCCCTGTCTCTAATGCTAGGAAATTCTGGGAACTGCAGTTTCGTGAAATATTTTGCTGCTCTGCAAGAGAGCTCTGGTGGCACAACAAACTATAGTTCCCAGGATTCCCTAGCATTGATCCAGGGCAGTTAAAGTGGTCTCAAACTGGATTATTTCTGCAGTGTGTTTTGGACTACAGTGATTCTGCCAAAATCACCTAGTCAATTTCATGGCCTAATGGGGACTAGAATGGTTAAATCCCTATCAAAACTCTAACCACTACCCCACACTCAGACATACATTAGGAAGCAAAAATAGAATCAATGCAACCAGTGCTGTGGAATTCTTCAGGCTAGATTCCAAAATGTTGGGTGTACAAAAACTTCCTGTCCCTATGGAAGTAATGCAATTCTTGGGATGCAGTTCAAATTACTCAGGATTCTCTACTCATACAGAATATTTCTTCACATACTAGGGTCACGAAAAACATATAAACTTACACAACCAGCAGTTCTAGGAATTTATAGTCCCATGTCTGTTTCAGCTGCTCTGTGATGCTTGGTTCTGCATACCATGCTAGTTTCCTGGACTTGCAAAACATCTGTAACAAAACAGGCAAAACTATGTCAGCCCTGTATTAGAATCAGTTGCTATTTTCACCAGAGTTAAGGAGCTATAAGCATATATAGGGCTGCCCAGGGAATGAGAGCAGAGGGCTGAGTCAATGGGCTCTCAGATCCCACAAAGCCTAGACTCTTCACCTCAGCTTCTTATGCAATTGCCTCCCTTTACAACATAATTTTTAGTGGCTAGGAGAGGAGAGGAAGAAGCATCTTGCTATGTCCCCGTAGCTGAATACAAAACAAAACACATCATTCTCAAGACCTCTGTTCTGTCATGGGCCCAGTGCTATTCAGTGACTTGGGGGGGGGCATCCTTATCAAATTTGCAGATGACACCAAACTGGGAAGAGTAGCTAATACCCCAGAGAACAGGATCAAAATTCAAAATTACCTGAATATACTTGAAAGTTGAGCCAAAGCTTAACAAAATGAAATTCAACAGAGAGAAATGTAAGGTGGGTGGAAAAATGAAATGCAGAGATATAGGATAGATATAGGACACCTGGCTGAATGAAACTACATGTGAAAGGGATCTAGGAGTCCAAGTAGACCACAAGTTGAACATGAGTCAACAGTGTGATGTGGCAGTTAAAAAGGCCAATGGGATTTTTTGTTGCATCAATAGAAGTATAGTGTCTAGATCAAGGGAAGTAATAGTTCCACTCTAATTTGCTCTGGTCAGTCCCCACCTGGAATATTGTGTCCAGTTCTGGGCACCACAATTCAAAAAGGACATTGAGAAACTGGAGCATGTCCAAAGGAGGGTGACTAAAATGGTGAAGGGTCTGGAAACTATGTCCTATGAGGAACGACTTAGGGAGTTGGGGATGTTTAGCCTGGAGAAGAGAAGGTTAATAGGTGATATGATAGCCCTATTTATATATTTGAAGGGATGTCATGTTGAGGAGGGAGCAAGCTTGTTTTCTGCTGCTCCAGAGACTAGGACCCAGAACAATGGATGCAAGCTCCAGGAAAAGAGATTCCACCTCAACATTAGGAAGAAGTTCCTGACAGTAAGGGCTGTTCGACAACGGAACACACTCCCTTGAAGTGTAGTGGAGTCTCCCTCCTTAGAGGTCTTTAAACAGAGGCTGGATGACCATCTGTTGGGGATGCTTTGAGTGAGAATTCTTGCATGGCAAGGGGTTGGACTGGATGGCCCTTGTGGTCTCTTCCAACTCTATAATTCTATGACTCTATGTAGTACATAGGAACATGGCTGGAGACGTATTCACTATCAAGCACTCTCAACCATTCACTAAATGGATATGTCAGTGGTGTGTGTGTGTGTGTGTGTGTGTAGGCAACAGATGGGTTTCAAGGGATGGGATCATTGCACAAGGCAGGCAGTAAAAATTTTCCCTTCACAATAACCAAAAAAGTAAAACACATGTGTTGCGCTGGCATAGGTCAATAATAGGATGCCAGCCACTCTCTCACTGTATGTGCCACTACCATCAAAGGGACATTTGGAGACGATGCCTGAGAGAGTCTTTTCAGTGGCTGCTCCCAAACTGTGGAACTCCTTCCCACACGGTTAGGCTTGCCCCCCTCTGCTTTCTTTCCACTGACAGGCAAATACTTTATTTAATACTTTGCAGTATTAGCTGGTTGTTGCATAAGGGTCTTGTAATGGTGGTGGTGTGCTTTTATTTTCATTGTTATACATTAAATGCTTTTAAAATGTTTTAAATTAGTGCCATTTTAATAGGATTAATTTTAAACTCTCTTGATTATGATTGGATTTTTTAAATCTTTGTTGTTAGCCCAAACAATAATGCTTACTTATGGCCCTAGCAGTCAGGCTCAGCTGATAGTTTCAGTTAGCAGTAGTACTGTATCTGTTTACAGTGTTATATTTTTGTGTGCTTCTAGCATATGTTGCTTTTCTTTGGGGATATATATATATATATA
>NC_056522.1:162592637-162602624 GCF_019175285.1 Sceloporus undulatus | reverse complement strand
GAATTCAGAGTCATGATATCTATCACTTCTGATTAATTCATAATAGAAAGCTAATACAAAAAAAAAAAAAAACCTCAGGTATATATAATGTGAACAGGGCATTGAAAACATTCTAATAATCATCAGCGTATTTCTTTTGAAATATCAGTTGCTTCCTGTCATGCATAAAGGTGACCTGAAGAGGGAGAAGAGGCTAATTTAAGCTGCCAAGTTCCACTGGTAGGAACAGCTATCACTGCACTGTGTTTTGCCATACAGATCTCCCTCGGAGATATGTATCTGCATGATATATATCTCTCTGCAAAAATCATCCTACAAGGTTTCTCTCCCAGGAGAGTGTCCCAAATTAAAAATGAGGAAATTTAAAAAAAAAAAGATGCAGGGAAGCTGGTCAGCAGCCAAAGAAGCTGGTAAGGAGGCTGGACCAGGGATTTTGGGGCCAGGAGAGGCCAGAGATGGGCCAGTGAGAACCAGGGCGAAATTAAGTTTGATTTATAGAATCATAGAATCATAGAACAGAGTTGGAAGAGACCCCAAGGGCCATCCAGTCCAACCCCTTGCCATGCAAGAAATTTCAGTCCAAGCACCCCTGACAGATGGCCATCCAGCCTCTATTTAAAGACCTCCAAGGAGATAGATTCCACCACTCTCCAAGGGAGTGTGTTCCACTGTTGGACAGCCCTTACTGTCAGGAAGTTCCTCCTAATGTTGAGGTGGAATCTCTTTTCCTGCAGCTTGCATCCACTGTTCCAGGTCCTAGTCTCTGGAGCAGCAGAAAACAAGCTTGCTCCCTCCTCAGTATGACATCCCTTCAGATATTTAAACAGGGCTAACATATCACCTCTTAACCTTCTCTTCTCCAGGCTAAACATCCCCATCTCCCTAAGTCATTCCTCATAGGACACGGTTTCCAGACCCTTCACCATTTTAGTTGCCCTTCTTTGGAAACGCTCCAGTTTCTCAACATCCTTTTTGAATTGTGGTGCCCAGAACTGGACACAACATTCCAGGTGAGGTCTGACCAAAGCAGAATATAGTGGCACTATGACTTCCCTTGATCTAGACACTATACTTCTGTTGATGCAGCCTAAGATCACATTGGCCTTCTTAGCTGCTGCATTACACTGTTAACTCATGTTCAACTTGTGGTCTATTTGGACTACTAGATCCCCTTCACATGTAGTCTCGTTCAGCCAGGTGTCACCCATCCTATATCTGTGCATTTCATTTTCCCGCCCTAAGTGCAGTACCTTACATTTCTCAGTGTTGAAATTCATTTTGTTAACTTTGGTCCAGATTTCTAATCTATTAAGGTCATTTCGAATTTTGATCCTATCCTCTGGAGTATTAGCTACTCCTCCCAATTTGGTGTCATCTGCAAATTTGATAAGTATGCCCCCAATTCTGTCATCCAAGTCATTGATAAAGATGTTGAACAGCAGTGGGCCCAGGACTGACCCCTGTGGGACCCCACTGGTCACTTCTCTCCAGGATGAAAAGGAGCCATTGTTGAGCACCCTTTGAGTTCAGCCAGTCAAGCAATTACAAATCCATGTAACAGTTACTTTGTCAAGCCCACATTTCCAGTTCCCACTTGGGCTGAATCAATTTATTTGAAAAATTTTTTATTTGAAATTAAATCCATTCAGCCCCCAAAACACTGCAAAAACCCAGGATGCATGTTATCAGTTCAATGAATGACATGGGAAAATATCTTCCAACTGCTGATCTTTGAAAGGACACTGGATCTAGGAATACTGGTACACAAAGTGCTGGTTTGTATGGAGACATACTAATGGTCCTAGTCATGTGGTGTTTGAGTGTTGGACTATGACTCTGGAGATCAGGGGTCAATTCCTTGCTGGAGCATAAAAACCCACTGAGTGACCTTGGGGAGGTCACATTTTGTCAGCCTCAGAGGATGATAAAAACAAACCCCCTCTGAATAAACATGCCAAGAAAACCCTATGATAGATTCACCTTAGGTTCCCACGAGTAAAAATGACTTGAAGGTTCACAACAACAAAGTCCTGATGAACAATGGTTCTCTAATGGCCAGAAACAGATGGACCAAAAGCACTGCCTTTGGGACGATCCAGCTGAAGCTGTGCCATAGCCCCCTAAGGCAGCCCAAATCCAGCCACAAAAGAAGTGCAAAAAACGCTCCTTGACAGTGGTCCATTGCAAACCATGCCAGTGGCTGGCCTTGGGACTGTAGTATCTGGTTGCCATGGTCCTGTGCCAAACAGGGAGTGACTAGTGCTGGCTTGGCCAGAGACTAATCTAAGATTGACCCCAGTGTCTCAGATTTCTGCTTTTCTCAACTCTATTCCCTAAGAGTAGAGGCCAGACATTGAAATGGACAATCAGGTGATTTTAATATATGTTTGATGGCTATTCTCATTTTGTCTCTTCAAAAAATGTGCCATAGTATCAGTAATTTAAATTATGGCTTCCATCTTTTGATGGACCTATGCAATCTTTTAGTTCTCCTTAAGAAGCACTTTGCCATTTTTTTTATCATGTACGAAGTCCATGTTCAGTTAAAGGTTGTACAAAAACCTTTGTCTGTGAATTGTCCTGGTTCCCTCCGGGGGAGAAAAGGCCGAACATATATATGAAATGAATGAAAAACTAAATGACCGAGTATACATGTCCACTGCTGCGTCCTCATTTCACATTTGTTTGCACTCATTGTTGCAGTCTTGCAATCTGCTAATGTGCAATTCTATTAGTAACTCTGTGGAATGCAGAGTTACTCTTTCTGTCCTCATGTCATTTAAATGCTGAAAAACAAAGGAAGTATTTATTTAAAGGGGAGAAATTGCCATTTTTAACCAAGTCAAACATCACTAATGAATGTTGCCACTGTTCCTGATGGTTTTAATCATAAACCTTGGTTCTCCTTCTCCCTTCTCTTGCTACATGGTTTAATATGTGCCCAAAGGGCAGGAGTTAATTAAGACCCCAGCTTTGTAAGGTGAGTGAGATTGTAAATCAGTTTCCCAAGAGTGCAGGACATGACAACTCTTAGTTAATTGAAACATTCATTAATTAGTTAATTTAATGTTAATTGAATACTGGCCTGAAAATTTACATAATGGTCTTTTGAATTTGTTTTAAATATATTCAGGTCTTTGGCTCATTCTCCTTTTAAATAGTCTATTCCGTCCACCTTGCATATACTACTTTGGAGGAAGTTGGTATGATGAGCGATAAATGCATGGTGCGTCTTGTAGCACATTTCGATTAAGCTACTATTACATTAAAGCTACCTTTTTTGACATTCTCATTGTGAATGGTGAACTTGAGCACATTGGGACGTGGTGTATGGTATGGAGAATGAGGAAGGTCTTCATAACAGATCATAATCCAACTAAAGAATGGTGGACGTAAATTACTGATTCTCATCCATCTACTAGACTGATAAAACAGTCTTCTGTCACAACTGAGCTTTCCAACAAACTGTATAAACCACTTTAGCCACATTTTAAAATTGTAACACTACAAATAAATAACACCATACAGCTCTGGTCACGTCCCGTAGTCACAAGCTAGGTCCCTGATCCACGGCCACACCAAAAGCCCACCTTCTTAGGACACATGCTTCGGCTACTTCCTCACCAAAAACCAACCCCAACCTGACGAACAGACCTATTTCCTCACACCCCTAGTTACCTTTGAGCTGCCTGATTGTATCTCAGTGATCGTAATGCCCAGACTGCTCACAAGAACTGGGCTACCCTTGCTCCAGCCGAATCCTTCCAAACTCAGAGGGGGCATGGCATGGGGAAAGGATGCATTTTATGCATCCGGAACGCCACTGATGCCGCTAGAAGTCGCTTCCATTCCCCATCTGTCCCAAGGGAAGCATTTTCAAGCAGGAGCTTATGCACGGGCCTCTAAGAATGCAGCTAGCATGGACTGAAAGGGGCATGATGGGAATGAATTGGGAACAGGAGCCTTTTACTGCACACCAGAACACCACCACTGCTGGAAGTCCTTCATTCTGTTCCCCATCTTCCCAGAGGAGGCGATTTTCAAGAACTCTTCTCTGAACAGCTTCTTGAAACGCCCTCCTCTGGGATGATGGGGACACCATGGGCACTCTTCCGTGGGATGGCCGTGTTCCCAGCGTGCCGTAAAAATTGCCTCCCTTCCTCATTCTGTCCGATTCACGCCCCCTTTTTCTTCTACACAAGCTGCCTCCCCTAGAGCCCCCGTGTATAAGTTCCATAGTTAGTTATGAGGGACCTATATCATAGCCCCATCTCTGCATGCTGCTTGCCGATAGTTAGGAATCTCTGTGAGCATATCAACGGCACGTAGCTTTTTCTCCTCCTCATCCTCAGTCCCTTGCTGGAGGCACGGAGTGCAGTCCACACAACTGAATGTACCCCAGGCCTATTTTTGTGGCCTCCACAAACCCCCAGACATAACTCTTCACCCTGAATCCCCAAAATTGGGCCGAACACAAACCGTCGACATATGGCTGTCCCTTTCTGTTCACTGGAAACAACTCAGGGTGGCCTCACTGGGGATTCCTACAACTGCCCCCCCCCCACACACCACACATTACTCCTCTGACCAGAAGACCTGGTAAGCTCATGGCCTCCCCCTCCACACCCCCCCCCCGCACCAGTCTTTCGCTTCGACATTGTGTTCGGCCTTGTAAATCTTACCTTGTGGAAAAACACACAGGCCCCTCTCCATTCACACCGATTGCCAAACCCTAAGGACTATGTTATGATACAAAGCTGCGTTCCAAGAGTGATTGTAAGATTAGCATCTTAAACAGATGTAGAACTGGTTCCACACCTAAAAATGGATGCCATTATCTGTGTATTTATATTTAGGAAACCTGACTCTGGACGATTATTGCACTGCCCTTTTCTGCCCTTCCATTCCTCCGCTTGGGATAAAAAAACAAACCTTAAGCATGGATTTTATCACATGCCTCCATCCCAGTTGGAGGCATCCATAACCCATCCTGCAACCCGTACCCGATCGCACTCTTCCTGGCACCTTTGAAAGAAACAGGACTTCCCCTTCCTTCGAACAGACGGCAGAAGTCCAGATCGGGGACGGGGGCTGCCTGTGGGTACGGGCTTGCTTCTGCCTGGGCACGGAGGTGTGTGATATAAATCCGTTCATAACACTTTTCATCCTTCTGAGTAGGCTGGAAGGCTGGAACAAGGGCCAGTTGGATCATTTCCGTCTTCCATAGTAGTATTTTGCACTTAAGCTCACAGGAGTGATTATAGTGGAAGGAAAGGGGGTGGGGAGACAAAAAGGGTGCTTCTTTCCTTGGTCTCTTGGTTCTTTTCAGCCTTGAGGCTGCTACTGCTGTCAGAACTGCATTCTTAAGCCCAATTTCAGCTCATAGCACATCTCTATACGTTCCATGTTTTATAAGAAACTCAAACAATGCTCTTACCCTTCTGTTTGATTCTGAAATAAAAAACAATAAAACAAGCAAACCTCCGCTTCTGCACTGGCGCACGTATCCGTAATTGAAAGGCTTTTTCAGCACGCTGCCTAGGAGATTTTGTACAACAAGATTTATCTTCACCTCCCGGGTGGTTATTCATAACTCACCCCTTTAACCTATTTCCAGTCGATTCCTTAAGGCCAGAATAAAAAAAAATAGCATCTTCTTTTCAACCCAACAAAATGTGAGCCGACTAAACCTTTTCTCTCCCTCAGCCCATAAACAAAAAGGCAAAAGTTCTGCAAATGCTCTGCCTACAACGTTGGACCTAGACAAGCGTGGTTGCTATGTGCCACCAACTATTAGTGCAGCAAATATAACGAAAGTACCCCCTACCATTGAGATGCACCCCCTTTCCCAATGTATACAGTCGCCAAACCACCTTCCACCCAGCGTCACCTAGCTGGAAGACTTCAATGCTCATATTCCGAAACCTATGTGTGCATTTCGAACCCACTAATAGTTTTATATTGCAGGCCAGATCAAGGCCGGCATCCTTCATATTTCTTGATCCAGAAGGCCCAGCATGGCTGTGATGCTGTTCCCCACCGGTGGTAGGGATGGGGGCACAGAAAAAGGTACAAATGAGGACTCTTAAAAACAAGGCGCCATTACAGCATGGAACCAAAACAGAAGCCAAAACCGTCGCCCCACAGATGTGTGTTATTACTCGGGAACACGAGGTCTGTTTAAAACATCTCCAACACTCCATTACCACAGGACCATGCCAACTAAGCATTTTTCACTTCGCTGGCTTCTTGCTACTTTTTCTCTGCAAACTACACCATGCCCGTCTGACCGAGTATGTGCTCATTTCTAGAGCTAAGGCATAGGATAAAAAACACGTCCCTTCCCACGGCGGCAAGGAAAGGAGAATGTAGAGGGCCCGATGCTATCTAGCATAATCACTTCTCCACGCTATAAAACTTTTCTCTATATTATTGAGATAAGGTACTTCTCAACCGTATTAGCTTTGAAGGAAATATGCTCCACCAAATATTTCTCCAACATGCCTGATCTTGAAAGTGTGGACTCTCTTTCAGCATTTTTACTGTACTCAACATTACTAAATAATGAATGAATATTGATGTCCCCAATGAGATTTATTATTTGTATTTGATACGAGCTTTTATTAAAGGACGGTGCAGAGTTTTTTTTTTTGGAGGTTTTATCTGCAAATGGCCTAGCTGGGCATGGAAATATAAATTCTTGATAGTTTGGTGTGAATGGCCTATCCCATATTTTCCTAAAGAACCTATCAGTAACATACTATAGTAATGTGACTACCACAAGACTTTGGGTAGAAGCCTTCACATTTTTATAAGGTTCTAAAACAAATTGAATAGAACAAACCACTCTAAATTATTCAAAATTTCATAATGGAATCAACTTTTATTCAGAAGGTGAATTTAATACTTTAATTTGAAATTTGAATATTTACTTCAAATGTAACTGTGAATTTCATAGCGATAACAACAAAATGTGTCAGCACCTAACACACACACTACACCACACATAAACAGCCTCCGGCAAGTGTCATCTTCTTATGGCATGTGTAATAGTTTGTAGCTATTCTCCACATAACAAGCTGAAGCACATGTCAGTAAAATATTACTATCTGCTAGTAGTTCATCACATCAGTTAAAGTTGTCATCATTTTCAATTTCTACAGCCAAGTTAATATGCCACCAAATCCCGCTTCAGAATTGCAGTATTTGAACATTCTGTCTATTGACCAACTGTAGTTAATTTTTCTTTGTGGAAGAACTTTTACACCAGAACGTTACTGTATTCCAGACCTTATTATACGGTGGATTTATTCTGTATATTGTGTGTGTGTGTGTGTGTGTGTGTGTGTATATATATATATATATCTATAATATATATATAAAATTAATAAACTGTAACCTAGATTTAAATATATTATTTATTATTATTATTATTATTATTATTATTATGCAAAAAATTGCATGTGGTATTTTTTCACAGAAAATAGCATTTTCTTAAAATGATGTTTCCAGTTCAAAAATAACATGTATGAATTTTAAAAACAATATATTCTGAACTGTGAAGATTCTTGGCAGTCCAGGATCCACTTCATCAAGGTTTCCTAACACCAGAGGGACATAGTGTGGAATCATTTTTGGAATATTTTGAAATATTTTTCCATCTCTGCTTAGGAATGGGCAAAAATGATTGGGTTCTCGCTTCTTAAAGAAAATGTGGAAATATATCAGGTCCAGTAAAGCTCCTCAGTTGTACTCAGTCATCATTGCTTTCTTTCCTAAAGTAGCCTGAGGGAGTGTGGGAATTGGCTGGGAGAAGCAATGGGAAAATTCACAGAGACAAGAAGTATTGAAATCTAACATTTTCATCTGTGGGTGCATGAAGACAGTTGCCTTTGCTGTGTCAGGTCTGGCAGAGTAAAGGAAAGGTATGTTACTAGCCAAGGCTGAACCTCAGTGAGTGGATGGGCTCACCTGGTGAGTAAGAAAGTATCTCCTGAGTTCACCATTTGAAATCTGCAAATCATGAAACTGCCCAAATTATTATGACTGCTGCATTGTGACACTGACATTTCATGCAAACCCTTATTATCTCAGTCCTTAAGGCATGGAAGGATTTTTTCCTGTCCTTTGCTAATACAACTATGGTCCAAAACACACCGATGAAATGATCTAGTTTAACTGCCCTGGCTCCATGCTAGCAAATCATTGGAGTTGTAGTTTATTGTAGCACCAAAGCTCTCTGAAAGAGAAGGCTAAAGGTCTCACAAAACAGCAGTTCTCAAGATTCCCTAGCACTGAGCCAGAGCAATCAAAGCGATCTCAAACTGGATTATTTCTACAGTGTGTTTTGGACCTATGTGTCCAAAATTCTAAAGCATAAACTCAGTTGTTAATCTCAACTAAAGTAAATAATTTAACCAATAGGATTTACACGTATGTTGACTTGCCACTGGGCAGTTGATTCACACTTAAAATATCGCTTCATTTTTCAGTATCAATTCATCCTCTTACAATTTTCATAATCCACAGGCCCAGTTGTTATGGTTTATGCTTTTTTTTCTGGATATCTAATTGTTAACAGATTTGTCAATATTTCTTTATGGCTACTTTTGCTGTGTTTACATCTTAATAATTTCACCTGTAACTCAGTTACTCAGTGATGTTTGCTCTTTCATGTAAAGACTACATTTTGCTCAACATATTGTCATCAGCTTGTTGATCTATTTGTCAGTTAGGTGTTGACTTAATTATTTTATGCAAGAACTCATAAAACAAAATTTAGTATCAAGGTAATCCAAGAGGAAGATCCAGGCCAGTGCAAGAAAGATATAGGCTTCTATATTAGTTATCCCCAAGGTATATAGGCTGAACAAACAAAACAGTACATATCTCCCTGGGTGCATACACATTTAGTCAAAGGTGCAAGACTATTGAGAATTATGAGGAAAAGTATACATAATGGGTGAATTGCTCTGGTGATCTGAAACAGTTCCCTTTGCCTCAGTAGACTGCCTGAGGCAATCACATTTGATAGGAGATTCATCACCAGTCTTTCTAGACTCAAGAGCCCCATTTTAGCCTCATAAGGCTACTATGTTTAAAGTCTGAACCCCTCCCTCCCGCCGCCACCCTTATGTTTTTCTTCTGTTGCCTTTGTCTTCCTCAGGTGAAGTTTAAGCATTCTCCTCTGGAAAATGTGAAAATTACAGCTCTCTCTGTGTATAGCTAGAATCCTGTAACTGGAATCTTAGCATCAGCAGCAAGCTTCAATTCCAAGGATTTGGGGGAGGATGGAAAAGATTTCAATTCACTTTGTTCTGAACCAATGTATATCTGTAGTACAGACATGTCTCTCCTTCTCCCTCTGCCTTTCATCATTTTTTAAACTTACTGATTTTATGCTCAGTTGTATCATACAAAATATATAATAATTAATTACTAAATATTTCCTTTTACCCTTCTCCCTTCCTCCTCCTCCTTCTCCTTCTGCCTTCCATATTTCTATTTATCTTAGCCTTTAAAATAAATTTGTGTTTTGCTTCTGGTTCAAGCCACTTTGTGTTAGGCCATGTCCAAGACTTCCATTGGAGCTTACTGCATAGCCCCCAGGGACACTCCCAGTGTGGGACGAAAAAGAGTGGGATGAGAACAGAATGTGGGCAGAATGCCATCAGAAGTTCCCATTTCGTTCCTGATCTGTCCTAGAGGAGGCGATTTTCAGGAATAGAATGGGAATTTCCAGCATGTGATAAAATGTGTGGCAGCCCCCATTCTGTCCCCACCCCGCTCCCTTTAGTCCCATGCCAGGAGCGTCTCTAGGGGCTGTGTTATCCAACTGAAGCTGACAGCCAATGTGGTAGACAATTAGGTGGTACAGCTATGGGGAAAGAATAACCAAGAATTGAAATGTGGTTAGATAAGGCAATGAGAATGCAATTGTTGTTGTTGTTGTTATAGTGTGCCTTCAAGTAATTATAATAGTCGTAA
>NC_056522.1:162588969-162592537 GCF_019175285.1 Sceloporus undulatus | reverse complement strand
TGTGTTTAATTTTGTATGGTTAAGGGATTTAACCACACTGATAATAACATAGCATCAAGTTTTAATCACACAGTTGTGGGTTTTTAAAAAATGTAACCTTACAATCTCCCAAAAGTGTTTGTAGTTTGGCATTTGAAAAAAGGCAACAGATTTTCCTATTAACAGATTTAATTCAAACAACTCACCTTGTGTAAACTATAAGCTATTCTCTTATCCTCTGATGAGTAATAGCTTTGTTTTGTTATCCACAAGCCACTGAATAACATGAAAGTCTGAACATAGAGTCAATACAGAATGTGAAGCAAGAGGTCACAACTTATTCCCCTGGCCAATGACTTCTCTTTTCCCTGCTCCGATTTTAATTGTGTGCATGGTAATTGTGTTGTTCAGCTGATATATGTAGAATCCTCCAGAAACATTGTTCACTTTCTCAACCCAGAGTCAAAGGAAACCGATTTTTCTAACTGGCAAATTGAGAAACAAAGGCCTTTTCTCATTTGCTTTATCACAGTGTATCCTCAAATTTGTTTATGGTACAAATGATGAGGGGTGTGTGTGTTTGTGTATCTGCTGTATGTTTTAAATTAAATGTATATTGTTTTATTGTGAAAATTCTAAGTGCTTTTAAAATTGCATGGGTAGATTTTAATTGATTTACTTTTGTGAACCACCTTGGATCCCACTCCAGGAGAAAGGTGGAAATAAAACCAATGTGGAAGTGGTGGGAAATATTTCTCTTTGTATTACTTCTTTTGAAGTTAAGAGAAAATAACATACTGGGAGTCCTGCACCTTGTTTTAAGGTGTAAATGGCTTTAAGGCAATATTTATTGGGATGATCTTACACATGTTTTTCGCTTCTGATCCTACAGTCAGCCCTTCTTATACACGGATTTTTTATACATGGATTCAAGCATCCACGGTTTGAAACTGTTAAAAAAAAGTATAAATTTCAAATATCAAACCTCGATTTCCCATTTTTTATAAGGGACACCATTTTGATCTGCCATTATATTTAATGGGACTTGAGCATCCACAGATTTTGGTATCCAGGGGGGATCTTGGAACCAAACCTCAGTGTATAACAAGGGTCCATTGTAGTTTGTTCCTTGGCTTTATCTCCCCTAAGACTGACCATGTGGAGGAAAAGGAATGTTCATGCCAGATTCCCACACTGATCCACTGAGAATACAAACAGTGCCAAAATGTGCAGAATCCAGGGTCAATCCACATTCCAAGGCTGTTCTCCAAAGTCAAAAGAGTCCCCACTTGCCACTAATAAGGCCTGAAACTCTGGACAATTCTCTGGGTGTACAGACTGCAAACTGAGGCCCAGATGGGGGAGAAGCAACAGTGGGTGAGTGGAAGCAGTCAGGTGTCCTGGTCTAGATGAGCTGCTAATCCAGAGGGTTGGGTGGACAGTATTGCCAGTATCAGCCCATTGTGGGTGCTGGTTGTGCAAATAGTTCATCCTCCCCATGGTTATGGAAGCCCAAACAGTGTTGGGGTTTCCCATCCTTGTGGACACAGCCTGAGTCAGCACATGGATCCCGTTGTTTATCTTTGAGTGCTACCAGCACCTCAACCGTGACTGGAGACCCAGAAAGCATGGCCTTTTCTCCAGTCACCATGTAGTCATCTACAAACAGAATATATATTTGCACAGGACCTGCAACTATAGAAAACCCCAAATGCTTAAGGATGTTGCTAAACATCACCGTAAGAGTATATTTCTACCACCTTTAGTTTGGCAGCAAAGATAAATCACTTGCAGAGTTTTGAAAAATTAACTTTATGGATTATAGTGACTTTGAACCACCAAGGCAACATGAGCAGTGATCAGGCCAGTAGATTTTAAGAGATGTCGAGGCTGTACAGACCGGGGAAGAACACCAGCAACAGGACAGAGTGGGTGATTACAAGCCACATGCCCTGTCTGCCCCAAAGCTGGTGTGATGCTGTACTCCTCACCACATGGCGGGAGGCATCATGATGCTCCCTTGATGCAGCATGTACATATGCTGTGCCAAAGGAGTGCTGAACAGCTGCAGTGCCAGCAGCTATGGCACTCTTTCCATGAATCAAAAAGGAGCCACTTTTTGTGGCTCTATTTTGCACAGTGGAAAGGCCAGATTAGAGCCGCAGTGTGTGGTTGCCGCACCCCAATCTGGCTGTACAGCCCCATACTTCATAAAAGTTCTGCTTTTTATGTACTGGTTTCCTGCTGAGCACAAGGAACCATATCCAGAATGCCATGTAATTACCGTTCTTGCCTAGTCACAGCTCTCATTTACTTCTTGGCAGAGATGCAAAGGAAATTTGCAAGGAGCCCTGGTGACACAGTGGTTAAATGCCTGTACTGCAGCCATTCACTCAAAACCACAAGGTTGCGAATTCAAGACCAGCAAAAGGGCCCAAGCTCGACTCAAGCTTGCATCCTTCCGAGGTCGCTAAAATGAGTACCTAGACTGTTGGGGGCAAATTAGATTACTTGCTAATTAGCTTACTTGCTGTTCACCGCTATGATCTTTGGAATAGCGGTATATAAATAAAAAACAAACAAAAAAATTGCACGTGTCTACTCAAAATTAAAATCAAGAGTGTATCCTGGGATATATAGTTTGGTGAACTGTTCTGCCTGGTCTGGTGGAGAACTTTGTGCCTAACCAAACTACAAATCCCATGATTCTGTAGGATAGAGTCATGGTACTTAAAGTGGTATCAAACTGCTTTAATTCTGCAGTGTGGCTACACACCAACTTTGTGCAAAAAGAAAAAAAAGTACTGCACATGCAGTTTTTTAAAAGATGTATGGGAACTCTTATAATCTTATGTGGGGAAATTTTGAAATTATTCACTCTTGCAAGCCAGGACAAAATAAGCAAAGCCTTACATCCGAGTTCCTTGCATGCCCTGCTTGCTGTACTTTTACTGTTTGCATCCTGTTTTTCTTTCTCCCTAGGAAGCCTACCTCTCTTTCCTCTATCTCAACTGAGTTAACACAATCTATCTCATGCTAGAAAGGGATGAACAATATGCTGCTACATGATAAAGCAGCTAGATTAATTGCTAAAACACATTCCCCTTGATCTATCATCAATAGAAAGCCTAACTTCCTTTCAGAAACACAGGCTTCTTGCAATGTGTCTAAAAAAACCAGCCTATCACCTGTTCCCTGTCCATTCATTTGTCACCAGGATCAACAGGGAACGAAATAGATGCGGTAAGAAAGAAGGCCCCCACCCCACCCCTCTAAAACCAGGTCTTCCATCCTGCTTAGCAATCCTCTCTAGATCGACACAATAATTTTTTGCTGCCATTGTGTCTGGGGGATGGAAATATACCATCTGAAACATGCCACGCTCAGGCAGCATCTGGGATATCATATGAGCTGAGGGAACGTGGGCTTTTGCTTGTGTCAACAGTGTCTCTCACATCTCAGCGGCATGCAGACATGAAGGTCGCCAAGGAAGGGCACTTAAATCAGCACAGACCTCTCTGACAAGCTGAACTTAAGCTTAGAAGGAAAATTGCTTTTTTTTCCACAGGAAAAGAGAAAAAAATAAAAT
>NC_056522.1:162585850-162588869 GCF_019175285.1 Sceloporus undulatus | reverse complement strand
CTTAGCCTAGATCACCCATATCCACTTGGGCTGGAACATGTGCACCATAGAAAAGATGGAAAATAGGAAACTGCCTCACGCCAAGATCATTTCCCCATCTTTTACCATACTGTGCACTCTGCTCCCTGCAGTCTCAGGCAGATCAGTTTAGCATCACTAGCTATCTTTTAACCTGACAACACCAAGAACCTTCTACAATCTTTTTGAATCTACAAACCAGATGGAAGCTCTACCGCTAGTGGTGCTTTCCCCACCAAAGTTTGGCTACTACAGAGTTATGTTCTTAAACACATAGTAAGTATTACCAATCCAAAGCCTCTTTTGTTGCTTAAGTTTAAGCTCAGAAATAAATTGTACATTTCTGTTCTAAAGTAATTTTTATGGTGTGTTTTCCCCTTTTCCGACCTCTTCCTTTTTTTTATAGGACTGTGTATATAATTAGCCTATAAATAACTGCAACATATAGAAAACTTTAAAATGCAGAAGACCATAGCACTATAAAAACAGGGTTGACTAAGAACATTCAGAGTTTATTAATGGCAAGTTTCCCCTTTTCCTATCATGCATTCAGTGCTGCTGAGTTACTGTGAAATTATAATGAAATCATACTGTGAAGGGGGTATCAAACACAACCAGGAAAGGATTTCACTGCTTTACAAAGGATTTGCCATTAATTAGCTCTTGTATACATACACAGTCAACAGAAAAGGAAAGCCTGGTGTTTATAAAAGGGTGAGTCAAAAGGAGAAATGTGCTTTTGTGCAGTTGGAAGAAAAGGATGAAGAGAGTTAATATCCACACACTGTTTCATGCAACCATCTCTCTGTGGGGAGGACTTAGTTAATTAGCTCCTCTTAGTTAAAAGGGGAAATGTGAAAATACGAAGGGCCTGCATTTAGGGTGCAAGTCAATACATGCACCAGATTATAAAAGGCAATGTTAAAATTCTGTTTCTCCATGCCGATTACATGTGTCATAATATGATTGTTTATCTACTAGGAAAATAGAAAATTGTTCCCTTTGGTTTACAGGATTCTTCTGCTCTTAAGTAAACCTTGAATGGTGACTCTGAAACTTGAAATGATAGCAATATTTTCCCCGGATATGATCATGAGCTTTTAGATGGGCCTGCTTGGCTCTGAATATGCACCACATGCAGGTTGCTGCACTTCTGGCTCAAGGTCCCTCATTTCAGTGCTCTGTAAAAGAACAATCAGGCAAATAGATGACAAAATTCCAAGTGCTTTCTGTGAACTACCAGGCTGACATAAATTATGACCTCGATAAATATCAAAGGATAGGACCATATCTCAGTAACAGAGCACAAACACTTCAAAAAGGAAATAGGTAGAAGCCTAGGCATCTCCCATAACAAAACATCTCACATGGCAGAATTGGCCATGCAGACTTCCAGCTAGCCAGAGTAGATAGGACTAATTGGCTTGGCTCGCTGGTTTACAAAGTTGGTTATGGTTTAACTACATCTCCCAGAATCCTTGGCCACTGGTCATGATCCATGGATCTACAAGGAGGTGAAGACCAGCAATATCTGAGGATCTGTATTTGGGAACCAGGAAGCTAAATGGATCAGTGGCCAGACACAAACAGATTGGGTTCATATAACTTTTTTTTAAAGACAGCCAGTCTCTATATAATAAAACCTCTAATTGTGTAGATATCATATGAGTTAGTTTATGTGAAGGGATAAACTATAGGGAAGCATGGATCTGTTTTACTGTGTCTCATATAGCTCCATCAACCCATCACTGTATCTTACACAGCTTCAGCACTCATCATGGCTGGGCAGGCCTCCCTCTCCTGCAGCAATGCAAGCTGTGTAAAGTTGGTTATCGGAAAAAGTGGGGCAAGCAAAATCATTGATTGTCATAACTCAACCTGTCCAGGAGATTTGTGCTAGTGTGAAAAATGGTTGTCCCTCTCAGCTCATAACAGAGTATCAGTATAATGCATAAAACCACGAATTTCTCCTTATGACAGGAAATAGTCTTGCTTCGTGACAGAGGAGGTGGTTGTAGGATAGTCCTTTAACAAGGTTTCTCTTGACCCTATGGATTATTCCTATCCCTTCATTGCATATAAACAATTTTAGGGCAAAGTACATAAGCAAGCTGGTACCTGCCAGCATGGTGCAGTGGTTTGAATGCTGGACTAGAATTCTGGGAGACCAAAGTTCAAATGCCCATTCAGGCATGGAAAGGTATACTGGCTGTCCAAGTCAGACTCTCTCCACCCAAAAAGGAAGGCAATATCAAAACACCTTGGAATAAATCTTTCCAAGAAAATCCTAGGATAGGGTTGCCCTAAGTTGGAGATGACCGGAAGGCACATAACAACACAAGCAAATGGTTAACCGGTTACTTTGTATCAGTTACTTGAGATCAGTTGATACTTATCAGGTAATTTCAGATAGCTGGAACCAAACACAGACCAGATATGGGGCAAATAATTTGAAGCTCAGCCTAAGCAAGACACATGAAATGTTACTACATGATTCCCTCCCCCCCCCCTCGATCACATAGGGGTGGTGGTGTGCATTTATTTCATTGATACTCCTGTTCTGGATAAGACTGTATTAACGATTGGATTCTAACATAACCTCTCCAATTCAAATACAGGCTTCTAAGCAATACAAAATAATACAGGCATACCTCAGTTAACAAAGGCGGGTTACAGACTGCCGAAAAGTGGCTGTCTGCTGCCACTGCCAGTTGCAGTGCCCGGGAACCGCAGCAGCCAAACGGTGCGGTTCCCAGATGCTGCAAAGGAGGAGCGTGAAAATCGTGCTCCTTCTTGCGCCCCGGAAGAGACACCACAAGTGCCGAAGTGTGCACTCATGGCGTCATTTCTGGGGTGCGCCGTGCAGATGCAGCGCGTCCGCTATGTCAAGATAGCGGCAGCTGTGTGGAACGGCTGCCGCCATTTCGTACGGACTCAGTTCGTACTAGAGTTAGGGGCGTCTGGAAGACGACTGAGTCTGTCCTAGGGTGCCCGTTTGTAA
>NC_056522.1:162582233-162585750 GCF_019175285.1 Sceloporus undulatus | reverse complement strand
TAATGCAAAACTTGTTTTAAGTTATATTGTTAATTATGTTCATTGCATTAAGTCTCCAAGAACCTGGGTTCATTAAACCTAATAGAAATCATTTTGATTAGTAGTATAGTTTTTCCTCTGTTGCACTGTACATTATGCATGGGTCTGAATCCAATTGCTTAGTCTCAGCTAGGCTAAGATCACTAAGACTAGCAATTGAATTTAGGCCTTTGTTTTCCCTCCACAACCTCCTTGTGAAATAGGCTAGGCTGATAGCATGAATGAACATTTAAAGGTTATCCAATGAACTTTGTTTCCTCTTTGTGTTCTGTATGACTCAATATATATGGAATGTTCTGTTCCAGTGCATAGCTGGGTAGTACTTTTGTGGTTGAGCATACCATTTTCGTGGGAACTCCACCACCCACTGTGTATGAAGAGGCACAAGATCCACCATTACTGTTCAGTTTCCTATATTCCTTTACATTTACTACTGCATCAGCAGCTGAATCTGAAACCTCTGGCTTTTTTGGCCTTGATCCCTCTAGTAATCATTCATTATCTATTCATCTTTTGCTCTGTCTTTTATTCTGTGGACCTGTGGATGAGACATCTCCAAGACTCCTACCTTCCACTGCTAGATTCATGCCTGTGACCTCCATAATTGAGTCTAGCCATCTGACTTGCTGTCTTCCTCTCTGTCTACTACCCTCAATGGTTCATAGCATTATTGTCTTTCCCAATGAGTTGCGCCTTCTCATGAGGTTGCCAAAGTATGACAGCCTGAATTTGGTCACCTTGGTTTTTCTACAAATATTTCAGTCTTGATCTGTTCAAGAACCCATTTGTTTGTCTTTTTGGCTGTCCATGGTATCCTCAGCACTCTTCTCCAGCAACACATCTCTTAGAATCATAGAATTATAGAATCGTAGAGTTGGAAGAGACCACAAGGGCCATCCTGGTCCAATCCCCTGCCATGCAAGAAATCACAATCAAAGCATCCCTGACAGATGGCCATCCAGCCTCTGTTTAAAGACCTCCCAGGAAGGAGATCCCCACCACACTTCGAGGAAGTGTGTTTCACTGTTGAAAAGCCCTTACTGTCAGGAAGGTCCTCCTAATGTTAAGGTGGAATCTCTTCTCCTGTAACTTGCATCCATTGTTCCGAGTCCTAGTCTCTGGAGCAGCAGAAAACAAGCTTGCTGACTCCTCAATATGACATCCCTTTAAGTATTTAAACAGAGCTATCATATCACTCCTTAACCATCTGTTCTCTAGGCAAATGAGATTATTTTCTTCTTTTTATCTGCTTTTTTTTTCTGTCCAGTTTTTATGTCCATACATAGTAAAAGGGAATACCATGGCTTGGATGATTCTAACTTTAATGCTCAAATGTATATCTCTGCTCTTTAACATCTTGTTTAGTTCTTTCATCACCACCCTTCCCATTCCTAGGAGGAAGGGCGGCATATAAATAAAAATTTTATTTATTTATTATTTATTAGTCTTATCATTGGAATTCAGTCTTTGGTTATTCTCTGCATCCTATTTTTGCACAAAAAGTGGCATGATTACTAGTCATCAACACTGAGCATAATATATAGTTATGTAAGAAGAGAAGACACTATTAGTTTCACTAAAGTAGTGTCTGGGATATTTCAGTGTACTTGAAAAAATGGCCACAACTTAACTGTGTTACATCTTTTTTTTTTTACTACAACTCCCCCAGTCACTCAGCCAGTATATCCATTGTAATTTTACCAAGCTAAAATTACAGCTAACTTCACATAGCTCTTAAAATGATGAATTGTGATATGCAGACGACACCATACTACTAGCCAAAAACATCACAGACTTTGAAAAACTACTAAGGAAGATCAAGGAGGAAAGTGCAAAGGCAGAATTATTGTTGAACATAAAGAAAACAAAAATAACGACCACAGAAAATTTACACAAATTCAACCTAGACAATGAAAAAATAGAAATACTAAAAGAATTTTCATACCTGGGATCAAATATTGATCAGAGTGGGTACTACAGTCAAGAAATTATAAAAAGGCTAAGAATGGGGAGGGCAGCTATGAGAGAACTAAAAAATATCCTAAAATGTAAAGACATACAACTGCGCACAAAATTTAGAATTATACAAGCCATTGTAGTCCCTATTACCATGTATGGATGTGAGAGCTAGATAGTTAAGAAAGCGGATAGGAAGATAATCAATTCATTTGAGATGTGGTGCTGGAGAAAAGTGCTGAGGTTACCATGGACAGCCAAGAAGTCAAATAAATGAGTACTAGAGCAGATCAAACCAGACATCTCTCTAGAAGCCAAGATGACAAAGACTGAGGCTGTCATACTTTGGTCATATCATGAGGAGGCACGATTCACTGGAAAAAAACAATAATGCTAGGAAAGTTAGAGGGACGTAGAAAGAGAGGAAGGGCACATGCTAGAGGGATGGACTCTATTAAGGAGGTCATGGGTATGAATTGGCAGGACCTGAGCAGAGTAGTGGAGCATAGGGAATCTTGGAGATGTCTCAGCTACAGGCTTGCCATGGGTCCAGATCAACTCAATGGTTCATAACAACAACAAACAAGGCGTCAGTATATTGACAAGTTGCTATACTGCCTCAGAACACCTTTTCCAAAATATCAAACATCAGCTTTCTTTGCAAGACATTTGCCATAACTGAGACACATCTGGAATTTGGACACACTTAAGAATTGCCTGTTTTGCCTTTATCACTGTGCTGACTTGATATGTCCTTACAAAATCAAAGCCTTTAAATCTGACATAATATAATCTAGGATGGTTCTGTGCCCCCAAAATTGTTCTTCTACTTGCTTACTTCTGCATTGCTTCTGGCCATGGAGAAGTTGTCACCTCATGGAACTTTGTAAAGATTTTTAAGCACCAGGCCAAACATCTCGTATGTACCTGTGCCATACAGCTAGCAAAATTGACAAAGATTTTGAGTCTATATGGATCAGGGAGGTTTGGAGCCCATTATTGTTCTTGATGGTTTGGCTTTTGATGAACCAGCCTGGAAGACTGAGGCCCTATGCAGATGGGCACTTTGGGCCTACTTGGGGTGGAGTTGGGGTGTGTAGCATCTATACAATGCATGACTTGGCTCTGCCCTAGGGTGCTGTGATGCCACACACTGCACTATACGGTGCATGGCATCACAGTGCTCCTCCAACGCTGCATCCACATGATGCAGTGTTGAAGAAGCACCATATAGCCGTGGCTATCATGCCCTTTCCAGGGCACAAAAAGGAGCCACTTTTTGCAGCTCCTTTTGACACCCTGAAAAGGCAAGATTGGGGTCATGGTGTGTGGTTGCCGTGGCCCCGATCTGGCTGAAAAAGGGGCAGCTGGAGGCCTCCCCTTCAGGGCTGTTCAACAGTGGAACACACTTCCTCGGAGTGTAGTGGAATCTCCCTCCTTGGAGGTCTTTAAATAGAGGCTGGATGGCCATCTATCTGTCAGAATCCACCTTCAGTTAGGTCTTCAGGGTGTCTTCTGCCAG
>NC_056522.1:162560184-162582208 GCF_019175285.1 Sceloporus undulatus | reverse complement strand
TGTCCTGTGCCTAAAGAAATTAATTTTCATTTAAATTATATATATATATATATTATTATATATATATATATATATATACCAACACTGCGCCCTCAGGTTACGAAATTAATTCGTTCCGCGGGGGGCCGCGGGCGTACCCCAAAAGGCTTCGGAAGCCAAAGGCCGAAGTGCCATAGGAGCTAAGGGAAAAAAGGCAGCGTGTCGTCGTGGCGAAAAGCGCCGAACGCACCAAAATTTGTTTTCGTAACCCCAAAAACATGCGTAACCTGGAACAATTATTTTTCAATGGGATTTTTTCGTAGCCCCGGAAATTTCGTACCTGGGTATTTCGTATCCCAGGTACCACTGTAATGTATGTATATAATATATATCCCCAAAGAAAAGCAAACAAGAGATAGAAGCACCACAAAAATATAACACTTTAAACAGATACAGTACGACTGCTTAACTGAAACTATCAGCTGAGCCTGACCTGCTAAGGGCCATAAGTAGCAATTAGTGTTTGGGCAACAACAAAGATTTAAAAAATCCAATCATAATCAGAGAGTTTAAATTAATCCTATTAAATGGCACTAATTTAAACACATTTTAAAAGCATTTAATGTATAACAATGAAAATAAAAGCCACCACACCACCATTACAAGACCCTTATGCACAACAAAGCTAATACTGCAAAGTATTAAATAAAGTATTTGCCTGTCAGTGGAAAAAACAGGGGGGGCAAGCCTAACCGTGTGGGAAGGAGTTCCACTGGGAGCACACTGAAAAGACTCTCTCAGCCATCGTTTCCAAATGTCCCTTTTGATGGTAGTGGCACATACAGGTGAGAGAGTGTCTGGCATCCTATTATTGACCTATGCCAGCGCAACACATTGTGTTTACTTTTTTTGGTTATTGTGAAGGGAAAATTTTTACTGCCTGCCCTTGTGCAATGATCCCATCCCTTGAACACCATCTGTTGCCTACACACACACACACACCACACACACACCACCACCACTGACATAACCATTTAGTGAAGGTTGAGAGTGCTTTGATAGTGAATATGTCTCCAGCCAGTTCCTATGTACTACATAGAGTCATAGAATTATAGAGTTGGAAGAGACAACAAGGGCCATCCAGCCAATCCCCTTGCCATGCAAGAATTCACTCAAAGCATCCCCACAGATGGTCATCCAGCCTCTGTTTAAAGACCTCTAAGGAGGGAGACCCACTACACTTCAAGGGAGTGTTTCCGTGTCGAACAGCCTGTACTGTCAGGAATTCTTCCTAATTTGAGGTGGAACTCTTTCTGAGCTTGCATCCATTGTTCTGGGTCCTAGTCTCTGGAGCAGAAAACAAGCTTGCTCCTCCTCAACATGATATCCCTTCAAATTTAAATAGGCTAATACACTATTAACTTCTCGCTCTCCAGGCAAAACATCCCCAACTCCCTAAGTCGTTCCTCATAGGACATAGTTTCCAGACCCTTCACCATTTTAGTCACCCTCCTTTGGACATGCGCCAGTTCTCAATGGCCTTTTTTGAATTGTGGTGCCCAGAACTGGACACAATATTCCAGGTGGGGACTGACCAGAGCAATTAAGTGGAACATACTTCCCTTGATCAGACACTATACTTCTATTGATGCAACAAAAAATCCCATTGGCCTTTTTAACTGCCACATCACACTGTTGACTCAGTTCAACTTGGTGGTCTACTTGGACTCCTAGATCCCTTTCACATGAGTTTCATTCAGCCAGGTGTCCTATAATCTATCCAATATTCTCTGCATTTCATTTGTCACCCACCTTACTCTCCTGAATTTCATTGTACTTTGGCTCAACTTCAAGTATATTCAGGTAATTTTGAATTTTGATCCTGTTCTCTGGGGTATTAGCTACTCCTTCCCAGTTTGGTTCATCTGCAATTTGATAAGGATGCCCCCCCAATCATGAATCACGGGCCCATGACAGAACAGAGGTCTTGAGAATGATGTGTTTTGTTTTGTATCCAGCTACGGGGATAGCAAGATGCTTCTTTTCTTCTTCCTCTCCTCTCCTAGCAACTAAAATTATGTGTAAAGGGAGGCAATGTGCATAGAAGCTGAGGTGAAGAGCTAGGCCTTGTGGGATCTGAGAGCCATTGACTCAGCCCTCTGCTCTCATTCCCTGGGCAGCCCTATATTGCGCTTATAGCTCCTTAACTCTGGTGAAAATAGCAACTGATACTAATACAGGCTGACATAGTTTGCCTGTTTTGTTACAGGATGTTTTGCAAGTCCCAGGAAACTAGCATGTTATGCAGAACCAAGCATCACAGAGCAGCTGAAAAAGACATGGAGCTATAAATTCCTAGAACTGCTGGTTGTGTAAGTTTAATGTTTTTTTCGTGACCCTAGTAGGATTGAAGAAATATTCTGTATGGAGTAGAGAATCCTGAGTAATTTGAACTGCATCCCAGAATTGGCATTACTTCCATAGGGACAGGAAGTTTTTGTACACCAACATGTTGGAATCTAGCCTGAAAGATATCCACAGCACTGGTTGCATTGATTCTAATTTTTGCTTCCTAATTATGTCTGAGTGTGGGGTAGTGGTTAGAGTTTTGATAGGGATTAAAAACAACCATTCTAGGACCCCATTAGGCATGAATTGACTAGCTGATTGGCAGAATCACTGTAGTCCAAACACCACTGCAGAAATAATCCTTTGAGACCACTTTAACTGCCTGGATCAATGCTAAGGGAATCCATGGGAACTATAGTTGTGTGGCCACCAGAGCTCTCTTGCAGAGCGGCAAAATATTCACGAAAACTGACGCAGTTCCCAGAATTTCCTAGCATAGAGACAGGGCAGTTTAAAGCGGTCTCAAACTGGATTGTTGTGTGTTGCGTTTTGTTTTAACAGTTTACTGTTTTATTTCATTTTAAAAAATGTTTCAATGTTTATAATTTGTGTTTGCTTTTAGACTGACACCATAGGCAGCCTTTTAATTGCATTTCACTATTCATTAGACGTAAGCACTATGCAAATTTACAGATCAGTATAAAACTATATATATGTATTATTATATTAATTATATATTATTATTTGCAGTTGTGTTGGGACCTGGCGTCTGAGCCTGACCCACCTCATTGAGTTTTTCTCTTTCTTCTGGGAAATAATCTAGAAGGAAAAGAAAAACAATCAAATGAACAATGTGGTGGTTCCAATACACAGCAGGCTGTGCAGCCATTTTAATTTTCCAGGTCATCTCAAAAGGCAAGAAAATCTCTAACAAATGGAAGAGAGATCCTGGGATAGTTGTATGTAATCCTGGTGAGTATAGAAAGCCACAAGAGAAAAGCTGGCATCAGCAGTAGAAAAAAAGTTTCATAGTACAAAAAATAGTTTTGCTATTCCTTGTGTAGGCAATGTCTGAGTATTGGACTAGGACTCTAGGACACCTGGATCTGAATGTCGGCTCTGCATGTAACCACTGAGTGTTCTGGATAAGCCACACTTTTCAGCCTCGAGAAGGCAGTGGCCAATCATGGTAGGGGCTTATTGCACAGTTAATAAACTAACATTACCGCTGCCAAATGCAATTCAACATTGGATACATTTGATTTGATCATACAACTGTTTTTTGCCACTGAAAACCACTGTGCACATGCATCCCGAGTAACTCTGGCTAGAACTCTGAGTTCAGCCAGCTGATTTTCAAAGCCGGGAAGCCCTGGATGAAATTGGCCAGCTAACTTGGATGCTAGCTGATTTACACGTGAATAGAGCATCGGTAGCAAAAATGTGTGTGATAAAATCCAGATGTACTGAATTCAAATTGAATTGGCAGTGGATTTATTTAGCTTGCGATAAGCCCAGAAATCTGGCAAGAAAACTTGTTTATGGTTCTTGTAGAGTCATCATAATTCATGGAAATGACTCAAAAAACATATACAGTAGCTTATGTGTTGTGCAGTGGCGTATGTGCAAAACAATGTCACCAGTGCACAGAGCTTAAAAACATGACTTATCATTTTCATAAGGAGCACATCAATCAGAGCTAAATCTAAAGAATTTTAAAGCAACAGTTTCAAGATAGGTAGCATTTGAATTTACCCCCCTCAAGTCGGAGTCCAAGCCTCCTCCAGTGCAGCTGGGTGGTGTCTAGTAGTGACATCTACACTGTAGAAATAATGCAGTTTGACACCACCACAGCCCGTCCTAAAGATTCTGGATTTTGCAGCTTTAAAGCTGTTTTGGTGCATCAAAAAAACACAATCCCAGGATTCAGTAGGATCTACCATTGCAGTTAAGGTCAAACTCATTATTTCTACAGTAAGATGCTCCCTATGTCAGGTGGAGAGATCCCAGTTTTTAATCGAATTTTTAAAAAGAGATGATCTAAGTGCTTAAACCCTGTTTGAGGGATGAAGAACAGTATTTTGATTATGCCATCAGATTGAAACCAATGAACAGACGGGGCACCCCTCAATGACATGGAAATGCCAGATGTTGTCTTACAATTTAAAGACTTAAAATGTGGGAAGGGACAAAGAATGCAAACCTTGTTAAATTAAGTGAGAGAGTTGAAGCAGATAATATGGCACTAGAATAAAAAGCATATTGAATATCCCTTAATGAACAGAAGATGGCATAACCCAGCAAGAACTTCAAGCTGCTGCTTTTGGTGAAGAAAGGCCCCACATCTCCCCCCCGGATCATATTCGCCCTTGCACTGTCGGATTTGCGAGAACTGTGTCTTTCTCTCCACGTGACTTACCCTTACCTTTGTGAACCTAAGGAAGGGGCTGGGTCTTATTGCAGTGGCTGAACTCCTTCAGCTTCTTCATGCATGCCTCTGGGCTTCTCTGAGCACGATTATGCTCAGTATGAACATTCAGCTTGCAACAAAAACTGAAAGGGGACACAAGGGTAATCCTGGTAAGCTTAGCTAATGAACTGATTATCACCAGAAGTCTCAAGAGTTTGAATAACAATGAAGGAGAGAAGCTGCACTTGAAATGTGTGTCTCTGTGTGTGTATGTGTGGTGGGGAACCCTGGAAGAGGATTTCAAAATGGGAAAGCTGACAGCCTCTGAAGTGGTCCCTCAAAACTGTTCAGAACATTCCATGATTACAAGATCAGGACCATTTCCTGTAGATGGGTATTGTGACGGTCCTTTGAATTGTGCTTGAGTCTGTCAATGTACGGTAGAATTCTCAGTGGATGAGCCTTTAGAACTACGTAATTGAATACCAAAAGGCCACTTTCCACTCCAAAGAAGTTGTTTCCGTCTCATGCAAGCTGCTTCTCTCGGTGTTTCTTTTGTCTCGTGCCATTCATTCCAGCTAGATGCTCAAGAATCTGGTTCTGAAAGACTGCAAGAATTTACACTCCAGCAACAGATCTATAGCCAAAATGGCTTAAAGAAGCCTCTGTCCTTCCTGGCTGTCGTTCGTGTCTTCTTCTTCTTCTTTCTTTCTTGTTCATGTCTCTTTGCTTCTTTCTCTTTTGCCTTCTTTCTTCTATCTTTCTAGATTTCTTCTCTTCTTATCTTTTGCTTTCTTTTAAAGCCTTAAATTGCTGCCTGCGTTGTGACTTCCCACTACCTACCTCCAAGGTAAACTCTTAACTACTCTGTGCCTTCCCCTTGCATAACAGCAAGGAGGGTTCATGCAAAGCAGCAAGAAATGCTAATCATTGGAATAGGTTGAACCAATGAATGTAGTGTCCGGGCGATGGTGCAAAAAGAAAACTAGATAAAAAAGCCATAACCGGATCTTAAAGAATACAATGGGTTAAAGAATACCAGATTTGGTTGTTGTTGTCTATTGTTGTCCTAACCGTCAAGCAAGTTGTTGTCGATTTATATGGGAACCATAAAACGACGAACCTATAAGGGGATGTTCTTTCTTGGCGAAAGTGTTCAAGCATTTTGCCATTATTGCCATGGCCCTCCTCCTGAGGGTGAAGAAGGGTGACTTGTTCCAAGTAACACCAGTGAATTTTCACCATGGCTACTGGGAATCAAAACGCTACTGCCCCAAAAGAGCAGCCTGCTAGCGGTCTAATTCCCTCCGGAGGGAAGCTGCAGCCACCAAACTGTGCGGCTTCTCTCAGGAGGAAAAAGAACATGGAAAAACTGGGTTCTTTTTGTGTTGCAATGTAAGCGACGTGCGGTACTATACAGACACAGCACAGCACTTACGTCACAATGGTGGCGCCTGTGTACACGGGACTCCGCCATTGTTACACCGCTGTGCCGTGCTAGGGCTGCCACACGGTCCCTAACCCTAAAATCAGCATCAGCCCAGCACATTTGGGCAGTCTGTACCACACCAATATTTAATTTTAAAACCTTAGAAACATATTTTGGTGTGGTTTTTTAAAAAAAACCACCAGGAACAGAAAACCTTGATTTTAATGTCAGAAATAGGAATGCAATGCTATCTCACAATACATTATCATTTAGGTACACACTGCATAGAAGGTTTTATTCATAAAATATTTATGGCTATGTAAGACAATGAAACATCAAGCACAATACAGACACAAAAATATATATGCACCATTATTCCTAATTAAAACTATGTGTACAAGAAGTAGTCATCTTAGAGTAATCCAGTATTGTTTCTCCTCCAGTTGCCCAGATGAGCAAAAATGGCTTTAATCCTCTCATCAGATTCAACATCAATAGAAACATGAGCATGGCTATTGTAACATGTTTTGCCTAGCTTCTCTTCTCATATATTGGCCAAGAAGGGGAGCAGCCCCTGTCAGCGCTGAAATCTCAATAGATCATCTTTTCTGACAAGAAACGTAACATCTCAGACCAAATTTGTAGGCCTGTAAGTCTATCATTGCCATTTATCTTCTATATAATTTTCAGCATCTTTGATGAAAAAGCAAGTGAAGTTTCGAAAGGTTGCATTGAAAGGCATACGCTGGAAGCCACACTGGAAGAAGCGGCACCATGCGCCGGAAAAAGTAATAGCACACACGACTATGGCATGCGCTGACACATACCACTGTGGGCATGAGCCCTGTTATCTTTAATGAGTCTTGAGCATGCATGGAATTTCCTTTACGGGGGGGGGGGGGGGGCAGAATGGATCTCCCGCATTAGGGAAGGGAACACTGTAAATGTTATTGAAATAGATTGTTCAACCCAGCACCAGAGCTCTCTAACAGAAAAAGCTGAATATCTCACAAAACTACAATTCCATAGTACTGAGCCACGGCAATTAAAGCAGTGACAAACTGGATTATTTCTGCAGTGGGGATACAGCACATATTTACTATTCAATTTTCTGTCCATAATGCCTAATAAAAACATTTCTAGTGAGACTGCAAAATCTACCTTTGAGAGGAACAACCACCTAGAAAGTCTAAAGGACAGTTGGGCAGTTTAATGATTACAGCATAGCATGGCCAAGCAATCCGAACTAGAGATAGAGAGGAACAATGGGGATTGTGAAAGATTAACCAGAACTGTGGAAACTTGCCAGGAAGGCAGGAATGAGTCAATAAACTGGTTTTGGGAAATGTTGAAAGTTAACCCAAAAAGAGATGTTGTTTAAACTATGCTTGCATTTTTAGAATGTATAAAAGGTTTGAAGAAAGACAATTGGGTGTGACAGTCTTGGAATTGCCATCTAGGCGGCTGTCACCCCGTACGGAAAATAAAGGTGTGCTTATTTTGAGCTACAGTTCGGACTCTTGACTCTCTTTGTTGCTGGGTGCTCCAAGGACCCTTCCGGCATAGGTTGGGAGGGCTTGCACCCTCCCCCTTCACCTTTAATTTTTTTTTCTGAATTAACAGGTAAATCTTCGATTGATAATTTTTCCCTTTCTTAGAAGTCCACCACATATGAAATAAAAAAAAAGATCCTTGCTTATCTTGACAACCCTAGCATCAATCTGAGACATTGTTAGACATTTTGAGAACTTATTTGGTGTTAGATAGCATCTATATATCAACTTAGATATTTTTTTTTCTCTTTTAAATGGGCTACTCAAGTAAATTTTATGTGTTTGGTCCACATTTCCTTCCATACGTCTATTTGCACATTATGTCCAAAATACGATGGTGAAGGTATTCTGTTTTAGTTTTTTTTAAAACAGACAGTTGATCATGTCAGCTCTTACCTCAAGTCAGAAGCAGTACAGCACAGACACAAGTTTGTAACTTCAGTGTAAAAATAAACATGCATCAAGGAAAAACTAGGCCACCAGGCCAAACCCCAGGGACATACCAGGCCTGAAAGTCCAGTCAAACACCTTGTAGAAAGCACAAACCCAACACAAATGACTTCAAAAGAACACCAATCATTAATAGTGTCATTAAATAAATTCTACACATCTAGATTTATTCCACTGAGATATATGAGTAACAGCTGCACAAGTTGACTGAATACAGTCACATTCACAGTCCACATGTGCCAGGCTTTGCATAAATGAGCCGTTTCAGCAATTATGATTTGCCAAAAAAAGTCTTCAAAGCTGTCTCACGTTTAATAACAGATGTGACATCCCTATATTTAGGCTCTAATTTATTTCTATACTGGGCATCAGCATAAGGAAAACACATTGAAAGCACATTGAACATTTGCAAAATCCGTTTGCTCAGAATTTTTTTTTTTTTAAAAGAAATCTCAGGGCACATATTGGAGCCTATGGCAGTCTGATTAAATTGTTAATAAATGATGAGAGAACAAATCCAAGGGTTGACCAATGATCTGACTGACCTCTGTGTTGAACTATAAACAGAGTTTTACCTATGGGCTATGAACATTTCCCTTCATTTTGTTAAAAAAAGTAACAGATAACAATTCTGCCATATTTTCCTGTAATGAGGTGTACTCAATAAATATGCATATTAAACTTTGAAGCATAAGACAGGAAAGATGTCTGTTGCTACAGTCAAAAAAGTCATAATGGACAGGCTAGAGCTGCCAATGCAGCCTGGATACTTTGTCCAGCTTGGAAAAGCCAACTCTCATTTCAAACTGTAAAACAGCAAAACACATTTTTAAAGCCTTCAACCTGTATGCAAACTGGGGGGAAAAAATGGTAGCATGAGCTTTCATAGACTTAGGTCTACATCCTCAAAAGCATCTGAAGAAGTACACTGAAGCCTACAAAAGCTCATGCTGCCAACTTCTTTCTTTCAGATAGCCTCAAGGTTTGATTCTACAGGCTAACATGGCTATATCTCTGAATCCCACCTGTATCAACTAGTGCCAAAGAGCTTTTCCCCACAAAAAACCAATGCACTCGCCTTAACACTCTAACTCTACTAATATTTCCATAGCATCATAGATCGGGGCACTTCGTGGTCTGATCAGTGGGGTAAATGTCAGAATACATCTTCAGTCAGTCATTCAGGGTATATTCTGCCATGAGGTTTGTAGAGATAGATAGATAGATAGATAGATAGATAGATAGATAGATAGATAGATAGATAGATAGACCGACCACAGAGTGGGGGTCAGGGAATAGGTTCTCACCCACAAATAGGGAAGATATACATACACATATAGAGAACACACCAAGTAGAGATATAGATAGACAGTCACTTTGAGAATAGGAGGGCTGCCACCATGAGGAATGGGCCGGATGGTCACATATTGCATGGCAGTTAGGCAGTTTTATGAGGGGTTGTTGGGAAACTGATCCCAAAGGTGCATACAGTCTTAGATCTCTACTTGGTAGAGGAACTAGGAACCAAATGGCCAAAAAACCCCTTCTTTCCCCCCTTCAGAACAAAGGGAGAAATTCTACATCAAAGGCTGAACCGAAGGGAACCAACTCAAAGGGAGGGGTCTGGGGAATTCTAAGGTTCTGTCTTTATTTGGAGTTCTTCAGATTCAACAAAGACGTGGCCAGGAATACTTCTACTCAAGTCCTTACAATAAACTTTCTGATCTACCTAAAGTTTGTCGTGGATTTTTGGTCAGAGTAATCCCAAATCTCACAGTAAAATGGTAGAGTGCAACACACCTATTTTTCACAGACCACAAGCTCATGGTTTCATAGAAACTCAATAAATCATGTCTCAATGACACGGTACATACTGCCCCAAAAGGGCAGGCTGAAGGTGTCCGTTTTAACTTCAGAGGGACGCTGCAGCAGCCAAACCACATGGCGTCCCTCTGCAATAAAACGAACTCAGAAAAAACAAGTTCTTTTTAAGGCGCCTGGCACATGTCATGAGTGCGCTATTGGCGCATTCATGACATAAGCGACACACGGCAATGTCTGTACACTGCACGTCACTTACATCATCATGGTGGTGCCCATGTGTACAGGATACCACCATGATGCACACTGCTTTTGGCCCTTCTGTCCCAGGCCATAGTGAAAGTAAATCTGTACCTGGGGTTGCCCATTTAGACTTCAGAGGCCCTATGTAATTATAGCA
This sequence comes from Sceloporus undulatus, assembly GCF_019175285.1. Lineage (NCBI taxonomy): Eukaryota > Metazoa > Chordata > Lepidosauria > Squamata > Phrynosomatidae > Sceloporus > Sceloporus undulatus. The sequence continues at coordinate 162,571,817 of NC_056522.1, read as the reverse complement.
GGGTAACCAGATGTCATAACTGCAAAGGAGGACAAGGCACCGTAAAATGTAGGATGCTCAAGATAAATGTAGGACATTACATAAATAAATATAAATATAAAATATAATAAATATTTAAAAATAATATAATATAAATATTGGCATTTTTAGTTAATAAAATGCCAAACATAAGCTAAACTAATATCATCATCATCATCATCATCATCATCATCTAATAGAGAGCCCATGTGGTATAGTGGTTGAACATAGGACTAGAATTCTGGGGACCAGGGTTTGAATCCCAGCTTGGCCATGAAGTCATACCCTCTCAGCCTCAGAGGATGGCACTGGCAAACCCCCTCTGAAGAAACTTGCCAAGAAACCCCCATAATAGGGTCACCTTTGGGTTGCCATAAGTTGGAAACTACTTAGAAGGAACACAACAACAACAACAAATATAAATGCAAAAGCATGCCTCTTAGTCATGCTCAAAATGGAGGACATTTTGGAATCCCTCCTGGACAGAAGGTTGACATGTTGGGGATGTCCTGGAAAAAGAGGATACCTGGATACCCTGAATTATAGCGCTATGAAATCCTCAGCTGGAAAATTATCCTCTGGTGTCCTGAACTAATCATACAAACTACAAGATTCCACATGATGCTGCCATGGCAGTTCAAGTGGTATCATAGTGCTATAAATGATGTAATGTGAAAGGACCCTAGCTATGGCTCCATATATTGGAAAGCCTCCCCTTATGAACTGTACAGGAAAATCTCTTCAAGCAGAAAACAACTACGTTCAACATAACTCTTACAGCTACAGTATTTAGATACGCCCTAGCTCATCCTCCCTAAATTAAATAACATTTTGCCTTCAAATTATCTTAATCAGAACTACTGCTGATTGCATATTTTTCCCTCTTCCAGTCTGCTGCATTTATATTCATAACTGACAAACTTTTATGTATGTCTGCTTTTAGAGATGGCAGGGCTATACTGTTTAAATTTCTGGGTTGAAGAAAAACTGATTCAGTTCATTTGCAGCCATAAAGAGAAGCATAATGACCTCCATGTGATGATGGTGTGTGTGTGTGTGCGCGCGCGCATGTGCATGCATGCAAATTTTTGCAGTGAAAAGCATGTTGGATTGCTCTCTCTGTTGTCACATTTTTAAAAGTTGTGCATGAAGACACATTGATCCAACAACTAACATTCTTCTCACATGTGGCTGAATTAGAAACGTGTTTATGTTTATTGACTAAGTGAAGGAAGGAAGTTCATATAAAATCTATTAAATTCTGTTAAGAGCTTGGAACAGCCATTTATGTGCAATAAAATCCCATTTTCCTCAAGCTGCAACTCCATCAAATATCATTGCAACTGTGAGGGATAATGCCACTCCTTTGGTAGTTTAGCTGTAACTTTGAAAGTTGCTCTTTTAGATGAGAGGTGTGAGGTTGCTATATCACAGAGAGGGGATATCACATGGTGCTGGCTTATGCTGCTACTTCATGCTTTGATGTGAATATTGAGGCATCACCAAGGTGGATGGGCAGAGTGTGTTTTGTATCACAAGTTGGTTGCTTGTAGTATTCTGATTTTTAAAGTAATTAAAAAGCAGTACTCAAATCAAATCAAATTTTATTTGTGCCATGCCAATGGCCATTGCAATTTATACAAGTATAGTACAGGCCAACAAACTTAGCCAACATAAAAAGATACCCACACTAAAGCAGTCTTATGTAAAATATTTATCCTTCATTCAGATGGATATATAAGCATACAACCAAAGTTTGTTTCCAAGTAAATAAAATCATTAAACTCATTTAATGATAAAATTGTACAATTTAATACTCAAAACTGCAGTGCTGGTAAAAGAAAACTTTTTAGACTATAATTCCCAGAATCCTCTAGCTAACACAGCCATGCTAAAAAGTAACTATTTATTTTAAGGAATGGGAAGCCATGGGTGTGTCCACACTGCAGAATTAAAGTAGTTTGACCAACTGCCATGACCCTGGGGTGCATCTACACTGTAAAATTACAGTTTGACATTACTTTATTTGCCATGGCTGCATCCTATAGAATCCTAGGATTTGTAGTTTTGTGAGGTACTAGCACTCTTTGGCTGTGAAGGTTAAATAATCTGTCAAATTATAAACTGAGGATTCCATAGGATAGAGCTATAGCATTTGAACACTTGTCAAATTGCATTATTTCTACAGTGTAGAAAATCCAGAATGCTGGGATTTCTAGTTTGCTGAGGAAAAAGAGCTCTCTGACAGACCAGACTGACTATTTCACTAAACTACAAATCCCATCATTCTGGAGGAATCACTCATGGCAGTTAAAGTGGTGACAAACTGCTTTAATTCTGCATTATGAATACTCCCTCAGATATTACTTTGAAAAATGAGAAAGCAATGAGTTCCTTTTTAAAAAAAATGGTTGTAACTAAATGAAACGAGGAACTATAATTATAACTACTTTTGAAAAGTTACTTTCCAAGCTTTGATTCTATTGCAAGAGAACTTTTGGGTGCTATCAAATATTGGTTGTTGAATACCAGACTGTCAAAACTGAGACCTAATACTGCGTAACTGGTCCAGTATACATACTGCTTCCTGATATTTGCAACTGCATCCCAGTTGGCAGCAACAGTCAAGACTTGATTGAAAGCATGGATAACATTGCAGATCCAATACTATCCAATACAAACTTCTACTACACATTAAGACCAATTCTCATTGCAATAACAGAGGTCAGCTATGGTCTGAACAGGTACACAGGCATTTTCCACCTCCAAATGGTGAGGCAAGGTGCTGGTGATATCACATCAGAATCTATGTGGTGGCTTACTTCAGTGCATGCTTTTCCCTAAAGACATATTATCACCACATAGAAAGGAAGCATATCAAAGGAAATGATGGCTGCTCTACAAACTATGGATGCCAAACAGTGATACTGAATAGCCAGTTGTTGCTAACCTGCTGGTCATTCCCACTTGGGCTATAATAACCCGCTTACCAATTCGTTTCCACCCCACTATTGCAATCAATTCCAAAAGGTCCCTCGTTCACACTACAAAAAGGGACCTTTTGTGGAATCGCTTTTGTGTTTGTCATGCTTGTTGTCCCCATTAGTTGGAAGGCAGAGCAGCCCTGGAGCTGGTGCCCCCCTCCCCCCGGAACCCCTTTGGAAGGCTGCAGCCCCGACTGGACCCTTTCCTTCCCCGCCGCCGAGGAGGAGGAGGAACAGGAACTGATAGGGCTTGCCAGGTGGGATGGCAGGGCTGGGGCTCTTCCTGAAACCCCTGTGGGGCACCATGGGGTGCAGAGGAAGGGGAAAAGGTCCCCAAAGAAGCCCTCTCCCCCGTGTCTTTCCCTCTCCTGGTGGCCCTCACTGACCGAACCCCCTTCAGCTCTATGTCTTGATTACCTGGGGCTGCCAGTGGCACTGCTAATGCTGTGTGAGCATGTGGGCTCGGCGGGGACTCGGGACACTGGTGAAGTGGAAAGGAGGAGGAGGGAGCAAGGAGGCTGGGTAAGAGAGCAGAGAGGAGGAGGAGGAGGACAGGGACAAGGTCAGGGGGGGAATAGGAGGAGGTGGATGGAAGCCCCCCCTCTTTTTTTTTAAATTATCGAAAAAGTGATATATTGCTAATGCAACCATTTTGCAAGTGGTTGCTTCAGCAATCTATTGATTTTTCAGTAAAGTTTACTTTTAAAAAAACAGCACTGGGAGTGTCTCTGGGAAGGGATGTTAAACACCCATCTGGCATTTGTCCATCCTTCAGAAAAAGAATCGATTCTGATCTTGCATTCCCACTTATTGGACATGCATCAGAATCGATTCTTCAGAAAAGAAACATCAAAAACCTACTATCAAGAATACCCAGAGTTTTTACGATTGCCCTGCTTTATTTCAACTGGAATTGATCCAATGAGGATTGGAAGCAATTTCTATTGGGAACGAGGGTCATATACCCCACATCATGATTCGATGCAAATTGTAATGGGAACAACCCTCTGGTGACCTTCAGATGATTCTGGACACAACTCCCAATCATTCTAATGATTTGCCATGCTGGTGCCATTTATGGGAGTTATAGTTCAAAACGTATTGAATGTAACAGATTGCCAACTGCAATCGCAGAATATTGGCTGGATAGGTATCATCACTATCAAATAATCAAAACTCAGAATCATAAAAACCATAACTTCAGCACATTAGCTACGATCACTTACTTTCATGTTACATTTTTGGCAAATAACTGTTTTATGTCTGCTGTAAGGAGGAAATTAACCCTTTAAGATTCTTTTTTGAGTCTGTAAGTTTAAAGTTGTGGGGTCAGTTTATTTAACAACAGGACACACCCCAAACAAGCAGCCAACCTTACACAGGATATACAGTCAAAAACATCCAATGGCAGTGACTGAGCAACAAAAGGCTGTGCGTGTCTGTGTTGTTTTCCTTCAAGTCAATTTGAACGTATGGCGATCCTAAGGTGAACCTATGATGGGGTTTTCTTGGCAATATACTCAAACTTAGCAGTAAGGGGCAAACACTATTTTCAGATTATTATTGTCACCCTTGTTCCTTGTATTTTACATTGATATTTTAGCTGGTGTCCCTTTACAACAGAGCATGTCACCCAATATTTAGGACATGGCTCAACATTTTGTAACTTACCTTGACATCATCAAGAGCATATAACATTTTCTGTGCCTAAGCAGACATTTTCTTCAGCATTTTCTACCTTACTTCAGCCTTATGGTCACTGTCAGATCTTTCTCTCTTTTTTCCCCTCTACCAAAGGGGGGCAATATATGCCACCTGCCATTAAAGATTTTAATGTTAAGGCATTTGCACAATTGCTGCATGCCTCTGCTATTTAGATTGGGGAAATAATATCAGAGCTAGATAGCCTGCAGGCTAAACTTTTGAGGGCTCTCCTTCAAATACCCAGGTGTGTTTCTAATATTGTTTTACTGCTAGAAATAAGGGAATGACATCTACTGACAAGGGCTTGGATGGCAGTTAATTTTGGCTCAAGGTTAATAATTTTAAATTGGGCACAGGTTTACTTCTAAATCTCAGGATGAATACTTAAGCCACTGATCAAAGTTTGTTGCCCAAAAAGCTGCTTCTATTGATCTGTCATCATCCCTTCTTTTACTTCTGGGTTATGACACTACTCTCAAATCAGTAAAACAAAGACTGTGGGATATTGCATTTTCTGATCTTCGAACTTGTTCATACTAATCCTGCTCACTGAACACATTGAGTATACAGTATGTCAGGCCTTTTCATCTAGCCAAGTATTTAAAGAATTTGTCTGTTGTTAATTATCATAGACATTTCACTGAGGCCAGAGATACGTAACGCTTTCCCCTCCAAAATGCTTTGAGTAGATTTGTTGGTGTCCCTTATACTGCAAGATTATGTCCCTGCAGTAATCAAAAAGTAGAATCCATGAAGTACAGTCTTTTGCCTTGTGGTTTCTGCAAGCAAACCCGACAACTCATGATTAATCTATTATTGGCGAATCTACCAGGAAAATTTGCCCAATTCTATGTCAAATACTTATTAGAAGATAAGATTCCCAGTGTGACCTTGGTGGTTGCCAAATTCTTGTCTGAGGTGGTTAGGATCAGAGAACAGCTAACTTCTGTACAAGGGGAAAATGTTTGAAATGAGCTCTCTGTACGAATTGACTAATTGTTCATTGTGCTTTTAATTTATTTTATATGTTGTAAATTGATTTTATTGGATCTCTGGACCATAATAAAGAATTGATTGATTGACTATCTGACCTTTGCTGCCATCATTTGCTCCTTTAGTAAAACTGCAGGTTGGCTCCCTGAAGGGGGAGAAAGCATCCAGCAGACATTGAGCTGTATAAAAACTTACAGTCACGATGCTCAGGGAAACTATACAGAGCTCTGACAACTTCATGATATTACTTATGATGGAACAAAGAATATGGCCTGGCAGTCTATATAGCAGTTATGGATTTGTAGCAGAGTTAAGGATTTGTAACTGTTCCATGTTCAGTAAGATAATTTAGGGATTGTACATACAGCCCCTAAGGGGCAGCGGGATGCCATCCCTTTCCTAGCTGGATTGGGGCCACAGCAACCTCACAACTTGGCCCCAACCTGGCCTTTCAAAGGTGCAAAAAGGAGCCACAAAAAGAGGTGCCATAGCCATATGGAACATAGCTGTATGGAACTCCTTCGGCTCTGTGTCGTATGGTGTGATATTGCTGCACACAATATGGAGCGGTGTGTGGCATCAGGGCACCCTGGGGAGTGGAGTCGGGCAAGTGTCATAAGGACACTATGCCCTAACTCCGCCCCCATGCTGGCCTTAATGGCCAATGTGTACAGGGCCACAATCTTAGAGTAAGGAAGGCTATATAAATGCTCCCAAAGCCCACCATAGCAGCAAGCAGCTGTGTGGAGCAACAGAGATCTGTTCAGCTGTCAATCAGGATGCAAGAAGGAGGATATTTCTAGCTCTTCTTACCAGTGAACAAGGTTGTGACAAGCTTTGTCCATCACAGCTTTGTTCTCTGTTGGGAGAAACTAGAAACATCCTCCTCCTTGCATTCTGATCATCAGCTGAACAGAACTACTCTGCTCAGTGTGGCTGCTGGCTGTTAACATGGACTTTGAGCATGCACGTGTAACTAAAGAGCTGTTGTGGCTTCCAGAAGGAGAAAGGAAGAGCCAGTCACAGCTCCACAATGCCAAGGTTCATCAGCTGAGGAAAGGCTCTCCCTCCATCCCAATTATTACTGCTGTGGCCTAAAAGAGAGAGAACAGCAACCAGTATCTGCTGAATGTAATCCCCTCTCCCCCTGCCATCCCCTTTTCACTGTGTGTCCTGTCTTTTTATCTTAAAGCCTGATTTCAGGGAATTATCACATCAACTATTGTAATCTGTACACTGATGGTGCTGAATAATTTGATGGTGATGATGAAGATGATGATGATCAATGGATGGCCAGAATCCTCTCTCACAGTATACATCATAATGGAGAAGAGGGAACTGGGCCAAAAATGCAAGCTTTGGCAACATCTCTTTATGGTACCTAAAACAAACCATTCTGGCAAAGGGTTCTAAAATTCTCAAACTGTGCACTTTGGGCACCTTATCTACTCATACAGCAATACAGCAGTTATGGTAATTCTGTTTCAGAGCTGGATGAGGTTCTAGAACTTTTCATCTTAATTTATACAAACAATACCCTGGTGAAACTGCATAATCCTATGGATCCCATCCACTAGGTGTTGTTGCTGTGTGCCTTCAAGTTGTTTCTGTCTCATGGAGACTCTAAGTTGAACAGAGCTTTCTTGGCATGTTTTTTTCAGAGAGAGCTTGCCATCACCATCCCCTGAGACTGAGAGTACGTGACTTATCCAACATCACCCAATGGGGTTGAGTAAGTACCCTAGGTTTCAGAGTCATAGTCCAATGCTGAAACTACTATACCACGGTGGCTCCCCCCCCCCTCACTAATAAGTAGTATCAATACTGAATTTGTATTAGACATGCCGAAAGAAAATTCAGAAACACTTGGGAAAGGTTTTTGAAAAATGTTTCCCAAGATTAAGGAAACCCTGATAAGTAGAATCCTAGACAGGTAAGAATATTCACAGTTCAGGATTTATTCTGTGTGGGTATGTGTGTTTTTTTCCTTCAGAGGGTGGGGTTCATTCAAGAAGCAGCATTTTCTATACAGGAAAGACGTTCTGTGCAGACAACCATATTTTCTGCATGGAAGACAATATTTTTGCACAGAAAAATAACATTCCTGTACAGAATAATTACCCACCTGTGAATAAGTCAATGAAAATAGCACAGTTCATGACAACTTTCTTGCAGCAAGATGAGAATTGGTTTTAAAAATGTTCTTGCCTGTAAGAATGTCCTTTACAAAAATTTACATCTCCAAATTCTATATTAATCTGGGCTTTCTGACACCCCACATTCATGTTTATTGTCTTTGCATAGCCTGCTGCTACAACCTAACTGATCTGGGCACTAGATTTCTGGTAATTAATGTATATGGAAGTAAAGCCTGGGATATATTTTTGGTGATGGTGGTTATTGTATATTTTGGAAGCACAGTGAAAGCTGAAGCAGGGAAATAGCTATAATAGTACAGAGTGAGGTGAAGAAGTGCGAAGAAGGGCTGGATCCTCATTTCTTATGACTAATGTAAGGAGAATTGCTGGAGCTGAACTTTACTATAGCCCCATTTAATATGATTTATGCTTTTAATTTCTTTAACGTCTCTAAATTGTAAATTAATGGGACATAGGTGCCTTTTAGTATTACTGTACCTGAACATAAGCTTGGAGGATTTAACTAAATGCTTTTATTTTGTAAAGGGGAAAAATGGTTTGGAGTTTTTATCTCTGAGAGCAATCCACACGTTGGGTAAACTGATCAATTGCTGACTAGCTCCATTCAGGCTGGCTCGTTTTGTCTTCCCTCCGGATTTCATCCATCACACTGGCTTTCCTTGTCAACACAACCAATGAACATCCACTTGCTAATGAAGAGCCACAAATGTTTGGAAACAAATGCAGTTCATTAGGAAGAAAGATAGCCTAGATGGTTAGGTGGGAGTAGTCGGTGTGCACACTCACACAAATACACACATGTGAAAAAAAGAATTGCTTGGATGATATCCTACCAAACCTTGACAGTTCAGCATACACACACCTGCTACAGATGGCAGTGTCTGGATTATATGCATAAAGGAAGTTGCTGAGCCACACATCTGCCTGAAATCTATGTTTTGTGATTATATGTTCTATAATAGGTTAGAAATAGGTTCTATAGTGTAGCCTTTCAGGATTTGGGTTAAAATAAGGCCTGTGCAAGGTTTCAAGGGAAGATAGATAATTAGTGATCCACAGGCTCCCATTCTCAGAGGTTATTTAGATGCTGATTTTTTTAGTGTGACAATGTGAATCATCTCACTCATGCATTTTGGTTTTTGTTTATTCAGACTATGGAATCACATCACTGCACATCTCTGTGAGTTTGGTTGCTTTCACATGCAAGCATTCGAATAAAGATGGAGTCAATTACGCATTCGGAACCCCCTTTGGGGCATGCAGCATTTTATCCCAGGTCTGTTTGGATCTATTCTCATTGGCTAGTCACACTACAAAAAACTCAGGTAAAAACCTGATATTGATTATCCTGGGATAATTGGGGGGGGGCTTTGAGAGCCCCTCCCAAAAACTCAGTCGGGTGCTTTCGGGATACATGTGAACAATGGAGATTTAACCGTAATTCATCCTGGATTATTGTCACAGTGTGAATAGCCCCATAGACAGTCTGCTGAGGCTGTCTCTTTAGCATATCTGCCACTGTTCTACTAAGAAATGGGAACAGATGGAGGAAACACAAAACCATTGAGGCAATAAGCACATAAGATTATTCCCCATCCTAACTGGTGTGCTCCAGAGGGGCATGGTGGGCTAGACTGGTGTAACTCCAGGCCACAATTAGTGACCATCAAAGAAGTGCTGCAGGCAGCCTCTGTCATACCCAAGGACACCTTCAACGGAAGGCAGGAGGATGATATCTTTCTTTTCTAATTGAACAGGACAGTTAATTGATCATGGAGGTTTTGCTGGAGATTCTGTTACCATGAAAATGCGTGTCTATGTCGCTCAGGAATATGTGTTGCTTAACGGCGCTACTTAAAGGGAAAGTCCATTAACATTGCAATGTGATTTCCCTGACACTATCATTTTTGAATAGAACTTCTTTAGTTCTCATATTATGCTAACCCAGTAGCACAGTAACAAGGCAAAAACAAAAAAACCTCAAGCATTTAGCCAGATGCCATCTTCACTTTGTATTCTGTCCTGCTGACAAAGTCAGAATAACAATTTCATAACAGATACAAATGCTCACAGTGGTTTGGCCAGGGCTTGCTCAACATGTTTTGCTGCCTCAGGCAAAGGACAATATGCCTCCCCATATCATATACAGAAGGAATTGACCTGGCAGTTGGATTTTACTGCAACATTAGTGACTGGAAAGTCTCTTTCAGTGCACCTCCGGGAATCAGGCTAGTTTAGGGGCTTTAAGCAAGACAGGCTATTGGCACAGAAACCTCTGTCTCATACTCTCCAACATTTCACTGATGAAAACCAGGGCACATGTGGCCAAGAACCATCAAAGTGTGGGCAAGATGGCCAAAGTTATTAATGAAGTAGAACACAGAAACTAGGAGAGGCTGTGGCAGTTTACTTGTTTCTGAGTCAAGGAAGGGCAAGATTCTGTCTCCTCCTCTCCTCTCTCCTCCACTGTGTTTTGCACTTTGAATTCACTTGTCCGCAACTGAAAGAGGCTGAGGACAAAGGGAGAAAGAGGGGGGAAAGGCGAGAGAAACACAGACATTTTAAAATGAACGGAAAAAGCTGGGTGACAGAAGATTAATCAAGACTGCCCCTGTCAAATCAGGACAGTTAGAGACAGTTTGCTAAGAGCCTGCTGAGCGAAATATCCCACTCTTCTGTGCCTACGAAATGTGGGGGAAAGCCAGAAAGTTCAGGAAAATAGTCACTAAGCTCTCAGCTCCTCTTACTTCATGCAATTGCCCAACTTTATTTAACAGTATAGCTGGCCATGGGTGTGGTTTTATAGACATTATAAAATCAAACAAAGCTCGTCAGTAGACAGATTAAAAAGGTAGATAATGGTGTGCAATTCTTAAAATAGATGTAATCAGTAGGGGACAACTCTTGAAGCTTTGGACAAAGCAAGGAGTGGAAAGGAGTTAATTAATAGAACATAAGAATAAAGAAAATAATCCCTGGACTGAACACTCCATTTCTAAATAGCAACCAAATGCTCTCAAGAAGCCCAGTACCAATATTATAAACCTTCTCTGTTTTTGATTCCCAACATATAGCAGTAAGCATGCTACTGGGCACAGGAGCTTCAAAAGCTTACATGGCCTTGCTGGCTCACAGATACTGAGAGTCCCTATCCTCCATGAACTTGTCCATTACTGCTGCTGCTGCTGCTGCTACTAATACTACTACTACTGCTGCTGCTTCAGCTATCTAAAATTTCAGATTACATTTTGTTCATTAACATGCATTGATAAATCAGTTGGCTCAGTTCATAACCACCTGCTAATTACATTTCATCCTTTGATGCCAAGCTCTGGTACCATGAACCTTTACCATAGTTTACAAGTAGAGAACACTCTTTGCATCAAAAATTCACAAGGTCTAATATCGGGGAACTGCAATTGAAGTCTCTCTAGCAGGGCTGTGGAAAAGCTCCAGCTGGGACCTGGGAAAGCAGCTGCCAGTCTAAAGAGTCACTAGCAGACTAGAAGGATCTATGATATTTCTCCAACATCTATTTAAATTTGTAGTACATCAGTTTCTAATAGATCTGATAAACGCTCATTTTTCCTTCCATCAAATATGTGAGATTTCATATATACATGTCAGCTGGTATCATGTTAGTGACTTACAATGGCACTGAGTCCAACTTACAACATCATAAGCCTTTTTTTGTCACTGTGGAAATTATCCCACTGTGTCACTGGGAGATTTCAGAAAAATTGAAAAAAATGCAAAATTAGCATTTGTTTACAAA